>NW_008825308.1:274643-332273 GCF_000699105.1 Pygoscelis adeliae | reverse complement strand
GGCCGCAAGCGCTCCCTAGGGCTTCCTTTTGTGGGAGTGGCGGGTGGCCGCTGTTACTCCTGGCCCCGCCCACGCCTTGTCAGCTGCTCTTATGAGAGCTGCCAGCTCCCAGAGGGTCTCTGCACTCCCCTGGGTTTTCCCTGGCTCAGGAAACCCCCTTTTACACCGCAATCCCCTGCTCTGCTGCAGAGCGCACCTGCACTGGAGCTGATCGCCTCTTCGAGTGACCCATGTCTTTCTTGTGCTGGGGGCCTCAGAGCTGATGCAGTACTCCAGGTGGGGTCTCACGAGGTGGGGTCTCATGAGGGGGAGAATCACCTCCCTCGACCTGCTGGCCACACTACTTTTTGTGCAGCCCAGGATATGGTTGGCTTTCTGGGCTGCAAACACACATTGATGGCTCATGTCCAATTTTTCATCCAGCAGTACCCCCACATCATTCTCCACAGGGCTGCTCTCAACCCATTCATCCCCCAGTCTGATTGGCACTGGTGATTGCCCCTACCCAGGTACAGGACTTTGTACTTGGCCTTGTTGAACTTCATGAGTTTGCATGGGCCCACTCCTCAAGCCTGTCAAGGTCCCTCTGGATGGTATCCCTTTCCTCAAGCACATCAGGTGCACCACTGAGCTTGGTGTCATCCACATTACGTAACTGAAATTTCTGTATCAGTCTCTATGCTATTAATGTAGTATAGTTATACTTCCTGAAGTTTTTCAAAGTTATGTCTAGATTTAAATGACACAAATTGTTTATATTGAGTCAAGATTTGCAGAATTATTATTCATTCTTTTTCTGAATCAATAATACATTCTATAATACATTCTATAAACTATAACAGTCACACTACAAGATGCCATATGTCTGATTGCTATATTTTTGCCATCCTGTTTTGTGTTTCTTATATTTTTCTCTTATTTTCTGATCTATGGCAATACTTTTTATAACTTTTTGCATAGTTTCCTTGTTTCTTTAAAAAAAAAAAAATCAACACAACCCTGCAAGGACCTGTTAAAGGGTTTTTGAATGGTCAGATGCATTTTATCATCTGTTTATTCTCCATCCAAAATTTTTATGACACATCCAAATAACTCCAGAAGATTAGAAGGAAATATATGACAGTTGTCCATGGCTTTACTCATTTCTTTAATTCCATTTCAATTGCTTCTCCAGCTCCTGAAGGCAGGATTAAGATCATTTGAGTTAAAAACTTAAAGACTTCTCACCCGACGCTATGAGGACAGACAAGTTCTTCTGGGGATCCTTGGCAGAATGATGGCGGCACTAAGTTGTAGTTACAATTAAATCTTTCTTTTTTGACAGAATTTTATGATTAGCATAGCATAGAATTTTATGATCAGAATAGCGTAGGATTTTTATAAGCAGGATCAGTGTAGCATAATTTTATAAGTAGCGTAGCACAGAATTTTATAGCACGGCTTAGCTTACAGTTGTTAATCACCTCGATTAATCGCCCTCTGCAGATCAGGTCAAATCTTAATACTTGGCTTCCTGTATCAATATAAAAATCATAATCTAGATTCAAACCATGAAATAGAACATGAGTCACTCACTCAATACTCAGAGGAAGCAGACAATGGTAGAGGGGTCACTGACCACCAGGGGAATCATGGGTTTTGCCATCCAGCAGCAGTTCTGGTCCAAGTCCCACTTAGGACTTGTAACTGCTTCATTTTATAGACAGCGCTCTGTGTGCTGTTACACTTCCCTGTTCTGTGATGGAGTCATCACCACCTGGTTGGCTGGATGCCTGGGACCTTCAAGACCAGTAAGGAGGGAAGCAGCTGTTCAGCTAGCCCAGTATTTTGTGTATGGGAATAGCAATGGGACAGGCCATGAAGAGAAGGCAGAAGAGCCTGGCTGTTTCCTGCAGACCTTTACTATCTCCCCAAATCCACAGTAGTTGTACTGGGGTTCTAAGAAGGTACATCCCTTGCTGTTCCTCCTGGTATCTGCTGATGGCCTACTGTTAATTTATTTGTATAATCCCATTTTGAACCTACTGATATTGTCCTCTATGACAGCAGGCTCACAGAATTTCATTACCTGTTCTGCAAAGAGATATTTTCTTTTATATATTTAAAATCTGTTGTTAATTTATTTGCCACATTCATGAATTTTTAAAGCTTGACTAAACCCCTCAGGTTTCTCCTCTCTAAAGTGAATCTTAATTGTTTTAATGTCTCATTCTAAAGGCAGCTGCTGCATCTCCTATATCGTTTTAGTTGCTATTCTCTGTACCTTTTCTGACTCTACTATATCCTCCCTGAGATGCGAAGACCAGAACTGTGCAGTTTTTAAGATGTCAACACAACAAGGTTTTATACAGCAGCAAAATACTGACCTCCGTTGTACTCTCTTTGCCTTTCCTGATGATGCCAAGCATTTTGTTAGCATTCTTTAGGCAGATGTTGCACATTGAGCCAATGATTTCAGAGGACTGACAGCAATGACTCTAAACTCCACTTACCTGTAAGTGCTAGCATTTTTACCACTATATATGTATATATATAATTAAGATAATATTTATTCCCTAAAATCATTACCTTGAGGTTACCTTTTATAACTTCCCAGGCATGTCCAGGTATGCTGATCTTTAGTTTCTGAAATAATTTGTATGATTTTTGGGTGAAAAAACCCCAAAGTTGTTGCTTTTTTTAAAATAAGAACTGTTGTATACTTCTGGAGTGTCTCTCCACAACTGATTTAACACATTAAGGAAAGGAATATTTTCCAAAGTTTTATGGATACAGAGAATTATCTACTGTTATCAAACCTATTTTATCAAAACTATTCACAGTTAGTGTCCAGGAACTCTCATTACATTCCCAAATGGTTGCTCCAAAAGTAGTTTTTTTTCTAGGCAACATCCTAAACCAGTCACTTTTCCTTTACCTCTCTATGCCTAAGAAACCTGTGATCTGTGGCTTTTTGCTATCTTTTTTGCCCTTCGTGGTTTGTCTCCTGGAACAAAATTCTCAGTTATGAAATCTGACTTCGAGTTTAAGCAGTTGTTATCCAAGAGATAATGTTGAGAAAGAATATTGAAGCTTGCTTCTTCTGTAGATAGTAATTTGACCTGGAACTCTGCCAAGATGAAAGGAAAGAAAATAAAAAACTAATCACTTAAATCTAATGAGACCACTAGCCTTACTTGTCTTTGCAATTTTTATTTTTTTTTTCCCTTTTTAACCAGTGAACAGGTTATATAGTGCTACCAGCATCTTTTTATGCATTACGTATTTTATTCTATTACAAAAGTCTCAAATATATTTTCATCCTTCTTCTGTACATTTATTCATTTCTGTATACACCCATGTAAACCGTTGTACAGTTCTACTTCTTGATTTTAAATAACATAGAACAGATTTTGCAAACAAGCAAAAGTATGGTTTTAACAGCTTTATTCTTTTTTTCATTGTCTTATTTGCATACTTCCTGATCTTTTTTTTTGTTTGTTTCAGATTTAAATATGTATTACTGCTAAACTTCTTTATAAGCAACATAGCCCATATACCTATTACTGTATCTTAAACTTATAAGAATGAAGTTTCCTTCAGTAACTAGTAATATGCAATGTGATACATACTGTAGAGGTTTACATTCTGTTTCTCTACAAACTTTCCATGCGTATGTAGTTTTTCAGGGAAGGCTTCTACCAGACTAACTTCAGGAAAACTAAGGATAGTTAGAGTTCCAGCTGGTACCTATTCAAGAAGGTGCTGCATAGGGTACCTAAGTACTATAAATAGAAGTATCCTTCATGAAACCAGTGACTACTTCTGTAGGTGGTTAGGTGTTTCAGCAGATAAGATGAGCAATGAAAGACTTTATGGCCCTGATACCAAACGGCAACAATTTGCTGTCATCCATATCGTTAACGGTTAGCTCCCTCTACAGACAGATCTTCCTGAAAAGAGGCAGCTGGAGCAACCCAAAATAGAAACAGGGAGTGAGCTAAAAATCAAGTGCGGCCAAAACTAGATCATGGGACTGTCTTGTTTATGCTGTCATTCTTAACGTTTAAATACTAGGACATTTCTGGGTATGAGCACTGCCTGAGGCAATGCTCACATCAATGTTAGCAAAGGCTCGGGACTCTTCCAGGAGGCAGCATGAATGCAATCACCCTGGGGGAGGAAAGAAAAGGAGTTTATTCATGTGGATGGGAGCTGTACTGTGCTATCTCCTCTCCGGGCTAAAGATTAGACCATGAACTATTTTATTTAATGGTGCCCTGATGAAGTTCATAGCCATCTACATTTCTGACAAAGAAAATTCATATAACCTACAAAATCCTCATGTCCTGAAATCTGATATGCATAAGAAAAAATCAAGAAGAATTTGCAAACTTAGTGTACGTACAGCTACTTTTTTGTAGCTTGGCTGACTTCTAGTAACAAGTTCAGGAAAGTGAGAATAATAGTTTAGGAAAAATACATAATTTATATCAGTCAGTGTATGGGAATCTTTGTCTACTTGGCTTTAAGTAGACTGAAGGAGAATTTTTCTTCACCTTTGATTTGGTGTGTGTGAACACTTTTTTAATGTCATTATACACTGAGGTGAGCTTAAACCACCTATGTTCATGTTTTTAAATAACTAAATTATTTCTTGAGGTCTTTCAAATCTATTCTTATATAAGACAAACAAAACTTTATATGATACAATTTTATACAATATTTATACAAGTTTTTTGTTAGAATTACATCTAGTATTGAAAGCTCCTATTTAAATTGCTAGCAACAGTTGGGAGCATTTTACCCAAATCACTCTTTGTAAGTAATTTTAATTATTTTCTTCTAACTGGGCTCTGGAACTTTCTGAAAGTCTATGGCTTTTTTCCTCTGATATGGCATTGATACGTGCTTGTCATATTTGGTTCTATTGTTGAGTTGACATATATAAAATTACGTGTGAACTTTGTCCCCCATTTGTTTTTTTTTTTTAATTTTTGCACATGGAAGAGGGAATGAAAGAAGAAAAAATATTATGTTTATTAGACTTCTGGTTTTAAGAACCCTGTTCTTTATAGTATCACATATACCTTAGTCAAATTTGCAGAATAGTTTTTACAACTTGTTTATTCAAGTTCCAGGGTAAGGCATGAATTCCCCAATATTAAAATGAATCATTCTAGACAGATAAGTGAACATATGAATTCCAACTTCAATTTTAGTATGACCTACCTTTTTCTGCATTAATTTGATCTACTATTTTCTATGTTAACATTTTAGTCAGCTATGCTGTTTCCCTTTTATCTTAGTTTTTAGACAGATTTTAGTTTGTTGTTTTACTTCTTTAGCCTCAAACCAAAGCTCCTCTTCTTTTGAAAGCTATTTGAATGCATGGACATATCTCCCCTTGCCTCCCCTTCCTTTCACTTCCCTTAATGGAAAGTTCATTTTATCCTTTTGGTCTCCTATGTAAGGCGAGAGTACATGTTTTTATTTCCTTCTCCTCTCTGCTAAAAGTGACAGTAGGTCTGTCTTCTGTTGAGTCTCTTGCCTGGTCACAGACTTCAAAATTGATAATTCTACTGTGCTCTTCAAGTCACTTCTCCCTTAGTAAGAGGGGTTTTCCTTGTAGAATTAACTATGGGATAAATGGACTTTCGCAGTGCTAAGTTTTGTTTGAGAGTTTGCTGACAGCCTCAGAGGCATTCTCAAATTCTTTCCGATTTTTTTTTTTTATTCCTAGCTACTCCAATTAGTGCATCTCTTTTCACATATATCCAATTAGTACATTCTGTTGATGACATGAAACTCTTGACAAATTTTTATGCCTATTGTGACTATTTTTGTTTGCTTTTTTTCCTGTGGTATTTTTGTAAGTTGTAGGTTTTCCAATTTGTCATTTCACTATAAAATTTCTTCACATACTCCCTAACTAGGGATTTCTAAATTATTTTTAGCCCCAAGTTTCATCCATTTTACCTCTATTATCTATGTAGCATTTCATCCAGTCTTTGTATATCTGTTTCTGCCACTGCAGTGTCTCATTTATCTATGTCCAGCTTGAAATGAGAGTTTAAGCCCTTTATCTTTTTATGCCAATTGATGCACTTTATAGTGAGGTTTATCTTCTAAGGTTTAAATATATTGTTTTACTCTTATTTTTCCACATTAAATATGTCATCAAAAATAAATTAAATACATTATCTGATGGAAGACATGGAACAGCCCAAATCTGTAGTAATACAAACTCTTTTACTCTCTAAAACAGGTGGACAAATGGAAACTGTCTACTGGGAATGATGCCTGGCCATGACCATAACTCAGGGACCACACCCAGGAATTTTTGGAGAGAATAGTAGTCGTCATAGGCCAAAAGCATACCTGGGGCCATTTTAACAACTAGCAGGAGAGTTGATTGATTTCCAGTGCCTGGGAATATTTTTTTCCACTATGTAATGGAATAGCATGAACATGGCCATTGTATACGTTGTATTGGTGTTATAATGTGATGTTTTGTTTCTTTTTTTTGTTTTGTTTTGTTTTGTATTTTAATGTTGTGGGGGGGGGGTTGTTTCAATTTTGTTTTGTTTTGTGTTGGTTTTTTTTTAATTATTGTTAAGATAACAGATATTTGTTAACCTTTTTTGGTAGCCCCAGCATATGTAGCTCCATAATTTGGTTGATTGATTAGTTTGTGAAGTGTCAATTCTAGTTACGCACTGCTTGTTTAATCTGCACACTGCCTGACCTAAATATTGGCAATTTTTAGTTCTCCATTATGTCCAGAATTTCAATATGCTGTTCATTTTTCATCAGGTGAATGAGATAAAGTAATTTCCTTCAGTATATTTTCCAAGGCCCATATTCAGCTTCCCTAGCTATAGGTGGCTAAATGAAATCTGATGTAATTAAGAGCCTAAAATCCCATAATATCCTATTGAGATATAAAACTCTGAAGGATGATACTGTTGCAGTGCTTAAGGCTAAGAAATTCAGGAGATTACAGGGCAAATTCCTATTATATAAAATAGAAACTTGAAGTCTAAGTAAGTGTTAGGAATAAAACTGTCTTTGAGATTTGCCTTGTAAATCTAGTGAACCTATTGTATAGGTACATGTATAGTAAGGGGGGAAACGAAGCTGACCTTTTTAAAGAATAGTCTCTATAACAGGCCTGTGATAGAAGATCTCTGCAAAAGCTGCTCCATTTGACAATGTCACCTATTCTGCTTTAAGCCAGCTTCAGTGGTGTCCAGTGCAGCAAAGCAAAAGATTAAGTCCATGACTATCCTTCCTATCAGATTATTCCCATTGCTTTCAATTGTCTCACATCTTTGATAAAGTATGTAAATTGTTGTCTCAGTCCTGAAAAATAGCAAGTCTGATCCCTTTACATGACTGTGCTAGGAAGAAAGAATGGTCCATCTTCCTCACCTCTGCTCACCCACTGTAAAACTGGAAAAGAATAAGGCAGTCCAGCTAGGAGAGAAGTCAGTGCAGAAGGTTCATGGTGATGTTGCGTGAACTCCTCTGCCCAGAATTTGTCTAGATTCTATAACAAGCACTCGGTTGTCTTAAAACAGAAAAAAAACCCATAAGACTAGGGTGTTTGGGTTGTTTTCATCTACTTAATATGCACATAATTTTAAAGAGGTAAGGTGCAACTAATCAAATCAAATCATCTGTTACAGATAATACCCTTGGGAATTCAGCAATCAAGACCAGTTTCAAACTACCGCTGAAATTGTCAGTGCCAGTAATTTCATTATACATACCTAATAAATGCTTCATAAAAAGTGTAGAAGAATTCCAACAGAACTCTTAGGTACCTAAGATAATATCTTAATGGTAAGAGCACATGCTGAGAAAAAGAGTTTTTGTTTAACATGTGAGTATTTCTATAAATTCAACTGAAAAATAAGACACAGCAAAGAAAGAACTGGAAGATACACAAAGAAGATGAACTTGAGGTTTCTGGGTAGTTAAATAAAAGTTGGTTTTGCTGCTAATATATATTTATTAATATATATATTTATATATATATAGTGTATATATATTTTGTACCACATAAATATTGATGTGACATATTTGATGAGTAGAAGAGACTGCCAACTGTGTTCCGACCACACTACCTTCTGGTTGACTACTTAAAATAATAGCTTAACAGACCATCTATACAAAGTGCATCATGCCCATCATTCATCCTTAGAAAAAAAGAAATTAAGTAAAAAGATATATCTGAGAGAAAGGCAGGTTGCATCCCTGAAAGAAATACCCCTCTCCTTGTTAGGTGTGATAACTTTTGGATACACCAGCAAATACCAGAAAGCAATCACTAAAAAAAAAAAATCCAAAAAAAAGCCCCACTATTGTGTTCCCTTATTTCATGCTTTTAAGAAAAAAAAAAAAAAAAAGGAAAAATATAAGTTAAGGATAATGTAATAACAGCAGTAAATGAAAAATAGTTAAAAGAGAAAAAAAATCTGAAATCTTTTCTTTGCAAGAGACATGGAGCTTCCTAACAGCTGCACTTGCTATAACAAAGGATTGCAACAAATAACAATGCCTTTGCTGTGTTGTTCTCTTATTGAGTACAGAAGTGTCAGAAAGCTTGAAAAAGCATTTAGGAAGGCTTGACAATTTAGTAAGTTTAAAAAAGAAATCTGGCAGGAACAAGTAAATCTTTGTGGTATGGTTGCTTTGTGCTTGCTGCTGAAAGCAGCATATCAAGGGGTACAAGGGCACTGTAAATAACATGGAGGAGAACGCTAGCTCTCAATCATAGCATCCAGCTACATTTTAAGTATTGTAACTGGTTCTGAACGAGAGAAGTGTGACACATCTTAAGCTGCCGGTACTCTTCTGCCAGGTGCAAGGAAGTGGAATGAACAAGAAGAAACAACAGCAAAAAGTGCTATTCAAATTATTTTTGTCATCCTCTGAAATATTTTCCAGCATTATAGCAAAAGTGTTTAAGTAGTTCTAAGCTGAGAAGTATT
Source organism: Pygoscelis adeliae (assembly GCF_000699105.1). Taxonomy (NCBI): domain Eukaryota; kingdom Metazoa; phylum Chordata; class Aves; order Sphenisciformes; family Spheniscidae; genus Pygoscelis; species Pygoscelis adeliae. Next base: position 323,295 of record NW_008825308.1, on the reverse strand, counting down.
TCAAATTTATTTATTATAAATAAAGACTAGGAATTTGAATATCTATCTAGACATATTTTACTGAAAAAATGTGATTGTTTAAATTATTCCTTTGGGTACCTGCAACCTATTTTCAATGCATTGATTTTTCTGATTGAACTAGTAGAACAATATTTTTAAAGATTCAGAATTACATTCTTTTATCAGGAAGTTACCATCTGTTCTGTTCAGTCATTTAGTGTTTAACCTTGCTACCAACTTCTTACCTACTGTTTTACCACTGTATACAGAGTTTCTGCCCAGAGTTTTGGGAATAAAACAATGATGAGTCTGGAAATGCAAGAAGTTGAATTTTAATACTATGGCTAAAATTAATTTCTGGCAGAAAAGGATAGAATTTTTTTATGTGTTTATATACATCTAAAAGTATATATGCATGTATCTGCAAATATTTTATAGATATAAATTCACATACTAAATGTATATTTTTATTTATTACCCTGTAGGCCTTTCATAGGAGCTGCACTAGTGACATATACCATGAAAACAGGAGATGATTTTCATTTATACTAAGTAATACTGTTATACCAAATGTACTTTAAGAAGATCTAAAATGGTGTAAACCTGTCTTGTCAGATTGGGGTTAAATGTCACCAGTATAAATGAGAATCAGACATATCAGCCCCAAAGTTTCTGTGCAAATTTCTGTAGAAGATCAGGCTAGATTATTATTAAAGAAGAAACTAAACAAAACAAAAAGCCTACCTTTAAAATGAACCTATTTTCTGAAGACTCTCAACTAACCATTTGATATTCAAGTGGGTGTTACAGGACTGAGAATAAGAGAGATTGTCCAAATTCTTTCCTCAATGCCTTTAACTGGGGAAGGATTTTGCTTACTTAGTCCCGTGGAAATCTTACAGCAGATCCAAATATATTGGGATATAGTCAGTTAGAAAAAAAAAATCACTATTAGCAACAGATACTAAGTTCTGAGAAAATTTTATTAATAAATTAATTTGTAATTATTCATTTGTACTCACTGCTAACCAATTACATTTTGTGCTTTGCTGACAAATCACAAATATCTTTCCAGTTCTAAAGGATTACAGAAAGAAAACTCTGCCTGTGGTCTTAAGAGCTCTACAAACCCCAGCAAACAGAAGATCTTGAATCCATGACGAACTGACCTATTCAGAGGAAAGGTCATCATGATGCAGAACCCCAGAACAAATAAAAAAAAAGGCAGGTCTAAAGCAGCAAGTTTTGTGATTTTGTGGAAGGCGACTTATACAAAGTAAAAAAAGAAAAAAATAACCCCACCAAAAAATCACAGGACCTTTAAAGTTCACTTTATATTCTGGCCTATATCTTATAATTTTCACAGGTTCTGCACTGTCCAAATGAACGGAACTGAACACTGGGTTACTAAGCTATGGGACAAGAAGAATGTAGCTGCTCATCAGTTTCTCTATTAACAGAAAAGTTTATTATAATCACAGATGGCTGGACAATTCTTAGAATTTGGCAGAAGGTACTTGAAAAATAAGTGTAGGATTTGCTTAACTTGCTGGTCTGTCATGTGTGATTTATTGCCTCCGGCAATGGAAATTTCTTGATTCCTCAAAGCAAGAATAAAAAATAAATTAATATGATGCACCTACACAAATCAGCAACATTGTACCCACTATTGTCCTCTTGGATGAGTGGTTTTATATAAGGAATGGGAATTTATTACTGCAGTTTGGGCATGCTGTTATTATCAGCTGCCAAAATACCAGCAGATTACAGCTCCTTCTTTTGTTTCCTCTGGGAGACCAGCAGGGCTGTTGCACAAATGCAGAGCCAGCAGTAAAGTGGGGATAATCTAGCTCTGAAGATGAAACATGCAGGGAATATTTGTAAAGATCTATGCTTGTCCTCTTGGCTGCATTTTTAAAGTAACAAGTTGCTTGTGGCAGACATATGTAGGTAAGTGCATCAGCCTATTTCTGCTAAATGTTGAAGAATGTGACTTCTGTGATTTCAGGCAGAAGCGGCTACTGCAGTCACTTTATTCTTTCTCCCCACATGGCTGATCTCTTACAACACTCATTCATCACCATCATGCGGATACAGCTTGGATCCAGGACCTTTCTTGGATAACCAGCACTGAAGCAGAAAGGAACATTTTGTACCACAGAAAACCTGAGGTATAGCATTAAAATGAAATTTAGGATTTAAAATAATAGTAGTTAGAGTTGCAGCAATTTTGGAACATATGACTGATGGTAACTACGTCACTTGCAGTCACTGTGGTAATGAGTAATGGTTTTCTGCACTGTGGCTATAAACAGCAGAAAATCCTCTTACGCTGTGAACCAAGAAAACATGGTGCCTCTAGCAACTGCTGTTTACTGGGGAAAATGAGAGTATGCCATTAGCTCTACTGAAACAGTCTGATTATGCTTTGGTAAGAATCAGAACAGTCTATATATTTTGCTGGCCAGTGAGCTGCAAATGTGGAGGGCCAGTGCTCACTTGCATGCATGTAATGTGAGATTTAGAAATGTGGAGTGGTGAGTACTATGAGTTGAAATCATAAAAACGACTATTTATAGCATCCACACAAATTTCATCTCATAGCAACATGAGTTTTGAGGATTACAAATTAAATATTTCATTGGAGTTTTTTTTTTTTTAAGTTGTTGATGAGTTAATTTGCCTGAAATGCTAATTATTGGGAATGTGGAAGTAAAATTAGGTCTTTAATCATTGTCAAAATAACTGAATTTAGTTAAATTGTTGTCAATAAGTATTTAAGGTATAAATTTTTTGCTTGTTTCTATGAGAACACTTCATGTTTTATACATCTATAAGGAAAAAGTCAATTGGGTATTCATTAATGTTTTGATTGGGTTTACTGCCTTATTACTAGATACTCAATTTTCTGAGTAAAGTTAGAAATATTCTAAGTGTTTTTTAAGAAGCCTAGTAGCAACTCAGCCTGCCAATATTATAACGAGGTTAAAGATTCTAACCCATTTTTCAACAGTAAATATTAATATCTCCAGTAATATATTTAGTTAGTTTATTTATACATACAGATTTTTATATATACTTATGTAAATATATATAGATTTGTATATAATTATATGGAGCTTTTTTAGTTTTAATAACAACACATTCTCACTTTCAAGTAGATGTGAGAATAAACAAGACTCTGCTGTCCCGTGTCCACATTGCACCTTGGAGTGGAAAATCACTTCTCTAAGAAGACATGTACAATTTCAAAATACAGTTGAATAAGTACATTACTGAATGCTTTTCTCATCTTATGCAAAGAACATTTGCTGATTATCAGGGTTTCTTGTAGCACCCATGGCACTAAAAAGCCAACACAGAAGTCTCTGTCTTTTAAAACCTTTGAGACCTAATGGCAGGTTTATCAAATGGTAAAGTTTTGGAAGGGAAAGCCCCCCCCCAGCCATAAACACAATGTACATGGGCTGGCTGGACCAATAAAGAAAAAACAGTACACTGTTTCCTGCTGTAACCCTCCATCTCTACTGCACTTCAGTCAGGCACATCACAACAAATACCACATCACATCACATATCACATCACATCACCACACACAAACTCCGCAAGAAAGACATGCATAACTTAAAAGTACAACATGATCATTTATTGGCTAATACAAATATTAAATATCTAAGGCTAATCAGATACTAGGTTAAGCATTAATATAAGCACCCTTAATAGAACACTGACGAGTTTTTGCTAGCCAGGGAAGTATCAGCCAGGTGGGAAAAGGTTGGCCTCTGTTGCTTCTTGCAATAGGCTGATCCTTGACATTACTGAGTTGCTGTTTTCTGCTTCCTTTTTGTTTTTATTTGTTTGTTTGTTTGTTTCTTTGGGGTTAGTTGGTTTGTTGGTTTGGGTGGGGTTTTTTTTGGGGGGATGGAACTTTAGAATTTTATAACTTTTCATATCAGTGTTTTCCCTCTGGAAATTCTGAGCTGATAAAGATTCATGTCTCAACAGTATTACCTCTCTGCAATTTTATTTTCCTTCTCTTGGATGACTCCAGTCTACAGACTTTTTGACAATTTAGCAAATTTTTCAGAGGTATGAGCCAAAGTTAAGCAGCTAAGGTGTGTCAAAACTGGCCTTGGATCATAGACAGCAAGCTTATAGGAGGTTTTCACTATGGAATGCATCTTGTAAAAATACTCAGTGAATTCCAATAAAAATTAATGTAATAGGCCTACTCAAGGATATTGAAGGTCTTTTTCTCATTGTGTATCTCATTTATCAGACTTGATTAGCTTCTCTTGCTTTTCAAAATAAGAGAAATATTATCAAGACTGAAAACTGATAAAAAATAAGTTTTAAATTTATATCTCTCTCTTTGTTATTGTTTGGGTACATGTCTTCAAAGAGACATAGCCTAGAAATATCAGAGGTCTTTTTTACTTTCAGGAAAAGATCACATCTCAGGGTTTGGGGTTTGGGGGAGAGAGAGAGAGAGAGAGAAGGAGTAGGTCTGTAGATAAGATGTCAATAGAAGCATTAAAGTAACCTAAATGCCACACTAAGATTGATGAAGAATGTATTCCTCTACTTGGGATGTAAGTAGTAAAGTAAAAGTGGTAACATTCTACTTGAAGAAAAACATGGGAATTGTCTTTTTTTTTTTTTTTCCTGTTCGAAGCTCCAATATAGATTCTGGCTGGAATGAACAGTCCCATTAACAAAACAATCATGCAGATCCTGAAGGAGATATTGGATACAACATCATTGACACAACTCTTCTGCTCCTGCTCAGTACTGGCAGAAGAACAGGATCAGTTTTTCCTCCCAGATATTTTTTTTAAATACAGTTATTATCACAAGATATATTTTGCTGAGGTACAGGTAATTAGCCCCTCAGCTGTTTTGAGAATTTCCACATGATTATTCAAATCATGAATATCCCTTATTTCTGCACATGAAGACAAATAAAAATGTATTTTAAAAAAGTGTTAAAATATTGAAACATCCCAGATCATTAATGTTATTCTGTCTGACAGAATCTTGGCTTCTGTTTCTTAAAGATTTACATATTAAATTTAATTTTGTTTTGATGATCTGAGGCTACTTTACCCATCAATTAAAAAAATCATGAAAAAACCTTTCAAACTTGAGTCTTCAAATATAGAACCTAATGAAGGAGTCCGATTTTGAAAACTGAATCTGAAAACTGAAATTACAATTCCTGCCTTCTTTCTTTCTATTTGGGACCTGGTCAAACGGAGGACAGAAGACATTAAAAAAGGTACACCAAACTCCATTTCTGGAGCACTAGCTTATGTCAGCATGTTTTCCTCTGCCATAGTCTTGAAAAAATAGAGTTCCTGTTGACTTCCTTCCTATATTTCTAATCACTGTTAAAGAATGTATTGAAATGTTTTGTGGAAGCAAAGAAGAATAGGATTAGCGAAGGGGATTAACCATAAGATCAAAAATATTATAAAATGTAGATATGGCGGAGACCTTTTCTGTTCTGCTGAGCCAGTGTTTCACAATGTCTGTTCTGTTGCTGGCAGAGACCAGTAAAGTAATCAGAAGGAGAGTTTTTGAAAATGCGAAGCATCACTCACTCCAGCTTTGGTGATCAATAGGTGTATTTATATAATAAAATTTTTACTGAATTTGTATTTTTGTATAAGCATTGTTTAATGTGATTTATATTTATACACTTGGAAATGAAAATGATACAAAATAGTATGCATAGCTTTTAATTCTCCTCAAATGTTTCCATTAGGCAAGCAGACATTATAAGCCCCTGAATCAGTTATATAATTAAAAATAGTCTCTGGACACTAACCTTTACTTGTGCAGAATACACAATGTGTCTTGCCTAGAGTGATTAAAATGCTCTTTCAAGTTACTTTAGAAATTCAGTTATTGAAAAATTGCATAAATTTATGAGCTATGTCTATTTTTTTAGCAGAACCTTTTATTTAAAACCTTATTTTTAGTGTCAATTGCAAATAGTATTAAAAGGACCGTGAAACATCAGAAAAATGTAATGATGAGAAGGTTTATGTATGAGAAAGCCAAATTCTAGTACATTAAAAAATTCCAAAACTGTCATTAGGAACTTGTTCTTGCATAGATTGTGTATAGTATTTGCTTGTACAAATTCCAGTGTTTTTACTTCACAGTTTATTAAGGTCATTAATCTTTTTTAGCTATCACCCAGGCATGAAATAAGGTAAAAAAAGGGATTTCAATAAATGCAATTATAGCTTAAACAAAATGCTGCTGAAAACGGTGTGATTCTTTCTACTGATTTCAATAGCCTCAGGTTCAGACCTTAACCGATACTTGTGCTTAAGTGTAATGATTTGTCCCAGTTTTGTTCTTCTGAAAGTAGAAAGATTAAATTAAAATAATTATAGTCCAAAATGCATAATAATCCTATTTGAATTAAGTAAGTTCAGTTAAATCACTTTTACATGAGTTAGGTTTATTAAGTCTTTTGCTACCAGGTTTATTGCAGGGAAAAAACATCTCAGTCCACATGGTTTAACTCAAATCAGGAGAGATGCTGTTTATTTATCTGTCCATCATGACATATAATTAGCCAGCAATCAATGAACCATACATTTAGGATTACTATCAGCAATCCAATAGATAAAACACAGTCCTAGTCACTTACAAAATGCTAATAAATACCTACACTTTTCTGAACACCCTTTGATATTGAACAGCCTTCAATAACTAATCCCAAAATATTCTACTCTCCCCTTGCTCCCTCCCTGCCCCCCATTCTTTGTGGATGCACCCACATCTATCTCTGCATAGAAAGTGGCATCATAAACCCCAGAGGTGAACAGGCTACTGAAAACAGAGTTCCTGCTCATGCCTCCCATGTCTCTGAAGACTGGACTCAGATACTTTTTGTACTAGTTCAGGGGTATGGAAAGCTTTGATTTAGGTTCAGCCTACAATAGGAGTGAACAAAACGACACATTTTCCGCAAAATGCAGAGCATTTTTTCCACAAGTAGTATTGATTATTTTAGCAAGTGCATATACTCTAGAAGTACACAGTCAATGAAGTTTAAATATGAAGTTTAAATATAAAGTTTAAATTAAATTTTAAATATATTTCAACCAAACTACAAACAAAGTGTCAGATTGTGTCTGTAGTGGTTTATGAGAAGCAAACTGTTCACAAATATATGGAAATGGAGTAGATACTGAAGAAAGAGTAAAAGCTGTCCTAGTATTAAAATGAAAACCAAAAATGAAAAATGTTCTTTTCTTATGTGTGATTTGACCTGCTTTATGCAGCCAAAATAAGTATAAAATCTTTTCTTGACATAAAAAAGTCTCTGTTATTAAATTTATGTAAATAATTATTTATAATATGAGTCATGAAGTAGGTATTCATACCAGTTTGAGAAATCTCTTTTTTTTCTCGAATACTTATAAAAATAAATGTTAGAGTTGATTTCAGCAGAAATGTATCAGGTTTGCATGGCGAGGTTTTGGTAGCGGTGTGGCTACAGGGGTGGCTTCTGTGAGAAGCTGCTAGAAGCTTCCCCTCTCTCAGACAAAGCCAATGCCAGCCGGCTCCGAGACGGACCCGCCACTGGCCAAGGCTGAGCCAATCAGCAACGGTGGTAGGGCCTCTGTGATAACATATTTAAGAAGGGGGAAAAAGCCCTGCATAACAGCAACTGCAGCCGGAGAGAGGAGTGAGAATATGTGAGAGAAACAACTCTGCTGGAGCAGTCTGTTCCTGAAGGATTGCACCCCATGAAAGAGGCCCACACTGGAGCACTTTGTGAAGAATTGCAGCCTGTGGGAAAGACTCACGTTGGAGAAGTTCATGGAGGACTATCTCCTGTGAGAGGGACCCTACGCTGGAGCAGGGGAAGAGTATAAGGAGTCCTCCCCCTGAGGAGGAAGGAGCGGCAGAGACAAAGTGTAATGAATCGACCACAGCCCCCATTCCCCATCCCCCTGTGCCTCTGTCGGGGGAGGAGGTAGAGGAAATCAGGAATAAAGTTAAGCCCAGGAAGAAGGGAGGGGTGGGGGAAGGTGTTTTAAGATCTAGTTTTTATTTCTCATTATCCTGCTCTGGTTTGATTGGCAATAGATTAAACTAATTTCCCAAAGTAGAGTCTGTTTTGCCCATGACGGTAATTGCTGAGTGATCTCTCCCTGTCCTTATCTCGACCCACAAGCCTTTTGTTGTATTTTCTCTCCCCTGTCCAGCCTGAGGAGGGGGGGTGATAGAGTGGCTTTGGTGGGCATCTGGCATCCAGCCAGGGTCAACTCACCACAATAAAATATAATGTTTGCATGTATTTCTAATATAAATAATTCCTATGATTTATTTTTAGAAGCCTGAAAAGATTTAGTTGAAAGAGTTCTGTAATAGAAACCGACAACTCAAGCACAGGTTACAGAAATTAAAACCTTCATGTAATTTTGAAGGGAGAAAAGAACAGAAGACACGGATTAAAGGAAAAAGAGAAAAAAAAGAAGAAAGGGGAACACTTCACAGGACTTTACTGTGTGCACCTTCAAATAAACTGTAATAAGTTATATGGTTCTATCAATTTGTAGTTACTCCATTGTTGAAGAGGTGTTAGAGTAGTATACAGAATCTTGTGCTATTGGTGCATTTTTATATACCTAAGGTTTTCATAAATAGTATTTTGGCAATCTTTAATTTTTAAAATATGCACTTTCCTGTAGAAAACCTCATGGTTTCCATCCATAAAAGGTGCCTTAATTTCAAACGTGTGAGATCTGAAAAGTTACAAAACCAAACTAAGATAGCTTTTCAGGTGTTTTATGCATCAGAATACTACGATTTTGAGATTAGGAATGGATGAGTGCTCCACTGTGAATTCTCTTTTTCAAATGGCATTAAGCCAACTAATTTTTAGATCACAGGACCATAGAAGAGTACAGTTTGAAATCATGAATCCTTATTTTCAGGTATATAAATGCAAATGTGCTCTCCTAACTCAAGCTTAAGCATATTATTGACACCCCAGAACAATCTGACAGCTGTTTTGTACAACAGTATCATCGGTCATGAATGTTCATCCAGATATCCTCTGGGACAGCAATTTATTTAACTTATTTTGTACATTTTCTATGCAGATTGCTCATTTTATTTTATTATATATTCATTTATTGCAATATTTCTGAAATTATTTATTTACTAGGTAATTATTAATTAAATAGTACATTAAATTAATTCAGCTAAAATATTTATGCAGTTATTTAAATATTTATAGTTATTAGTTGAATATGGCTATAGTAAATTATTTCAAATATAATAACTGAGCATCATGAAAGGCTTTAGGAGTAGCAGAGAGTAAGTAGTACAGCGACAACTTCTGCACAACTTCCGGCAGAGCAGGAAGCCTCTCCCCTGTGCATACACCATGTCTGCCATGTAGTTTCAGACACCTTTCTATGGCAAGGAGCCTCCATTTTCCACAATGTCATGCCCCATGTGTTTTCATGCTGACCTGTAATTGCCTGGCAGGACGAGCCGCCCCTACCAGTGTACCCAGAAGGACATCAGGAAAGGAAGAACACATACTTTTATAAGAGCTAATGAAATGAATCATTGAAGTTTAAATGTGAATAGAAAGTAATTAATCAAAAGTAAAAGGCAGGTTCAGGGTCCTCTGCTCTACAAGGCTGCAGAACAAGCCCTGACGTATCAAGGGGTGGGGATGAACTTCGAGAAGGTGGAGGCGTGCAAAAGCGGGGGGGGGGTACAGACAAGTCAGAACATTCCCAAAGGCTATGGACCCCACCTAGAAAGCCCACTAAGGAGCCCTCCAGTGAAATTCCTGTCACAGGTAAAGAAAAGACCAGTCCTGTAAGATGGACTGAGAGGTCCCTGCATCCGGCTGCAGCCAGACAGGATGCCTGTGCAGTATTACTGGGGCAGACTTGGGCTTTGTATGGTGCTGCAAGGCACAGGCAACACTGGCTGTGAAAATGCCAACTTCAGAAGAACATGCATGTAGGGACATCAAGAAAAAGTCCCTAAGGAGTTCCCAGAAAAGCCTATGCAAACCAGATGATGCATTTTGAGGTAAGCGTCACACAGAGTGGATTGAGGGGGGCACTCCCTTTCCCCCTGGTTGTGGGGGATCTTTCAGGACCTATGAGACTATGGGTGCAGGCTGTTGCTATATGTGTTTCCTTACCCTTAGGGCAATGCTGCAAAGAAGAAGCAGAAGATCAAGCATGCAGTAAGACTATCCTGGTAAACAATGGTTACTGCAAAAGCAGAAAGACATGGGCTTTGGGACACAGACCACAGCTCCATTCCCTTAGAAATCACAGATACCACAGAAAGTCCAAGCAGATCTGTAAGGGCAATGGAGGTGCTGTAGAGCTGAAAGACCATGATTATTTTCAGGCACAGAGGAGTAGCAGACAGAACGGATGGTGGCTTGTGCGGCTGTTAGTTCTGAGGCCTTGGCTTATAAGATAACAAAACAGAAAAAAAAAATTTACAGCAAAGTGCTAATTAGGAAAGCTAAACGAATGTTGCATCACTGCAAGCATCTTATTAGCAAGGGGCCAAGGGGACTACAAGGTTCCTTAAATGCAAACTGCTTTTCTGAACCTGGTGAGCCAGTGAACATGTATCCCACTAGGGTAGAAGATGACACCCAGGAAAGGAGTCCTGCTACTGCAGCCGCTTGCAGAGCTTGCGAACTGTTGAAATGTTGACTGTTGAATACGACGAGGATGTTTCCCTCATTACATGGCAGGGCCACTTGCTGCAATTCCAAGTCCTGAGGGTTCATTTGAATGCCCAATTTTACTCCCACTCTCAATGTAGCAGGGGTGGTGGAGGAGGTGGCAGACCACCCCAAGGCTTCCATGGAGCATGTTCAGCAGCAAGAATGGCTGATCCAGCGATTTGGGGTTAGGCAATATGTAGAAGAACACAGATTTCTTAATTCAGATCAGGTATCACTGCATGAAGCTTATGACGGACACATTTATTTGGGGTGTAGAGCAAATTTTTCATCAGTTACACCAGCTGTTTAAACTTGGTGATTACAGTCAGCTCCATCTTGAAGCTGTCAGCATGCATAACTCTTTATATTCCCTCAGTATTAATTTAAACAATATGCACACTGCAAAAATTTTAGACCGGGTCAGTAGTCTCTTATAAAGTAAAGGAAAGTTGTGTTTTGATCAGAGTTTCTGCCTAGCTATCATTATTGTAAAAGCTGTTAGGGGTGGGGTACACAGAATCCTGCAGCCTCTCCCCCATTTTAAAATTACAGACAAAAAAAAAGCAGTGCTATGTGATTGATCTAAATAACAGCAACAATAATCTCTGCTTTTTCTGGCAGTCACACAGAGTTTACAGCAGTGAGAGATCTTACAAATGCAGAATTGTTAAACAGAGCAAAAGAGCTACATGACCAACAGGGGTGGTCTTTGCACAGAAAGTTCATGCCTTGTGACATCCCCTTGTTTGAGGATCTGCTACATGTTAACATACGCATTGTCCTCCTGTCTGAGAGGAAAAAGGGTTGGGGGACATTTAAGCCGAACAACAGTGTTAGATATCCCAAGATCTGTTTCATCCTTTTACATGATGAACATTATTATGGTGTTGAGAATGTCAGGAAGGTATTTGGGATGAGAAGCTTTTGTGAGCTCATCATGTCATATAACTATGGCTGTAGTTGTAAATATTGTTGCTGCTCTGCTTCTCTCATGACTACGCAGTTAATGTGAGGACATGGATAAGGTGCCCCAGCTGAAGGCTGTTTTGCAGGTCTGGGGAATGTTTACAGAGGCACAAGACCCTGACTATTACAAACCAAATTGTTTGTTTATGGTTTCCTGTGAAAAGTGTAAGGCCTACGTAGAAAAAGATCACAAATATAAAGGCTAGAAGTGCAGAATGTGCTATGAACAGGTCTGAAACATAAACCAGCACCAGTGTTCCATGCCTGTGAATGAAAATCCAGAAGAAGGGCAGGGCTATACCATCTATGGCATGGAATGTATGCAGGAAACCAGAACACATATGCCAAAGTTTTGGACAGTTGAAACTCACTGTCCACAACAAATCCACTCGACAAGCCTAACAGGGCATGGAAGCAATCCAGTTTATGCTAGCTGGCTTCAGAGTCGGATCAGTCCCTCTCCCTTTTCTATTTAGCAGTATAGGAATAAGCATTGGTAATCCAGAAATAGAGGCAACCTATGTATATAGGTGCTTCTGAAAAACTTAGAGAGGGAAGATTTGACACTTGTAAATCCCCCATTCCAATAATGAAGCTTTAATATAACAAAAGCCTAGTAGATATTCACTCTGAAGAGGATTTTGATAAACTGCTCAGTCTTGTTTAATTCTTCTCCATCTGAATGCATACACAATTTTAATATTCACAGAAGTCCATTCAAGTAAGATATTTATATATATTCTTCCATACTCTTTTGTTTTTCATATCCTTGTATTTCTGTACACACTTTTGCATGATGAAATCAAAGTCAGAGAGCTGTTTGTTATTTGTTTGAAGACTGTACAGGAAGCTTTTGCCAGACAGGGAAATATGGGAATTCCAGGGCTGTAAGAAGAGACCCTAGTCAGCTCTAGGAACTTAAGAAAATCCATATCTATATCTACTTAATCTCGGAACTTGAAGTACATCTTTGCTTTAGACAATTGACATTGGGTCTGAAATGTTTAAACTAAAAGATTATAAAATTTTCTTGGATCAAATATATTATATAATCTATTTCATCTTTTTTACTTATTCCTTTATATTTAATTTAAATTATGCCACAAGAAGAGATGATCAATATCAAACTGTGATGCTCACAGTGTTTTTCCATTCTGTCTCTCTCTTTCTTTTTTCTTTCTCCTCTTTTTCCCCACAAGTCTTTGTAATTGCTGTCAAAACTTTATTTTTTATTATTTTTGTTGCACTGCAGCCAATAAATACAGGAGGAAAAAAGGATACTATTGACTCTTTTCATTTAGTTAACTCCTGTTAAATCTGATGAGCTAAAAATGAGCATAAATGCAAACATTTTCCCTCTGTCCACCATTTCAGTGATCATAAAGATCTCAGTTGAAGCTGTACTGAAGAATACTGGTATCTTCAGGGAGTGCATGGTGTAACATGGATCTAATTTCCATAAAATATTTACCCAGAACGTTATCAGTCCAAAAGGCTATCTATTATATAAAAGGGAACTTATACCATCAAAATATGTTTTCATATATATATGTCCTAACTCAAAAAAAAGGATTAAATAATTTAAGAAGAGAGTTAGTCTTACAATGCTATGTTCAATCCTAATAAGAGTGTTAGTACTAGTGACATCGCATTTCCTGAGTGTGTGCTTATTGAGTGAAGGTGCCCAGTTCAGTTATTTATACATAGGTGTGTTGTGCCATTTGAAATGTCCTAGGACATCTTGCTCAGCTTCCAGGTGCTACTCCAAAATAAGTACAGGTCTCAGATCCTGTGCCATATCTGCCAATGTCATGCAGATGTCTTAGATGCCCCTTGATCTCCTATGACATTAAATGCCTATGCTTGTGTCACTAAATTGTTTCACCTTAAACAGTACAGTCAATGGAGTCTAGAGGGCTACTCAGCTTGAATTCACGTATATGTGTAATTTAGAGTGTGTGTGCTAAATACCATTCTAAACTCCACTGATTGCCTTAACTAGATCTCCACCGATCTGTAATATTGGAGGTTAGATACCTAACTTATAGAAGGACATTGGCATAATAGAAACCTAACCTTAGACATCTGCATCTAAAGTTGACTGTCACCTGAGAATCCAGACCACTCTTATGCTAAGTGCAAAGGGCAGGGTGGGGCAGTGAACTCAGATCAAACAGGCGAAGAGAGGTTGTGCCAGAAATCCAGCAGCCAAGTAGCTCAGTAAAATGTATTAGGATCTTGGACAAAAAAATAAAAAAAATAAAGAAGATAGCAGATGAAGAAAGATCAGTAACCCAGATTAACAAAGCAGGAGCAGGGAAGGAAATGCAATGTAACTGAGACAAGTGGAATATTTTAAGCTTAATGACACTCTAAGAATAAATGGCAGAGGTAATTTACTCATACACTTGTAGTGTTTTAATGCTAAGAAATGGCACTGGTGAAATTTCTTTCTTATTCCTGTTTTTCCTTGTTTCTTCTAAAAAAATCCAACACTGTTGACCCCTCTAGTTCATATTGTCCCTCATTGCTTACTATTCTAATGAGGTGTAAGAACTTAGAAGAAAAGTAAATTTTACTAAAAGTTATCATCAGTTATAGATGTGAATTAGAATACTAAATGAATACTGAATACAGTAAAAGTTAAATTAATATTAAGCTAATTAAATGTTTTTTTAAAACAAAATCGGTTATTTGAGGAGCAAGGTCTTTGTTTTGAAAATGCTGCTAAATACTCGAGTCAAAAATGATCATCATAGGTTTTTTAAAAATATTTTTAAAGAAACAATGTTGCCATGTATATATTGAACTTTGAAATATGTTCTACTAGCAGGCTGATAATTTTCTTTTTTTTTATAAATGTTTTGAAAAATAAAAGTCTAATCTTTCCTTTTCCATCTCAGATATCAGTGAAGCTGCAAAGAAAATAATATTGGTTTTCTAAGAAAATTATGGAAGCATTCCTTTCTCATTCTCAGTCTGCTTTTGACAGATGACCAAAACTCCAAGCCATCCTAAACCATACCACCTACTTTCACATTACCACTTGTTCATTTAGTACATATCTGTTCTTCTGCCTGTTTTCTGTCACTCTGCTTTTTTTCTGTTCATACCATCTGTCCTGGTTTCGGCAGGGATAGAGTTAATTTCATTCCTAGTAGCTGGTACAGTGTTGTGTTTTGGATTTAGGATGAGAATAATGTTGATAACACACTGATGTTTTAGTTGTTGCTGAGCAGTGCTTACACTAGTCAAGGACTTTTTAGTTTCCCATGCTCTACCGACTGAGAAGGCTGCAGGTGCAGAAGAAGCTGGGAGGGGGCACAGCCAAACTGGCCAAAGGGACATTCCATACCATGTGACGTCATGCTCAGTACATAAACTGGGGAAAGCTGGCCGGGGGGTTGCTGCTGCTTGGGGACTGGCTGGGCATCAGTCAGTGGGTGGTGAGCAATTGTACTGTGCATCACTTGCTTTGTGTATTAGTATTATTATTATCATATTATTATTACTATAATTTTATTTCAATTATTAAACTGTTTTTATCTCAACCCACGAGTTTTTCTCGCTTGTGCTTTTCCAATTCTCTCCCCCATGCCACCGGGGGTGGGGGGAGTGAGCAAGCGGCTGCGTGGTGCTCAGTTGCCAACTGAGGTTAAACCACGACACCATTAGACTTTCTTATGCTTGTTATTTGCAAAGAATATTTGCTGTATCTGCTACTTTCCTACATGGTTGCCTTTTGCATACTGTTTTGATTATCAGCTATTACAGAGAATATGAGAGTAAGGTACCACTTAGAGAAATTAATAACTTCAGAAAGTCATCATCTACTTTATACAATTTCTAAAAAAGCAAAAGTATTTTCATTGTGTAAAGGAAATGACTTGAAAGTTGTTTTCACTATTGCAAGGGTTTTTTTTCTCCTGTTTGGAGGAGTTTTATCCTGCTTTTCTTCTGTCACTTCTATTTAATGGATTAAAAAGAGTGGAAAAGTACTGATTGAAAACTTCATTCTGTCCTTTACCAGAAATCACAGTCTCTCACAGTGCTGTCTACAGTTGTAAGCCATCAGATACTGCTGTGTCTGTGGTGTTCTTATTTACTCTACATATTGTAAATTACCTCACCCTGAGAAAATAGGTCCTCTGATCAGAATGGCCAACTGACATTGAACTCTGCTCTTGCTCCCTTTCTTCTTAAAACTAATCTACTTATTTAAGTGCACTGAAGTACAGTTGTATTGGGTGTAGGTGGCAAGGTTTTGGTAGCGGGGTGGGCAGGCTGCAGGGTGGCCTCTGTGAGGAGAGGCTGGGGCTGCCTTGTACTGGACATATCCAGTTCCAGCCGGCTCCAACAGACCCACTGCAAGGAACAGCTGAGCCTCTCAGCCGCATGTGTGTGGCTCAAATTCCCATATTTAGGAATGGGCAAAACATTGCACAAGCAGTGAGGCATGAAGGAAAAAAACTGTGAGAAGCAACCCGGTGAACACCAAAGTCAGAGAAGAAGGAGGGGGAGGAGGTGCTCCAGGTGCTGGAGCAGAGATTCCCCTGAAGCCCGTGGTGGAGCAGGTGGATATTTCCTGAAGGAAGCTGCAGCCCATGGAGAGCCCATGAAGGAGCAAGTTCTCCTGGCAGGAGCTGCAGCCAATGGAGGCTTATTCTTCAGGTTAATCCTGCAGAACTGCAGCCCATGGAAAGTACCTGACACTGGAGCAGGGGAAAAGGGTGAGAAGGAAGGAGTGGCAAAGAGGAACAGTTATGAACTGACAACAACTCCCCATTCCTGTCTCCTCTGTACCTCTCGGGGCTGGGGAGGTGGAGGTAAAGGAATTGGGAATGAAGGAATAATGTTGAGCCCAGGAAAAAATGTTTGGGATAGGGAAAGCTGTTTTAGTTTCTGTCTTTGTCTCTCACCATCCAACTCTATTTTAATTGGCAATAAATTAAATTATTCTTTTCCAAGTCAAGTCTGTTTTACCCTGATCTATCTCACTGTCTTTATCGTGATGCAGAAACTTTTTCATTTTATTTTCTCCTCCCTGTTCTGTTGAGAGAGAGAGCAGCTGGGTGGGGATATGGCAAGCAGACAAGGTCAACCCACCAGAAAAAGTGTACATGAACAATAACAAAAAATTTTCAGAAATAGCATGACAAGTATTTTTAAACAATTATAGTCTTGAAAAACTTGTAATATTGGGGTAAGAATCAAAAACTTCATATTCTTTTTTTTTTTTTTTGGAGTTATGACATTTGTTTTCCCAAATAAATATTACTCATGATGAAGCCCTGCGAGTTTTCTCATTTTTACCCTTCCAATTCTCTTATCCATTCCACCAAGGGAGAGTGAGAGAGTGGCTGTGTGGGGCTTAGCTTCCTGCTGGGGTTAAACCACACAATTTCACATATCAATTAATGATAAATTTTCAAAATGCTTATCACCAATATATATTTATTTTTGAACAAAAAAGATCGGATTCATGTTGCTACCTTAAAAGATCTAGTAATTTGATGTCTTAGTAGTCATCTAGGTTCCTTTTATAATTTTTGGAAGGAAACAGGCATTGCCATGTGGCAATTTGTCCTTCCTAAAGCATTAGATAATTTACCGTCCTCATGTACCTCTTTTCTCCCTTTAAGTATAATGGGAATCTGGATAACTAATTTAAACTTAACTGCTCAATGTGAAAAGCTATATGAAATCAAACAATACAATATGTTACATGCATTAATTTTGGGAAGGGAAAGGCTAGATCCAAAGACTGAGGTGCTGCAGGTATAAACATGGTGAGCTTATTTTATGCAGTTATCCTATAACTGAAAGATGAAATCATAGATTACATTTCTAAACTATCCATAGAGTGCATGAAGAGAACAGTGCACTTTTGGTTGGGATTTCCACAGTACAAAAAGACAGATGGATCTAAGGAAATACCGGGATCCAATATTTCCCACTCAAGTAGAATTAGGAATCAAACCTCTGTCTACTTTCAGATGAGTACTCTGACTCCTCAACCAGAAGATATAAAAAAAAATTACAGTTAAATGCAGCAGTATTTTGTTCAAAGCTTTGTTTGATAAGCACATTCTGAGAATGCCTGCCAGATTAAGTGCATAATGTCCCTAAAGAAATGTCTCATTTCTGAACACATTTGAGGCTTGACCAGAATTCTTTGCTGTTTGGTATATGAAGTAAAAAAAATTTAGGTGCCTGAGAAACATAAAAATCAAAACCCTAGGTGTCTGCAGAATATCAAGATTTTGAGGCTAGCTAATGACTGTACATCCTGATAGTTGTTTTTCAGGACTGCCTCTTAGGTGTAGATACCTGCAATTCCATTTTATTGTCTTCTAGTGAGACACATAAATTTTCCAGTGAGACATAAAGGAATGAGTTACATACTCAATTCAGAGAATACCTAATGCAAAACAATTTATTTGGAATTTTGCTCTCCTTTTGTACATTTTTCTCTTTCATTTGGTTTTGTGATGCATTATTTTTCTGTAGCTGAATATTCTACAATTAGTACTAAGTCCCTAGACCAGGAAGCATGCTGCCCCATGTTCATGAAATACCCCTGGAAGAAATTGCATTCTAAACAAACACACATTTCTATTTTGTAATCAAAATATTGCTGAGTAAGAAGGAATTAGGATTTTTTTTTTTTTTTTAAAGTAGTCTCAGAGGAATTTATCTTCTTTGGATTTCCTGTTAGATTTAGTTTTTCATCTTAGTATTCTGAACATTTGTCACAGGCTAACTATGATTTCCCTATGTGTAGTTATTGTTCTTTTTCAGGAAATGTCATGACTATTTCCAGAATTTATATCATGCCTTTTTCTTTATAAAAACAGAGACAAATAATTTTTTTTAAATTTTATTTTATTAGTGTCTTCTGATTTTGGAAATAATAGCCCTGTATGTGGTGACAAACCTAATTCTGTTACAACTGCAATTTATTTAGAATGTTTAAATTATTATATTTTATCTTAATCGATTTTTCCTGTCACCTGTGTGTATACACATATTGCTGTATACATACAGCAATAAAGTGAAAAAAATATTTCAAGTATACTATTGTATCCATTAGTCTATACCTCATTAGATTTTTCTGCAAAGATATTTGGTTTTGCATACATACAAAGTACATAAACATAAGTGTAAGCATATACATAAGCATGTACATATACATATATGTGTGTGTGTGTATATATACATAATATATAAATATGTCTTCCCAATTACACTTTCTATCATTACATCCCTTCCTCATCCTTTACATCCTAAGATTCATTTGCTTTGTGGCACAGTAATATATCACCTGTTAAATTTATTTTCTTGACATTGGCCCAATATTATCCTTTGTTTTACATGAGATTTAAATCTTTAAATTTCAGTTAAAAATAGTTATATGTGCAAGTCTAAATGTTATTTTATTCTGTTTTTCAGCATTGCCTAGCAATTCATTACCCTAAACCCCCCTAATTTATTCTGCAGATTATTCTGGGAAGAAAATGTCTTAACTGTCTTTTCTGGTGAGTTCTGGTGAGTTTATATGAAGTTTACATTTCATATAAAATAGTTCTTCTTAGCCATAGTTCTTTATAGTCTTCTCTATGTTTAAAGTTATAAATTATTTCCCACAGTGATAAATTATTTCATACAGTGATCATATTCTGCTAATATTTTTTAATGTATCTCAAACCCATTCAGCCTTTTTTTCTCCCAATATTTCACAATTAAATGACACCATCCATTACAAAACAAAAAAAGGTCAACTTACGGAATGAAAGAAAAATATTTTTTCTTTTTTTTTTTTTTTTTTTACATGCACACCTGTGATGGAATCCAGAAGATTTGATATACAACATCTATTAAAACAAATATTGAATGTGTTTACATTACCTGCTTCTACTGATAACCATTTCATTAACTACATTCATGCTCAAAGTCTGGAGGCAGGGGCAGCATTTTCCTTAGCACATGTCCTGTTTATTCTCCTATTTTTAATGCTGTCAAGCAGAAATTTTACTAGGATTTTTATGTTTATTTTCTTCTGGCAGTTTAGAAGTTTCTATTGAATACCACTTTTGTTAGCATGTGTTTTTAACTAATTACTGGGAGTTTTTTAATTTTTTTTTAATAAACGTAGCTTTGTTTTGTCTTTTCCAATTATTTTTTCCATGCATGTATTGGTTTACTTCAGCTGCTTCTTTTCACCTTTTAATCCATTTTGCATAAATATTAAGTTTCACTTCACCTTTTTCTTCACTGTGTGAAACTTTCTGTTACATGTTTGTCCTCTTAGCAAATGCTCAGTTTCAATGTAGTTTTTTAAAATTACCAACTTTCCCATAGACATCCTGTCTGGAAGAGGTACAAAATTGCCCATAAGATGGGATACATAATTTTTCATTTAACCTCTTAGTTTTGCACTCACCATCTGTAGATGTTTTCATATAAACTGATACAGATATTAGATTACATTTGACAAAATGTAGGTATCTACAATTGTCTAAAATTAGGTAAAACAAATTTCACCAAGGTTGTCTTCTGACATTAGTTTCCTTCCCTTTCCATTTTTACCTGCAGGGCTTTCACTTTTGCTTACTGCCACAAAGTCCTAAAATTGCTATGAAATGTCTGTGGGAACACTACTATCTTTTATAACACCCACTTACATAGTTTTTAAAACAGAAAAGCCCTTCTGGGTTTTTTCTTTCTTTCCACCTTTGAGAGTAAGGGTTTTTTTTGTTTTGGTTTGGGTTTTTTTGTGGGGGTGTCCGTATAGTCTTTCACAAAATAATTGCATTCAGATGTAAACCAGGCATATTCTCTCATTCTTCTGAAAGATATTTTTGACAAGTATGCATAATAGGGCAATTTTGGTTTTGACACAAACTGGTTATGGCATGTATGAGATCCGCTTCAAATATTTAGGATGTTTTTTTAACGATCAGTCACACTTAGAACTGAAAAAAACCCAACCTTCTTTTTCTACCAATGAACAATTGTTCATGCAGAAGTAAAGATAATGAGCCATATAAAAAGAAAATACAAACTAAGCTTTGCATTATTAAATTTTATACAGTAGCAAAATATCTCAGTGTTTGCAGTACTAGTCTGCTGCTATTATTAGTTGATTAAAGTAATATTTTATATCTCTTAGTAAGCAGCTTCATCCCTTGCTGGTATTGTTTGATGCAATATACTAGACATTAGTTTTCCTTAAACTTCTGAAAACTGGGATAGCTAGGTTGCTATTTTACAGTCTCCCACTAGTGAGTCACTTCATCTTGACATTCTGATAAATATAAAATTCAAACCATATTAAAAGGATAAGCACAGACAACATAAACTTATCCATATAAGATTTTTTTAAAAGAAACTAAAAGCATTTTCTACCGCTGTTCTTACTGCTTTCACAACTTACTAAACCCCTCTTCCACTGGGGGGTAGCTACAGTCATGATCAAAGGAGCACTGAAGTAAGGTTCTCAAACTCTCTAAAGGTGTACAAAAGACAAAGTGTTTTCACTGAGACTTTAGTGCAGTATTTTTTTCTTGGAGCAATCCATACAGCATCCCAGGCTGCAGTAAGTTTTTAATCACAATAGGCACAGAGTGGCCTCAGGGACACCCACGTCTTCACAAGTTATCAGATATACAGACTGTCTTCAGGATTCCCTGGTAATCTGTGGATGAAAGTGGATTCAGAGGCAAGATTCTATTAATTTAAAAGTAGAGGTTGTTTTTTTTTCTGTTAGAAAGTAGCCAAAATGTAACAGATCCATGAGTTGCTTTCTCCAAACTGTCTTTGTCCTTGGTTGAACACGAAGGGATGACCCTATCTGCTAGTGTTTTCATTAGTAATTTGGTTTGAAGTATCAATGAAGTTTTGAAGTGTGTCCTGATTCTTTCCACTTATTGCTTGTTTGTTCAATTGTCAGAGTGGTTTTGCTGGGTATGAACTGGATTCCTTTTAGAGCAATTTAACCAACACTTCCATTCTCAAAGCTCTCCACATGCACTTCAGTGTCTAATTAAAACATTATGTTCTGAGTTGGAGTGTGGAATGCACCACTACAAATGTCTCCAGAGAGTGTCTAGCAGTCTGGGCACAAAAGTTACCATACAGAGTTCCTGCAGCATGTCGAAGTGATATCCAAGCAAAAGAAAGGCACCAATGCTGTGTGCATCTTTGTGTTTGGGGGACTTCTTATGACTTTTTTCCTCTTTGGACATCCCACATGGGACTGTGGAATCACTTTGGATTTAGAGAGCAGGGGTGTCTAGGAGGACGCTCACATTTAGGATGTGAAACCATGTCCCTTCCTGAGTTTAGCAGACAGAATATAGACAGACATAAGAGACAGGGGTAGGGATAGAGATAGCAGAAATAGAGAAAAAAAGTCATGATGGAGATGGAGGTGGAGATGGAGGTGGAGACAGACAGGTAGATACTTTCTACTCAGTGGAGTTCTCAGTAGGTGAATACCTTGTGCTTTATGGAACCTCTTTATTAGACAAATTCAGAACATTTTCTTAATGCAGGTGGCAAAAGCGAGATATGAAGTGGATTCAAACACTGATGTACAAACACTACAAGCTGCTCCTGCTGTGTTTTACCCACTACCCATCTGTGCACATCCCATTAACCAACAAAAAAATACCTGTCCCTGGAAACCTGAGGAGTACTGAAAAAGGAGCTGGCTTTTGGTAACACAACAGCACATTGTGTCCTCACAAAGACTCAAGGACTAACAAGTTTCTTTTTTCCTCTTCTACAGGTATCCTGAACGAACAGGAGACTGCAAAGTCACTGTCTTGCCACCTCATGCTTGTATTGCTGCAAGCAAGAGGCAGAGTAT
This sequence comes from Pygoscelis adeliae, assembly GCF_000699105.1. Lineage (NCBI taxonomy): Eukaryota > Metazoa > Chordata > Aves > Sphenisciformes > Spheniscidae > Pygoscelis > Pygoscelis adeliae. Next base: position 300,709 of record NW_008825308.1, on the reverse strand, counting down.
ATACCATCCTAGAGGGCCTTCTCTGGCACCTCAGTGCTAAGCCACTATTTTGGAGAGAAGAGAAAGAAAGGAGGGGGACCATGAAAGCTATGATGGAAAGGTGTCTCCAGGATACTCAGCAGGGCTGATCTACAAGATACCAGGCAGAAATCCTCTGTTCCCCAGAGCCACTAATCCATGTTCCCAGGCAGCCATTTCCTGGAGATTGTCCTGTGCTCCAACCTCTGCTTCCTAACCCTTATCAAGTTTCCATCCTATGAGCTACAGTCACTTCTCTTACAACCCTTATAAAGCTTCCCTCTCTCTCCAACCTGTGTCTTAACAATTATTTGCAAAGCAACAAGCAGGCAATTTCCTTCTTCTCTCTCACTCACACCCCAAAAACTAACAACCCCCCCTCCTTGGATTCTCTGACATCTACATTCTTTTTACTATACATTAAACAAGGCCTGCAAAGGCAGTAGACATGCTTCAGAAGAAAGGAAAGTACAGTCAAAACCGCCAGTCAAAACCCTCAACTAATACACAGAAAATGTCAAAAGAACATAAAGGGACATGCTTCCTAACAGTTCCACTTAATACTTTTCAATTCTTCTGTGATAGAAAACTGTAGATAATAAATCTTTCTTCTCAGCATCTTTTGAGGTCTTTTAGAAATGCCTTTTTGAAGCATTATATTTAATGTCCGAAAGTTTATGTTCTTCTCTACTGTCCCATTTGAACATGATGCCTGCACTTTAAGGATCTTGTTTGTTTCTAATAGGCATCTTCATTCTGCTATTTAAACACCAACGCCCCATTTCTTATTTTAGGATTTTGTCTAACTGATAGTATACATTTAATCTGAATCTTTAATGTATTGTTTTTAAACAGTCTCTACTGAGTCTGCAAGAATTTTATACTTTTGGATGTGCTTCTCTATTTATCACTTTTTTTATTTCTATGTATTTTCTCTTTTTAAAGGTAAATGTTACAGTGAATAATCAGTATGATTTTCTTCCAGTGACAAGGATAGGGAATTTGAGTGCATTATGTCCACTACTATAGTGTGGGTGTTTTATAGTTGAAGATTTTTATACCAGATCCCTCACAGTACTCAGAAAACATCTAACAGTGGCTTCTGATTCCCTTAGCAGTTGCTCCAAGAAACAGTTATTTAGAGTCTAGAAATGTTTTCTCTTCTTCAGAGTCTGACATGACATTTACTTATTTTGCACAAGAGTAGATAGTCTTTCACCCTGATTTTTTTTTTTTTTAAGTATTAAATACTTTAGAATGGCCTTTAAGATTTCATGGTTGTTATCCCATATTTGTTGGTTGATTGATAAAGCTCTAATATCATTCTTTCCCTGTAGAACAATGGAATGCAATTCAGAGAAACTCTGTAAAGCATAGTATCACAGTCAACTTTTTTACCTTTTTCCTGTGATTAGCTTTCTGTTCCTTGAAACCTGGTCCTCTCATCTTCAGTAATACTTATCCTGTAAGAAATAGTAATGGTTATGGATAAAGCACTACTCATTCTGATTGCATCCACACTCTGTCCTTAAATTATTTTAAACAACAAACAAACTTGTGGACATTTTTATTGCTTTCTTTGTTAGACTTAGTTCTTATGTAAACTTACTCTCTTATAAATATATTATTATCTGGGAATAAATTTCCAACATGTTGTTTGGAAAATGGAGAGAACTAGAATTGTGATGATACTCTTACAATTCTCAAAATCTTAGTTTATATTACATTACATTAATTATATTACATTTATCATGTTATGCTACATTATATTACATTATATTGCATTATGTATGAAAATATACATTTTATAAAGTCATAAATTTACCAAATTATACTTAAATTTATAAATGTATAATATGTGTTTAAAATAGTGTTTATATTAATGAAAACAACAATCTGATCATATAATATTCTCATTCCTGGCTGAATTTGAGTTTAACAAGAAAGTAACTCTTAATCATAGCGAAAAATTTGAAAGTGGATGCTTTGATATAAGAGTGAAATTTGAAGTAAAAGTCACTCTCAAGCAGACACAGAGTATCATTCAGTGGGACATTTTAAGGTCATGTACATTCTTAAGAACATAAGTGTAACATGAAGCTTCTCAATACTGATCAGTCCTACAGACAGAGAGCTCAGATGAAGAGGAAAATTTAAAAAAAAATTGTCAGGGAAACATACAAAAGAAATTTATTTTAAAATATGCTGAACTGATATTTCTTTTTTATCTTTTGATAGTATTTACTTAGATTAAGATGCATTTGTTTAATGGTTGCTAAATACATTCAGAAACAGTTTATTAATTACCTCCTTCAAAACAGCTGATATTCTAAAATATTTTAGTACTAATCTTGACTTTTTTTTGATAGTCTGAAATGACTTTGTGAAGCTTAACATGTTATCAGCCAAGTTTGTGATAAAATTTCCATTAACAGTAATAAATCTATAAAATATTTTGAGATTCTGAATTGCGTGTAAACTCACAAAGAACAGACTGGTGATTATCTAACTAAATACATATGAGAGGTAACTACTGTAATTTTCATGTAATATATCAAAGATTTGAGATATATAGAAATTAATGAATAATTATGGTTTCCTAATTGCAGCCTCATCTCCTAAATATTCTTTTTTTTTTTTTTCTAATTTACCTAAGACATTATTTTAGCTGTTTATGATATAGTGATAATTTTCCTCTCCCGGTTATTAGATCTATAGTTCATGCCAAAACCAAATACATAGAAAATGTTGTTACCTGAACTAATAAATCTACCCTACAAAATAGGAACAGTGGTGTTAACAATAGTCACCTCTTCTACTGAAATTGCAAGGAGCTTGAGGAACAGAAGCTGACACAACTGTTTGCACCAATGAATTCTTGATAATCTTAGAAGTATAGACTGCCATTATTAGCTAGGATGACAGTACAGGAAATCATTTTAACTTTAAAATTACTTTCCTGAGGATCTCCTGAAATATGTTAAATGCTTTGTGTATAAGAAAAAAAAAGCAATCGTGTTTCTAGATGGAAGGGATGAAGACTGTGTTTTCTGCAGAACAGATAATGTTTGTCAATGAAGCCCTTGCTATGGGTATGTGATAGAGAAACTACAGTAAATGTGTCTTTTCAAGATTAAATTGATGCATTCTATTATATTATTTTGATTAGGAAAGTCTTCAAAGATGTTTATGTTGACTTTCACATCTTCTCACACAGAACTGAAAGACTTAATTATGTGATATGAATTTTAGGAGGTTCTTGCAGAAGCAAATAATAAAATTGTAAAATAAAACATTTGTAGTTATTGCAAAACCATTAGCAAGTTTGTGGGTTTTTTGTTTTGTTGGGTTTTTTTTCCATTGTTGTTGTTGTTGGTTTTGCTGTTGTTGTTTTTTCCCCCCTGGTCCTGGAAAAATGTCAAGCTAAATTCATAGAAGAAATTTTGTTCCTTTCCCCACCCCCATCTAGACCAGTAGGCTCCAAACTGGCGTGCAGCCAAAGGTGCACAGCATGATTCATTGGGGTTTAGGAAGAAAATATTAGAACTTCAGTAGTATATATTACATGTATAATTTATAAATAAATATACATATATTGAGGGGGTGCACTCAAAAAGTTTTCACTGATGGGGTGGATGATCAAAAACATTTGGAGACCGCTGATCTAGACTATCACTTGTCTTATGATCATGGTTTATATTTCCTACCATTAAAAAACAACAAAAAAGGAAGTCAAACAATAATTAGGCCAGTTTCAATCTGGTGGAAAGAGAAACAGACAACAGAAGCACCCAAACACATCATTTTTCATCTGTTGAGCTGCCAGACCTGCAAGGACATCTTGAGACAGTTATTTACATTTAAAAAACAAAACCCAAAAACAAACAGTGGAATTGGCCATTATTGTTTTTCAAATTTACAAAATGAGATCTATGTGATTTTAAAGCTTCTGAAAAAGCCTCTGAAAATCAGTCCAATTTTTCCATGATGTTTAAGTCAACATTCAAAGCCTTCAAAAGAGGTTTCAATTACCTTGTTTGAATGATTGATTAGTTGGTTAGCTCTCCATTTTATTTTACTAGTTTGGTTTTCCACCCTTGGCTTTAAAATCAGAGTGAGATATGTTAGGGAAAAAATAAATAAGAGGAAGAGAGGAAGAATCATATCATTCAATTGTACCAATATGCTGGTCAAAGGCACTAATGGCAGAGGTGGTGATCATTCACCCGGCAGAATCTCACAGTTCCAGGAAACAAAAAGCAGTAAATCCTTTCTCTACTCTGTAATCTCTTGTTTGTCAGAGCAACGAGCCATTCAGTTGCCAAACAATGAGATTAGAAAGCAATTAAACTTTCACTCTATTTACCTTAGCTGCCTCACCTTTCTGCAGTGTCAGAGTAATTAGTTCTGAATTTTTTATTGTCTGGTTTTCGAAAGGAATTGAAATTCATCAGGCATGTATGAAAATAGAAATGTTGTGACCAGGATACTTGTGCCATCTTAAATGGAAAGTTAAGCACTTTTGTTCCAGGTAAATACCACCTCATTGGATTAACAAGGAGTCAGGGGTGGTTTTGGCATACTGAACCAAGTTTCTTAGCATGAATATTATTTGCTAAACCTATTAAAGAAAGTAATTATATATTATCAAACAAATTACTAAGTATTAATAATTTCAATTCCTTTAATTTGCCCTGTAATAGAGATGAAATAATGAAATAATGAAATAAGGATCTTCCTCAAGAATTACTAGCTTTGTAATTTTCTGCTCATTCTTGAAAAACATGTTATTACAGTATCACATCTGAAGCAGCATTCAGCACATCATACCTCAGTAATTAAAAACAGTACAAAGTAAATTTTAGAAGTTACAAAATTAAATTGTTCATTAATTTTAATACAAATATTTGTAATAATTTCAACATATATTTTAATATAAGTGGATAATATTGTTTCACAAATTCTTTAATCTAGGAAATTCCCATGCTAGGCCATGTTCTTTATTTGTGGAAGTGAAAACCAGTCTTTTTTCACAGTTTTATAAATTGTAAACAAATTTACTTATTATGAACACATGAGCATATTTTCTCACTCAGAGCATGAGTTCTGTTGCACATTAATAATTTAAATTTTATCAAATATAGATAAATGTGAAATGTGATCTGAGCAATAAACCACTAGTTTTGTACCCTCATCTGTGACCTGAATGGGTGTTAGTGCTTGTCATCTTTCTCCAGTTGCAGCCATTTCAATTTGAAATACTGCTGGAGAAACCCACAGTTTCACTCTGGGCTCTTCAGAACACTGTGGACAAGATTGATTTCCCATACTTATATTGTGATTAGTGTTTACTATAAGCTGAAATGTGCTTAATATGCTCTTTCTCTCTCTCTTAAATAATTAGTAAATGTTTCAGAAGAGGTAGGTTCTGATCCCCAGTTTCTGATCCCTGAGTACGTCTCTGCAGCAGTATTGGGTCAGCTTCATGCAAGTTCTCACCCCAAACTAGAGCACTTCGTTCATATTCCTATCTCAAACTTCTAGAGCTGCCTTTGATAACTTCCCTTACAGTCCCCAGGACACCTTCAGAACAACCCATATAGGCTCAAATAATGCCTATCCCACAGCCTTTTTCAGTAAAGTCCCACTGGCAGTGTGCTTGTCGTTTTCACTGGCATCATGTCTCATCATACACATTAATTTCACTGTGTCAATATGTTGTGAAACCTTATAACGCCTGAGGCTGGGAATGCATAAGAAAGGAAGCAGGAAACTCCATTATTCTGGGGAAAGAAAAGAGGTAAAAATCTGATGCTTTTTGAGGGGCTATTGCTGATTCACCCATTCAAATTTTTTGCCCCAGCAATTTTTGCTTTGTATGAAAATAAGCATACAGAACATCTATTTGATCTATATGATCCCTTGTGGCTGACAGGTTAGAGCTGCTGCTGAATGAGATTCATAATGGTATCTGTGCTGACAGCAGCTGCATCATCTGTAAAATTGTTGAATATGTCCAGTATTACAGAACTGCAGCCATGGACATCTATGTACTGCAGATCACTCAGACTGTGTTTGTATGTTCAACAAAAGTTACTACAAGATCTGCATGCACTTGAGGTTTCATGCCATGCAGTGCCAGCTGGCGTAGTAAACAATGCAAATCAGATGTTGCCAGGAATGCTGCAAAAACATAGATGACACCACTGTGACTCTTTCTAAAAAATAGGCAATGGTGATAAACTATTAATAAGTATACTGAAACTTATTGTTTCACAAGTCAGGGGTTTTTTTGGTACTATTTTCATAAAAACAAAGGTGAGATTTTCCTATTTTTTTCCAGGTTCTTGACATCTTGGTTTGCATATTTTTCTCCCCTAGACATTTACAGTGAAATTCTGTTTACAGAGGTTGCAGTATCAACAATATTATACTCATCAGGTCTGTCTAATTGAAGGTTTGGAAGTACTTCATTCAACATTCAAGGTTGGATGGGGCTCTGAGCAACCTGCTCTAGTTGAAGATGTCCCTGCCCACGTCAGAGGGGTTGGACTAGATGACCTTTAGAAGTCCCTTCCAACCCAAACTATTCTATGATTCTGTAATTCTACGATTCTATGATTCTATTTTGTGAAAGATAAAATATTTTTTCTTGTAAGGTTTTATTTATTTATTTATTTATTTTCTAACAAAAGATCAGGTTCAAACTTGAAGAGAAAATAATAATAAAAAACCCAATTTGATATGACACAGCTGCACTGATCTGGGACATTATATGTCTGCCTCATGTTTCCACCCTCCTATATAGACCAGATGCGATTCATCATCATCATGCACCACAGCGCTTTCAGTCATAATGCATATCTCATTTTTCCAAAAGGGAAGGTGTGTTCTATTTTAAAAAAAACCATGGTTTAACCAATAGTTAGAATCATAGAATCATAGAATCATAGGATCATAGAATCATTAAGGTTGGAAAAGACCTCTAAGATCATCAAGTCCAACCATCAACCCAACACTACCATGCCCACTAAACCATGTCCCTAAGCACCTCATCTACACGTCTTTTAAATACCTCCAGGGATGGGGACTCAACCACTTCCCTGGGCAGCCTCTTCCAATGTTTCACCACTCTTTCAGTAAAGAATTTTTTCCTCATGTCCAATCTGAACCTCCCCTCGCACAACTTGAGGCCATTTCCTCTCATCCTATTGCTAGTTACTTTGGAGAAGAGACCGACACCCACCTCGCTACAACCTCCTTTTCAGGTAGTTGTAGAGAGCGATGAGGTCTCCCCTCAGCCTCCTTTTCTCCAAGCTAAACAACCCCAGCTCCCTCAGACGGTCCTCATAAGACTTGTTCTCCAGACCCCTCACCAGCCTTGCTGCCCTTCTCTGGACACGCTCTAACACCTCAATGTCCTTCTTGTAGTGAGGGGCCAAGTTTAGTTCAGTTTAAACAATAGGAGAGATCATAATCATAAACTTAATTTGACACAGAGTATTTCAGAGACATGTTACTTTTTTTTCTTTTTTGATCTATATATTCAGAATTTAAATTTTCCGATGGACAAAAATGTCAGTGCAACCTAATATATATGTTTCCTAATATATGTACACAGAAATACAACTGACGTTTTTAAAGGTTCTTTGCTCAGAACACACACACATACACGTAGTATATAGTATATGGTATTTTTCATATATTATTTGGTATACAATATATATACTATATTCAAACATATACAAATCAGATTTGCACAAGGAGGTGCTGGTTTGTTATGATCCCAGTAAGAAAGACATTTAGACTACATAAAGTATCACTTTAAATGCAATTTATTAGAGCTGACACTATAAGGAAAAAGAGTATAATATAGATAATATTACATGCATTCAGATGTAGGAAACCTGAGTTTTGCAGCATCGATTGGGTCTTCAGCCAGAGTACATCATGCTGTGCTGATCCCATCCATTGAAAGCTTACCTGACATTTTGGTCTTTGAGCACTTACAGGATTTTCTTTGATGAAAACAGTTCTATTCCTCATTTTCAGTTCACAGAAGAACTTGCTGCACTTTTAGAGAAAGACAAGGGCACACAGGTGGTATAATTGCTGGTTCCAAATGGAAGCTGCCTATACATCTTCTTGTTATGATTGGTTGTCAAAGTTTACCCTGCGGACAAGGGATATGTGCACCACAACACAGCCGGTCTTCTAGAGGGGATCACTACAGTATCTGCATAAATTAATAGCAACATGAGTAATTCTCATAAAGAAGTATTCTTATAGAGTCCTTATGGCTATGTGGTCTTTGCTCAATGTCTAAAACTCTTTTCCTGTGCTTTTAGTAATTTTTGTATGTGGTGTTGCATTCCACAGACTATCAGTAGAAATGTTAAAAACATTGCACTTACATGCCTATTTACCTTTTAGTTATGTTGTTATGTGGTTAATATAGCTGCTGCTTAATGACAACAAGGATGTAAAGGAAGCAGATATCACTTTTCATAGCTGACAAGATTTTACCTTCTTTCTCCTAATCTGGAAACTAGCAAATCTTAAAATTTAATATTCAGTTACACCGGCTTTTGATCCTTCTCACTGGGTTCAATCTTGTTTATATTATATGCTACTGGTAGAGTGTAATATTTTACCTCATGGTTTATTAATTAATTTAATTGCTGACCTATGTCAGGAGAAATGGAACAGCATTGCATTAGTAGTTGTGGTGAGAGACTGGAGGATTCTTCCCTATACTCTGCTGCATCATGTTACTGACCCTTCAGCTGGTCCCCATATGCTGAGACCAACCATTCAGTCAAACACTTCTTAATTAATGAGATCAGATTATAGTATGATTCCCTTTGCTTGGTACCTGTCTTGTGTTATTTTTGCTTTTCCTTCTTTCCAGTTGTTGGAGCTAGCTGGAAACCAGAAAACTCAAGAAATTTACGTGATTTCAACTGTGCAATTAGTATTCATATGAATAGTAAGAAGTTGCCAGGCAGTGCTGAGAAGCCAGAAAGTCTTGCCAAATCACAATCTTCTGTGAGATGGGGGTGTAATTTTTTTCAAAACAGACAATAATGTATCAATTCACTTAAAGAAATAATATTTTGGATGTTGTATGTTTGATTGTGACTAAAGAATCATCTCCAAATGTAAGAACTTAACAAAAGGAACTATCAGAGAAGAGATAAGGTTTTCCAGAAAATCTATGTCTTAGAAAAAATTAGTTTATTGCATAGAGGTTTAGAAAACACTATTTTTGCTGACAAGGATAATACAGAAGAACTGGACTTACTTCATCCCTCATTCCTTCCTTAAGCATTGATTGATGTTCATATCTGCTGGCCTATTTACAATAACTGTGTTTCTGAACCTCTACATACTTTGCACCATTTTCTCTATCTGTAAATAGAGCAGTTAGATTTGGAAACTGTAATATAGTGCTTTAATAGTTACATATGAAAAATTATTATTTTTATACTCTGTTGATATTATTTTGCTTTATTGATTCATTAATGGATCATCATAATCTTGCAGTTAAAGTTCTTTATGTTGGCAAAGTGATCTGGATCTCATCAGAAGATGGTTTAGAGATTCAAGAAATTAATCTAATTGAAATGCAAAGACCTGCAAGGGGAAAAAAACCCACACCTTCTTTCAATATTCATTTTTTGGTTTATAATTTGTAAACTGTATGTTCTTAGTACATATTAGTATTTACAAGGTCAAAGCAGAGAAATGTAGGCTATTTGTTGCTCCAAAATAAGAAAAAGTGATAAACATATTGCTGAGGATTAAAAATATTGATCTTGAAAAGGAAACACAGTAAACAGTTACCTAGGGTGATGAGAGGGATAGGGTGCTCCAGAAAATCCAGGCCATGGTGGTAGGGAAATTAACACTCCTTGAAGATGTTCCTTTTTTTGTATTGCTTATAGCTGGAGCCTACATAAACATCTTAAATTAGATGCCTAAATCCATGCTGGATTGTCTCAAACAAATTGAGATTTTTTGTTTGTAACTCACATTCATTTCTGTCTGAATGTTTTGCAATGGTTGATAATGTTCGAGTTCTGTTGCATTAATATTTGAAGCAGATAGATAGGAGACGAGTAAAATCAGAAGTAGGGGAGTATCATAATGCTTTTATTATACAATAAAAAAATGGTAGCAACAACAGAATTAAATTCAGTGATATTCAGTGAAGTAGAAGTAGTTCTGATCTGTAAAGGCAAGAAATTAAAAAAAAAGAAAGAGGATACTAGAGGAGTGTGATTAGAAGTCATAGCTTCAGCACTTTTAAATACTTTAGCATAATTTCAGTAAATTACCATGTACTGTCAACCATAAGTTCAAGACCTCCTCCCAGAATAATAATAATGCAGGGGTTGATTAATCCTGGAAAAATTTTCTAGTGAGAAGGTGAAAACAAGGTGTCAAAGATGAAGCAGAAAGTGAATTGAAAAGAAGCAAGTCAGTTTTATAGAGAAAGTAAGAAGCTGAGAAGATGAAGGTGAATGACAGAAAACACAGTTATGGAAAATCTGTGTGTAGAAAATATCTAGATATGGGAGTGGTACTGAATAATGAGTAGAGATTTAGGTAAAATACAATAAGGATCATTGCTAAGAGGAGCCTGCTGAAATCTTGTTATTCTTTTGAACCTGAGAACCATCCTGAAAGGCTTGCTCTCATAGTCTAAGCCCAATGATTTGTATAATTAAATTAGGAATTTAGTGAAATAGCCCACAATGAAGAGGAAAGAAAATTGAGGGACAGTGAGCATTCAGCTGTCATGACATTGAACATTTTATTCCATATTAATCTTGATAGAAAATATTTCACCTTAACAGATCAAATTGTTTGCACTCAAATAGCACTGATTTGAAACATAAACTTTATTTGTTGTTGTTTGTTTTATTTTGTTTCATTTTCTTTTTTTTTTTTGTTTTGATGGAGCATTGATAAATTTGGTGAAGTCAAAAAGTTAGAAATCTGAACAGCAAGGATCCGTTCTAATATATAAGAAAAATGTAGATATCTGCAGATGGTAAGCTAACCACAAGTCAGCTCATATGACTCATTCTTAAGATAACTTACTTTACCTCCACTGAATATATAGAGAACCTAGATAAGTTTTAGAACAAGGGCTTTAATACTTTACATTATTAAATTCGGATATATAGATTTCATGATCGATGTTTATTCATGCATAGTATATCCTTATGAAAGTGTGTTAGTTATATGCAATATTTACTATTATGAAAACAGTTTTGCTATTATTCCACATTTTCTTCAGTGTTGTCTTAGAACTAATTTTCCCAGGAAAATCCTCCTCCACTTGTTTCTAAATATTTTTAAATGAAATTATATTTAGTGTGTTGTATTCTTAAGCATTTACAGCCATATGTTTTTTCTCTCTCCAAAGGTTAGAATTTGGAAAAATTGTCCACTTCGGTAATTGGTAAATGAGAGAAGAAAATTTTGCAGTTATGAGTAAGACAGTTAAAGACATCTAACATTTCAAATAGTACTTGTAGTAAATGCAAAGCTAGATACAACTTTCAAAGGATTACTTTTCTCCTTACTAACATTTTTCCTGTAGTGGAAAACCATTTTCTGTAATTATGGCTTTAGCATGTTTAATTTTATAAATTTTGTTTTAATCATGATCATTATTCCTAAAATAAAAAAACAGTAAAATTTGTATAATCAAGAAATCAGTATAACACTGTATTTCAATATGAAGTTAATTAAGTGACTTAGTGCCTAAAAATTATAAAGCCATTTGGTTGTTTTGGTTCATTTCATGAAAAAAAAAAAAAAAAAAGAAAGAAAAGTCATGCTGCATAAAATCAATACTTTGTTTGTTGAATTCTAAATTGAAACTTTGAAATATTACTTTTTTATCTTGTTTATTTATATATTGCTTAGAACATCTGAAATTGTCTTGGAATTATACGGCATCCTTTGTCAAGATAGCTTGTCTTTAATGGCTCATCACAGTATGAAAGCAAAAGCACAAATAAATCTTGTACACTGCATGTCACTGCAAATCACAATCTAATGCCAGCATAGCAAGGAATACCCAAAAATACTTGGGGGGAGGGGGGGGGAGAGGGGGCGGAATACTTACTTGAATCAAACCAAACACCAAAATTTTCTATTTGCAAAGGTGTGTTATACACTCAATTTTTTCTATTGAGTGTACACTGTATACACTGCAATTTTTTCTATTATATCTGTTTAATTACTATTTTTATACTACTTAATTTTATTTGTTGATGGAAATAGAAAAAATACATAATAGTACCTGTTTCCCCCTAGTGAATAAATAAGCCCAACCATCTTTCATTTCTATTTTAGTGAATGCAGCAAAAGGTGGCAAATCACCCACCTCAAAGCATAATTCTTTGAGGTGCAACTATGCTAGAAATGAGATGACTTCAGGGTAAGTATTTAGTTAATTACACAGAAGGTAAGTTATTTCCAGGGAATGTACATTTGGGGAAAAAAAAAAAAAAGTAATAGTCACCCACAGATAATATAAATAACATTGCAAAAATTCAGACTAGCTACTTTAAAAGATTGTATGTTACAGCCAGACCAAGTAAGGACAACATCAGTATTTTATGGTCAAGATTACATAAAAATTAACCAAATATATTGGATGTAACAGTTTGATTGTGGTCTTTATTTTGTCATTTTTTAATCACCAAATTGTTTCTAACAACAGTGTTCAGTATTACAATCTTTGTTAGGGGGTTTGTTGTTTTTTTCATTTAAGCTTACACTATTCAATCAATACAGTCTAGTAATATATCTAAATAGCATTCCACAAATTTTTATCATAGGGAAACTGAAAGTCAAGTACAGAATTGATGGTTCTCAAGAGAGTTTTTTAAACAATACTTAACCAATGAGTTTCTTATCTGTTTCAATTCTGATAGCACATCTCTGTGAGAAAATGGATGTCAAAAGGACAACCTAGTATTCGGTAGATCCCAGTGCAGATATGCTGAATTGGATGAGGCACTGACCTCTCAAAGACAAATAGATACTGTTCACCATGGCCGACGTTATTATTGCATAAATTTATGGATGTTAAGGTGTTAGAGATTAGCTTTGTTGTGTAATTGTTTTCTTAATATTTCATTTTGTCTTATTAATATTTTATTTTAATTTTTATAAAACATTCTATAATATTTTATTTATTATTAATTATTTGTGAAAGTAACTTATTTCTCCCAAATTATATATAAATAATAAATGTTCCAATAGTAGATTTTATAGATGTTTGCTTGCCAAAAGGTAAAGAAATACATTATTTCAGGTTACATTATAACAAATAATTAAACCATTCCCATATCTCCCTTCCCCAAAGAAATTTTTTTTTTAATTTATTACTGTTATTAGAAATAGCCTAGATTCCAAACAGAATATCATTGGAGGCAGTCAAAGTGTATTATTTTAAACAAGTGAAAACATAATTTTTCTATTCATTTATTTAATTTGGCTAAAAATATTCAGCTAAATCTATTTGAAATAAAAAATAATTTGCTCCCTCAAGTGATTTTTCTGAAGGGAGGAGAGAGAGAGATAAATTAGTGTTTCTATTAAAATGTTCATATATGGAGTCATATAATATTTCATGTTTTATCATGTTCTACATTAGATGTAACAGATTATAACTGTGTCTCACATTGGCTAATGATATTCTACATGATTGTCCCCATTTTTCAGAAACTGTTTAATTTCTGCTATAGCATTAGAAAAAATAGCCCATGCTAAAACCTATTTCTAGGGTTTTAAGAGAGCAATCAGGAATTGCTTGTGGAATTATGTAAAAAGTATCATTAGATATTTCCAAGTTATGACAGTTCTGAAATAAATTGTCTTGAATGCTTATGAATTAATGCTCTGATACAATATGTAGGAGTGTTAAAGGATGTTCTCTTCAAGACAGCAAATAAGAGAGGAGAATGAGATGTGTAAATCCTTAATTACCTTGCCATTACCTGTGTGTGGAGGGATGAAATAAACATCCTCCCCACAAGCCCTTCATTATTAAGGAGTTACTTGAAATTTAAACTTTTTCTTTGAATGTTCACTGTTATTATTGAAGCAATAATAATCTTCTTGGAACTTACACTAATATAGAAGACTTTTTTTTGTTTAATTAAAAGGAGACTTGCTTTATGAATAGTTTTGTTGGGGGCATCGTATTGAATTAACTTGAATGAAATGGCCTTGAATGAAATGTCTAGTATATCCTCACCTTTTACACAGAAGGAGTACACCAAAATCTATTGTTCAACACAGCCACCCAGCTAGGTAAGGATTCAGATGCCTTGGTACATCTCTTTTTCCAAAGTATAGAGTCCACCAGGACATCCTGTAGTCCCATATTTTTTGATCTAATGGTCATACTGAACACTGATGGTTGGTGTTTCTCCTCATCAACCTGAATTTGTGCAAGAAATTACTCTGTATACATCCAAAAAGGCTACTTCCTCCCTGCCCCCCTTATTTTAAGAAGGTGCTAGCCAAGCTATGCCATTAAGAAAAGTCTTTCATTTTTGCAACTGTAAGTTCCTAGTTTTCTGTGGATTAGTTCTGGCCTTCTATAGAAACACATCAGTGCATGGCTGAATGGATTTTTTATGATTCCTCTTTTTTGGAGAATCAATGATCTAACAGTGAAGTGAGTTTGGGTCCCTAAGCTTTTTTTCCTCCTTTGAACTCCTTGTTTCCTTCTCTGTTCACCAACCACCTTTTCCATAAGCACCTAAAAAAATGGTTATTAACCTTTGTCAGCTTTGCCTTTTGTATCTCTTAACCTGGGCTAGTCAAATTCCCACCTGAGTACCACACATGAACATTGTAATTATGATATGCAAACATAAAAAACCCTCAAACCCAATCAAATATAACAACACGGGTGGAAATAATGCCAGTATATGAAACAAAGGAAAAACTTAACTAAAAAATGTCAATGAAGATTGGGAATCACATGAGTTTTATTTTTCAGTAAATAACTGAAGTGTCATCTGAGATTTAGAAGTATGACTTTGAGTATTGATCTGTATTTGTAGTCAAAATTGCTTTATAGCAAATAGATATTTGCTCAGGCAGATGAGAGTGTCAAGCACAGCTGGTTATGACATTGGTTCTATTTTTCCTTTTTGTTACTGTTAGTTATGGAAAATGCGGTTCCTTAACTACATTTAATGCAATGACATGACAAATCCTGTCCACACATTCTTTTTTTTTTCTTCTGAGATTAAACTGAAGGCTAATGAAAGAAATCTACTGATTTGTACTTAAAATACTGTAACTCCCTGGACTTAGTATTGTGTAACAGACTGATTGACAAACCAAGTGGATAAAAGATGAATATGGCACAAAGCTTATGGACAGAAACTAAGGAAAAATGTCAAGTTGCAATTAAGAAAAGCAAAGCAGAATGCCGTTGATTAGCTAGCTAAATCTGGGAAACATTAATACATCCTAAAGCAGAGTAAGAGCAAATTACCATTGGACCCAATTATCAAGGGTAATGATGAGTTTCTTCACTACCACACACTATGCATTAAGAACAAATATTTTTTTGTTTAAAAAAAAAAAAAAGGTCCCCAAAGCATGGGACCTGAAGTGGAAATTAATTATATCTTATAATCTATGTTCTACAGAGTATAACAGTAAATTATCATCACAAAGTTTTCTACTGCTATAGTCTTTGAATCTGTATCACTATTTTTCCTTCTGGCAACAGGGATTTGTTGGATAACAGGTGGTAGGACACACAAACAAGATTTTACAAAACAGGTTATTAGCACTGTCAAGCAGATTAATATCTAGATAGGTTGAGAGTTCATAAATACTAGAGTAAAGCGTGGCTAATAGGAATTGCTCAGGAGGAAGATATAGGTTTACAAATTCTTGCACTGGCTATTCTGTGATTGTGGCTGTCTCTAAGGATTAAATATTTAAAGCAATGTTTTCCCCACAATGGATGTGAATAGATTTTTAAAAATGGTAAAAATACAGTAATGTAGTTTATCCTGCAATCTTTCTTCCCATATTTGTTTCCCTCTCATGTGTCCTGTCTGTCTCTTATCATTAAGACCAACACTAGACTCATAATTCCTCAAAAGATCCTTTCTTTGGTGGTGGGAGTTGGGGGTGAAAGTTTCATCTGTGGATGGTTTAACAAGACATGTCACATCCCCAAGGTATAATTCACAACCGACTGAGAACATGGTGAGTACCTTGAAAACCACCAAGGAGTGAGAGGATATAGAAAGATCCCTTAATAAATAGTTCAAGGTAGACACCTACATTCTAGATGGCAATCATGAAGTGAAATGAATCTCCTCCAAATGATGATTCATTACAGAACATGATATTTGAAATGCTGAAACTCCTTGAATCTTTATTTACAAGCAAATGAAAACTTCTCTGAAAGCCACAACTCAGAAAGTAATATCATATACCCTTTAGGAATTTATTTTTTGCACTAAGCTTATTGTTGGTTAGGATTATTCAATACAGAAATAAATACAGCATAGTTAGTAATTAAATTGATCTAGAAAAGTGGATTCACCCTGAAGTGACACTGTTTAAATTTCATTTTGAGATTAATGGTATCAGTCATCCGTATAATGTTTACAGCAAGTGTAATAAGTGAGATACTAACTTCTTAGCATTCATAAAGGATAGTTTAATTCCTCTTTTAATATTCCAGCTTTTTGAACATCACAAATAAGCAAAAACTCCAAGAGCATTTGCAAGAATTCAGAAATCCTTTGATCTGTAATTAACTACTTAGGTAGTATCACCAAAAGTTTGCAATGATCACACCATCTGTTCTGTTCTACTTTTCCTTTTTACCCTTTCTTTTTACCTTGTATGTGCATATATTCAATTGAAGGACTGATAGAAATTGAGTGTTTGTCCAGTCATGGATGGTCCTCACTTGGTTCTCTTCACAGAAGACGAAAAGAATGAGTGACTGTCCATCCTATAGGATTCCACTTTTTCTACACCTTGCATATGCCACTGAGTAGAACTGGTACATTCATTTTTCAAAAGTTGAAAGTGGGATGTACTTCACCGAACTGTAGCCTTCCAGTAAGCAGCAATCATCAATATTCTAGGTTCTCTCTCTCTCTAGTCAATGGCACTTCTGAAACACAGTTTGCTTTCTTTATTTTCAAGACATTATCTAAGATGGAATTAATTACACTCTTGATTTCTTAGTAATTATTTTGGGAATGGATGCATCACCTTCTAGAGGTGACTATCACAGCAGATTCATCATGAAGGAGATCTAGCAGTTTGATCCATTGCCTAAATTTCGGTATGTAGTGTCACCTGAGATTTGCTAGGGTATTCTGACTGAGATCCAACTGCAACTCCAGAAGAATGTGATTTTTTCACAATTTTATATCTGCTGGTCCCCTCTGGATATCTCAGCTACACTGAAGCTACTGTAATGATATTAGATGTATATGTCTCGGTACATAAACAAAGCTAAACCTCTACAGTAGGTTAGATACCTAGTTCTCAGACAGTTAAAATTAGGTGAAATTAATTGACTTTATGAATGTGATTGAGCTTCGGATTTTTAACACACACATGCAGTTGTCTTCATGCAGGCATCTACATGAAGAATAAATATCCAAGCTGTCACTGTAGTCAGTGGATATGTAGTCAGTACAGAAATTTTTGTCACCTGAAATAGACACATTGGGCTCAGTTTCTTTGCCTAAACATGGCATCCAAGGGTAATCAGGATGTCAGACAGAATCTCTCACAGCCTGCAGCTGCTCCTCTAGAAACTCAAAACTTTCTGTAGGTCCTATGTCATATCTCCAGCCCTATGTAGATGTCTCAGATACCCTACAGAATCTCAAATAGCATTTTATGTCTCTGTGTAGGCAACTGGATATATGCTCCAGTAGCTGTTCAGTTGTTATAACACAATTCCGTGTATGTGTCTATAATCTGGAGCTGAATTGCCTATATTGTTTTGGCAGTGTATACCTGCTATAAATTCACTTATTTTTTCTGGTTACTTATCTGGTCACTTTATAAGATGGAACACAGTTTTCTGTTGTTTCACTGATACTGTCATTTCTGAAAGGTTATAAAGAAACTTCCAAATTAAGACCGTGAGCATGCCTATCTCTGACCTTTGCCTTTCTAATTACCAGTTTTCTCTGTCTGATAAGGCTGAGAATAGAATTGAGCTAGAATTAAGGATCATATCTCACAAAATACTGTAAAATATTGTAATAACATTTTTTATCAGAGTTGGAAAGGACTATATTAAAGATAATGTTCTTATCAGAAGGGAAACTTGCAATTAAGTGCAAAGCTGGGGAGTAGAAGACTTTTGGATTATAAAACCAGAATAAACTACTCCATTTATCGATAAGCCTAGGACAATAATTTTATGCTTTATAAAAATTATTCTACTAAGAACAATAAAGATATATTAAATAGTTACATGCACAAGTCATCTTCCATTTAGCCAGTAGATCCCTTTTTCTGTGTACAGGAGAAAACTGGCCTGTTTTTTAAAAGCAAAAATCAGCAAGTCTAATTCTCTTTCATGCTCTCCATTTTTGTCTTCTGTGAAATGTATACACCATACAGAATATGTGAAAGGAGTTTTTACAAGTGATATAAAAACTGCAAAAGAAGAGACATTCATAACACATCCCTTCCCTTCCCTTCCCTTCCCTTCCCTTCCCTTCCCTTCCCTTCCCTTCCCTTCTCTTTTCAGATAGATTCTACTTTTCTGCCCACTGAAGTTTTAAAAACTACTGGCCCAAGAATGGCTATTTATGATGGTCAGTTTGGGGAATAAATTTTAGTTAAAACTGAAACTCCAACAACAATAGCAGAAATAAAAGGAGAAGGTGCTAGGAAGTGGTTATGTAGGTAGGAGTAATAAAGATAGGGAGGCTTGTGAAAAGAAATGCTTGTGTCAACAATGTTTGGATGTGAAGTAATTAGCTGGATTTCAAAATGTATGGGAAAGAGAACTGGAAGGAGTATTGTCTTTGGTAGGAGAAATACAGAAACTCCGAATAAGAGTTAACTAGAAAAACAGAAAAAGAGGGAAAATACATTGGACGAAAGTGTCATAGAAATTATATCCTTGATTTTACCTCTTACAGCCCTTAGGAATGTAAAATTTTTTGGCTAAGAGACTTAAAGATAACTAAAGTTCCAATTAAAGAATAACATAGAGCATGGGATTTTTTCTTCCAATTCCTTTCCCCCATGTCCTCCACTCCTATGTTGTTTTGCCTTTTTTGCCCCTTCAGAAAAAGATTGTAGCAATAAGAATAATGATATATTCAAAATTCAGTGGGCATTAAGGTGCCAGAGAAAAGGTCTCCTGTCACTCACACTTTGAGCATGTGAAACAGTTATCTTTATGTACCAAGTTCTTTCAATATATCTGAATTTTAAATTTTGTTTGGTCACAAGATCACCAGTGTATTTAGACTGGATTTTCCTTATTACTATTTCACCAACAGCAGTCTCATTTTATCATAGATTTTTACAGAATATGTTTTGAAAAAAGTATTTTTTCTTCAATCACTACAGACTTGAGGGGTTGATTAAGGGCATAGAGAAGCTCTTTGTAAGAAGAGCTTTTCTACTATTAATCTTACTGTAGAACTAGAGGGAAAGTGACCTTCAAGTAGCCCTTCAACATCTTTTATTCATATTCACAGAACAAGGGAGTATACAATATCCATTCTAAGCCCAAAACCCATTTTACCTAATTAATTTATTAAAAAATTTGAGAACTCAGTAAAATCAGGGGAGGAGCAGCAGAGGAATTATGTTCTTATGTGTTTAAGAATAGCAAAACTTTTAAGTTTATCTATATTTAAAAAATAAATATTTTTTAAAAGGCTAAAAGCTATGATGATTCAAAATATTTAATTATTGAGAAGGAGGTTTAACTTTTTTTCCCAATAATCTCACAGAGGTAAATACTACA
Organism: Pygoscelis adeliae; assembly: GCF_000699105.1. Classification (NCBI taxonomy): domain Eukaryota; kingdom Metazoa; phylum Chordata; class Aves; order Sphenisciformes; family Spheniscidae; genus Pygoscelis; species Pygoscelis adeliae. The sequence goes on along the minus strand of NW_008825308.1, from coordinate 280,653 downwards.
GCTTATTAATAAAAAATGAAAGGATGCATGAGGGATACATATCTTTCTCCCCAGAGGAAACAAAGGCTGTCTTAGTAGACTAAGACAAGAATTAGCTCCAAACACCAAATATTAGATTCCTACACATAGATGTGCACATCTACATAAACATGAGTTGGATGTCAGACTTCAGTCTAGTTACAGTCAAGACAGTCTGCAGTGATTTACCTGACCTGACATAAAAGAGTCAATTGTTTCAGCGTAAGTTCCTACTGCCACTTGATTATCCAAGACATCTTTATGGGACAACACATATGACACTGGACTTAGAGTAGACTGTCATCCAGAGTAACAACTGCAGGTCAAGCATGGTACCCTGCAGTACCTAGAACTACATTAATGGTTTGATTCTTTTGTTTATAGGTAAGGAACTAGTGTAATTTAAAATGTCCTTGAGTACTCTGCCTGATTTCTGGCTGTCAACTACAGAAGAGCCCTGATCTTCAGTGTTACAGCTCTCAGTCTCATGTGGATGCTGTGAATACTCAAAAGACACCTATGTGTAGGCACCTGAACTCGGTTCTCAAAGATATATTTGGATAAAAGCAACTGTCAGATACTAATTTTTTTGCCTAAAGATTTTATAACCTCAGTGTCATTTCTGATTCCCTGAGTTGCCCAAGTTTGCCCCATGGGCTTGACAGATATGCCACATCAAGAAGAGGCTCACGATCTGAGCCAAGAGCTGTTTGCCAGATGGATTACCATAAGGCATCACAACTGGAGCTAGATCTTTATGCTCGGATAGTGACTCATACCCTCAGCACCTACTTTAGTGTGAGCTGAATCACTTTCTAGGCTCTACTAACTTGATCTCCTCTGAGTGTAATGAGAATTATTAGGACATTACAAACACCTCCCAAAAGTCAACTATAATGTCTTTTCCTTTGTAAGTGAATCCCATCCAATATATTAAATACTTCATAATTTGCAATAATATACCTCAATTTCATGGTGTTTATATGCTGTCTTTTTGCATTTAATAGGAATTCTGTTGAAGAAAAGAAACAAACAAAAATACCCCAACCAACCAACGAAAAAAAAAAGAAACAACCCAAAGGAGAGGAAGAATGCCAAATAACCTATTGTTACAAGCAGGCTTTAGAAGAATCACTTTTTGAAGTGCTTATCCAAACCTCCTGAATCTAAGGAAGGATATACAGAATAACTTTATGCCAGACTTTTCCTGTGAATTAAAGAAAAGTCCTTGAGTACTCTGCCTGATTTCTGGCTGTCAACTACAGAAGAGCCCTGATCTTCAGTGTTACAGCTCTCAGTCTCATGTGGATGCTGTGAATACTCAAAAGACACCTATGTGTAGGCACCTGAACTCGGTTCTCAAAGATATATTTGGATAAAAGCAACTGTCAGATACTAATTTTTTTGCCTAAAGATTTTACAACCTCAGTGTCATTTCTGATTCCCTGAGTTGCCCAAGTTTGCCCCATGGGCTTTTTTGCTGGAGGAAGGGAACAAGAGGCACACAACCCAAAAGAACTAAAAATATATATATATTTTAGCATTTCCAATGCTGATCTTAAAACAGCCAGTGATGTCATTTTAGACTCATTATCATTAATAATAATAATTAGGAGAGATGGTCATAGAAAAGAGCCTTGGTTTGAAAGATGAAATTTATTTTGTTTACCTTAAAAGGAAAACTAAGTAAAGTAATATGCATAATGGAGATTCCAGACATCAAAAGAGAAACTTCAAAAAATTAAAGGAACTGGTGACTAAAATGAAGATTTCAAAGACTTGCATTTAGTATTCTTAAACTAATATAAAAGTTTGTGTTTTCTTCACGCTTCCTTCTTTTATGTGCTGAGGATGGTGTTGTGTGGTTATGGAATAAATTAAAGAACAAGAAGATGATTCAAGCAACAACAATCTTAAACTTGGCCTCAGTAGCAAGAAGGGATATGATTGCTCTTTTTGAATGATTGTCCACACTAGGGAAGGATAAGAATCATTTACACTAAAGGACAATGAAAGCATATAGTGGTATTAACTGGTCATGGATAGAAATAATAAAGTTTCTGTCATTAGAAAATAATTGTTCTGGAACAACCTACTAAACACATTAATAGGTTAAAAAGTACGTCCTTTTAAAATAAATTTCAACAAATGTGATATGATTTCCTGAGATTCTAAAGGACAATGCTTATGCCCAGGAGATCCGGACCTCTAGAAGAAAAGAAAAAAAAAAAAGTCTGATAAAAAACAAATAATGCAAGGGTAGTACGGTAAACAGCAAACTAATTTTGAGCAAAACTGGAGTATTAAAACTGCCACATTTTTACTACCCTCTGGAAAGAAACCTCCGTCATTGTTTTATTCTCTTATGATCCTCCTTTTGTCTTGAATTATGGCTTCTGACATTTTTTTTCCCTGGAGAAATCCCCATAGTGCCTGATTAACTTTCTTTTCGGTCATTGTTGCAGTTCAAAGACTAAAAAATTTTTCTTAATTACAAGTTTCAGTTTCATGAAGTAACAATTGCAAACAGATCAGATGGGAATTAGATTCTGATACATGTATTTAGACATATGGAGTAAATACACGTACCTTTAAGGTACCCATTATTTTAATTATTCCATATATTTTGGGTTTTGTTAGTTTATTCTGTGCCCTGTATCTAATGAATGTTATATATTACCAAAAGAAAAATGTGTGGGATTCTACGCAACTACAGAATTTAAAATATTTTAGCAGACTTTAGTCCTATCTTTTTATAAAGTGGATTTAAACTGCACAGATTCATATGGGCCTATACATTTGGTTACGATATTGTTATCTGTCTTTTCACAAGCATATATATATATATGTGTATAATGACATGGATATCAGGGAATTAGAGGCAGCTGTGGTGGGAGTGTCTGGAAGACAGACAAAGTCAGTTTCATAAAGTTTCATAAAACCAAAACTTTATTAAATGCATTCATTAACAACACCCTTTTGTGCTGATGGTTAGTTCTTCATTATCACTATATATTCACTACGTATTCAAAACTATTAGTCCTTAGCAAGCTTATGCTAAATTAGCTGTGGGTGTACAATACTATGGAAATCATGCCATACAGTTAGTACTGATGGCTATGGTTCCTGATTACTCTTAGTTGATGAGGTTAATGTGATCAGGCTTGAGAGTTCCCCACAAAAATGTTGGAACTGAAGTAGACTTCTTTCTTCTCCACATTTTCTCTTCCTGCTTGATACATTTATCCTCCTTACCTACTCCCAAAAAGGGGTTCTGGTCTGTCCCTAATACTGTTTATATTTGTCTCAATTTTGGCAGTCATCATTTGTGTGTATTTGGGAAGGTCTCCTTGCAGTTCTTTGGGATTACTTAGTTCCTTCTTCTGTAATTTGGGTGCTCCTGCATGTAACTACATGTCTTTGTTTGCCCCTTTGGTAGTCACATTGTTCATACTCTTATGGAAAAGTCTTATATTGTATAAGATAATGTCTATGTCATCACAGTTTTATGAAATACTTACATACTGTTTTGTTTACACTATTTTAGTACACTTATATTTGAGTTCAAAGAAAGCTAAGAATAATTATATCATACGTTATTCACTTATAATTTATAGGTGTCACAGGCCTCTGTGACAACAGTATGGGTAAAAATAGATAGTAAGACTAATACAGTAACCTGGGTATCTTAGATTTTCTTGCGCTTTTTCTTTCCTATATTTAGGCAATTAATTTACTGTGATATTTGTCAGCCGAGATAGTATCCTGTTAGAAACAGTAAGTGTTCTACTGAGTTACTTTGAAATCTTTCCCCTTTATTTGTTTCTTGTCTTCTCTGATGCATTTTGTTTCCCACTCCGTTCTATACCCTTGGGATATCACATTCTTCACATTTCTTTATCTATTTTTTTTTCTCTGTATGATGCCTGAAACTGTATTTCCTTTGACATCTTAAAAAGACTACTAATTATCTGTGATTTAGAAAACAAGCTATGTGAAAAGGGAGTTGTTTACTAGAGACACAACATCTTTTGTGTTGTTTAGATATGTCATAATAAAACCAAGAAGAAAAACTATGAAATGTCCGTGAAGTTAGACTTGATCCAGGAACTGCTGTATGATAGTTTCTCTTTCTTCTTTTCTCTAAACCCCTATAATTCAGACCAACCAACCCCCCATCCCAACATTCAAGAAAGATGTTATTGTAGAATAGCATTTATTACTCTGCAGAATTTTTTATTTTTGCAGAATAACATATTATTGGAAGCATATATGTTAGATATTTTAGGAAACTGAATAATTTCATGAAGACATTACCATAACTTCTCTTTTCAATATCAAAAGAAACGTGCATACAAAGAATTTTTGAAAGACTTGATGAAAGTGTCTGAATAAGGTATTTCTTGGATGCCAGCAGTAAAGATTTATTATTTTAGACTTTGTTTTCTGCTGATAACATGAAATTGGCTATAACTGCCTTGCAAAAGAAAAAAAGGTGGAAAATGTAAAAGCAGCATGACCTCATCTATTCAACTTTTCTAATGGGTTCTTGGATTGGGAACTAATCTACGTTACTCTCTTTCTCACTGGAGCTATCCTCTTTAGATGTGAGATACTTCCTATGGCATAGGTGGAGCTAAACAGTAATACAGGAAGACATTCTCCACATTTCCCCTTTAGCAAAGCAATCTGTGGTAAGAAAAGGGTGAATGACAAATATATTTGTAACTTATGAAGAAGAAATCCACGCTAACTCAGTAACTTTTAAACTTTCCTCCCTCCGACATACAGAGGCTAGTCTTACATTTAATGGTGCTAAAATAAGATAACATTTCTGAAAAGTTTAAACAGAGTAAACCATGCAAGATTAATGAGTTCTGACTGGGTAGAAATTTTTCGAAATATGGAGAATGCAATTCAGAAAGAGAAAGAAAGCAATATATGATGCTGAGTGAAGGACATTTCTTAATTTACACTGTGAGCATGTAGCATAACAGTGTAGAATAGGTTTACATTTTCCTGAGTTAGTTGTCTCACTTTACAGTGTAATCCATAGTGTACTTTTATGATTTCCTTTGGCATGAATTGAGGTTCTTTTTAAATGTACCTAAAGAGATGTAGCTTTTTTCCCAAATGCATTAGGCAAAGAATCCAGCTGATTCCCATGTAAAGGATAATAGTATGACAGTAAAGGGATAGATTCTGCAGTATTAAAGTCTGTCAGGCGCTTAGCTACACATGAATAATTGAAAATGAAAACATGATCACCTCAATGCCAGAAAACAAACAAACAAACAAACAAACAAATAAATAATCATATTCCTACCTGCTTTATTTGGTTAAGAAACCATTGATATCAAGCTGTAAAAAATAATATATTTTACTCTACTGAACATGCTATTAGAAATTGATGAAAAATGGTGAAGTTACATGTTTCTGATGGAGTGACTACATCAGTGGACACAGGAAGGGCTATGGATGTCGTCTATCTGGACCTCTGTAAGGTCTTTGACATGGTCCCCCACAACATCCTTCTCTCTAAACTGGAGAGAGATGGATTTGATGGGTGGACTGTCCGGTGGGTGAGGAATTGGTTAGATGGTTGCATCCAGAGGGTAGTGGTCAATGGCTCAATGTCCAGATGGAGATTGGTGATGAGTGGCGTCCTGCAGGGGTCCGTATTGGGACCGGTACTGTTAAATATCTTCATCAAGGACATAGACAGTGGGATCGAGTGCATCCACAGCAAGTTTGCAGACGACACCAAGCTGAGTGGTGCAGTCGAGACACCAAAGGGATGGGATGCCATCCAGAGGGACCTGGACAAGCTCAAGAAGTGGGCCCGTGTGAACCTCATGAGGTTTAAAAAGGCCAAGTGCAAGGTCCTGCACCTGGGTGCAGGGTTGCACCTGGGTCGGGGCAATCCCCAGTATCACTACAGGCTGGGGGAGGAAGGGCTTGAGAGCAGCCCTGCCGAGAAGGACTTGGGGGT
>NW_008825308.1:266380-274441 GCF_000699105.1 Pygoscelis adeliae | reverse complement strand
CTCTCCTATGAAGAAAGGCTGAGAGAGTTGGGGTTGTTCAGCCTAGAGAAGAGAAGGCTTCGGGAAGACCTTATTGCAGCCTATCAGTACTTCAAGGGGGCTTATAAGAAAGATGGCGGCAAACATTTTAGCAGGGCCTGTTGTGACAGGACAAGGGAGAATGGTTTTAAACTAAAGGGGGGTAGATGTAGACTAGATATAAGGAAGAAACCTTTTATGCTGAGGGTGGTGAAACACTGGCACAGGTTTCCCAGAGAGGTGGTGGATGCCCCATCCCTGGAAACATTCAAGGTCAGGTTGGACGGGGCTCTGAGCAACCTGATCTAGTTGAAGCTGTCCCTGCCCACAGCAGGGGTGTTGGACTAGATGACCTTTAGAGGTCCTTTCCAACCCAAACTATTCTATGATTCTATGATTCTATGATTCTATGATTCTATGTCCTACTTTAGACAGTATTTTGAAAAATAGAAAGAATGTTGGGGACTTTACATTTCCTAATCCTTCTTATTAACCTTGTTAAGTAAAAAGTGGGGCAAGGCGAGGGAAGCATCCACCATCACTCAAAATAAAAGACATTTGATAAAAAGAAGGGTCACAAATTTTACCTGAATTTAGTCATCAAATCATTGCCATGTGATTTATGTACAACATAATAACATAGAACTGAATGAGTAGTGAATTGAGAAGCTGAGTTTGAATGTTGAAGACCTGCAAGCTGTAAGTTTATTTAAATTATTTAGTGACTCTTCAAAATCAAAAGTTATGATCACAGGAAATTCTGGTCTGTTAACTAAGCAGAACACTTGCAAATTAATAATTAATATTAGTTGTAGCGAATGGTTTCACCAAGTTTGTTGATAAACCAGAAAAAAAAACAGATTTATTTGAAACATCTGGAAAATGAAAACATATTTTTAATGTTTCTAGGATGTACCCCTGTGCTTGTATAAAAAGGAGATGGTATATAAAGTCAAGAGCTCGAGGCAGTTTTTATTTTAGTAAACTTTTAAATGAAAATAAAGTTGTTTTAAAGTATAGAAGTACACAAGCTATACTACAAAATCTCCAGACAAGTACTTCAGTACTCTAGAGATCAATATTCTAATACTTGAGAAGTTTGTTTTTTTTTTTGCAGTAAAAATAGTTTGGTTTCCTGCAGTAAAAATAGTTCTTTTGTCTCCCTTCAGACTCAGCTTAAGAAGAATCAGAATTAAAAAAACCCACACAAACAAAAAAACATACCTTATCAAGTTTATCTAAACCAATGCAGTATTCCTAACTAAACCTGTACTTAAAATTTTCCTTTCAGTCACTACTTTGCTTCATGGGATGAGTATCTTAAAAATTTAGATGGTTACTATATACTCTAAGAAACATCATCCTATTCCCCTATCTGTGCTGAAAACTGAATAATGAATCAAATGCCATTATACATATCCTGGAAAATGTCTTACAGTTAGAACCAAATAAAAGTTACATTTTCTTTGACTTTCTCAGCATAACAGGGCTTGAACTTATACCTCAATGACATTGATTCTACAACTACAGCACAATAAAATAAAGAATAAGAATAGAATAGAATAGAATAGAATAGAATAGAATAGAATAGAATAGGTTTTTTTTAAAAAAGAGAAGAATAAACAGAATGTGAAAGAAATCCTTAAATGCAAAAATGGCATGCACTTCCTGAAAAACAAGAAAATATCCATGATACACTTGTTCCAGGGGGTGTCTGCCACTAAAGAGCAAAACCAAAATCCCCCCCTGCTTGAATCACAGTGGATCTTAGTTTCCAACCTATCAGACAAGGATACTTTTAAAAATGCCTGGAAGCAAATACTTTCATGGTTACAAAATTTTTTCGATGATAACTGGTTTTAAAGTGTTGATCTGAGATATTTTCCATTTTATTCACTTTCACAGCCCTATGAAGAGTAGGTAAACGGATTTTTTTTTTTTTTTATAGTTAACAGGCTAAGAGATATATCTATTATTTTCAACAAAATCCCATGGAACCCAAACAAATATTTCAGCTGCTTAGAAGATGGCAATCTATTTATCTTAAATTTGTACTGATCCAATAAAATCAAGGCATGTCAAAACTCTTAAATCTGGCTTTAGGCAGAACAATTTTTTTTTTTTTTTAATGTACTTACTAAAAGAATAGTTATCCAGGAACAAAAGATCTAATTAATTTCAATTTTAATCCCATAGTAGTTCATTAAAATAATTACAAGAAAAATAAATTCAATTAATAGGTGTTGGTTTCCAACTTCATCATACCACTGCATGCTGAAGTCCTGGGGATGCAATCACTTTAATTGGAAGGCTGTTTTTCCTTGATGTTATGTTGTATCTTCTTTTATGTAGCAGTTCATTTAGCTGTTTTGTGATTGCTCTCCTCCTGAAGTGAAAGGGGGAGGCACAGTGTATTCTCTAAAATTGATAAATACAGCAGAAAAAGAAGAAAATATATGATTTTATTCAGCCCAAGACAACTGAGAAGACAAACTAATAATCTTAACCAATTTCCATTATTTCATGTATATCAGTTCAGAATTGAACCAGGGCAGAAGTGCAGCTTGATTATTCTGGCTTGTCTCCAAGTGGCAACTTGCAAAACATCAGTAACTGAATCTCGGATCATTATATGAATATATCCCATAATGTCACATTAAAGTGGTCATCTGTGATGACACACTTGTGAGGTCTTTGACCACCAACCAAATATTGCCTGGATTTACAGTTTTGCATTCAAATACAACTTGGAATTAAAATATCTTATTATATATGTCACCCCTCCAAACTGGTTTCTTTCTTCCCTAAAAATTGTATTGATAATGATAATGATAATTATGATAATAATAATAATATATTAATTTTAAAAAACACATCTGTGTGTATGTATGTGTGTCTTTTGGGTGGATTTTTTTAGATATAGCAGATTATAGCAGATGCAGCTGAGGACCTCATCTAGACATGGGTATGATCAAGGGTATCATCTACTTTGAGACTTTAGGCATAAAAAGAAACCACACAAAATGAGTCTTACTAGCATGAACATTTCCATTAATTAAATTAATATTACAGAACTAACTATAAGCATGCAGTTTCCAGCAAACGTTCTGGTGAGTTTTCCAGTGACATCATAAAATATTGCATTGGGTTTACGTGGCAAGGTTTCACAGGGGGGACACAACCCATGCTGGAGCAGTCCTTGAAGGACTGCAGCCTGTAGAAAGGACTCACACTGGTGAAGTTTGTAAAGGACTGTCTCCCATGGGAGACCCCACAATGGAGCAGGGGAAGAGTGTGAGGAGGAAGGAGTGGCAGAGACAAAGTGACCACAACCCCCATTCCCCATCCCCCTGCACTGCTCAAGGGAGTTAGAAGAGTTGGGAGTGAAGTTGAGCCCAGGAAGAAGAGAGGGGTGGGTGGAAGGTGTTTTTTAGATTTGTTCTTATTTCTAATTATCCTTCTCTGTTTAATTGGCAATAAATTAAATTAATTTTCCCAAGTCAAATCTGGTTTGCCTGTGATGGTAATTGGGTAAGTGATCTCCCTGCCTTTATGGCAGGGAGCTTTTCAATGTATTTTCTCCCCCTGTTCTGTTGAGGAAGGGGAGTGATAGAGTGGCTTGGTGGGCACCTGGTGGCCAGCCAAGGACAACCCATCACAGATATGAATAAAATCTTCTTATTAACAATAATTTTGTATAAATATTGAATTTGGATGTATCTTTTGCATAACAGTACTCAAAGAAAGGTTCACTGAAATTAGCAATCTTTTCCTCTTGGCTAGACAGTTTCTCTGAGAAGGTATTAGAAGTTGGGAGGTTCAAAGATAAATAACTAGTCATCTAGCTTAACATTTCTTCTTTTTTTTCTATTTTATGCTGCACATGTAATTTCTATGTCCTTTCATAGTTTCCTTAATGCTTGTTTTAATCCATATAGCATTTGCTAGCATTTATTACTTAGTCATTTGTTAGACTGTTCAAATGAAAACTTTATCAGTGTGTTTAAGCTTCAGAGAAGGACATTGTGTGTTGTAACTTGTATGCATTTATGCTTGTAACTCAAAGCACACAAAAGCAAAAACTGCCTCTTAAAATAATAAAAAAAAAGTGTTGCTATATTCACCTTCAAGATTGCAGTTGTGACTAATACAGTGTATATAAATTAATGTAATTTCTGAACAACGTAAAAGGAGCTAAAGCTGATATGCTATAAAAAAGAGGCACAATAGAAGACAAGGAATAACAAAGTGGTTTCATTTTGGAAATAGTGTTCTTCTTGCTATATTCCCCAACTGACAGATACTAAATTGTGCAGTAAGTGAAAAACTCAACCTTAAGTGTAGAAGCTCCAGTGGCAGCTCCTTAAGAAACTGCTGACTGTATTTCTGAAAAGAAAAGGCTATGACTTGTAAAGAGACATAAAATCTGAAAGATATACACTTACCATAATAAAGACTCAAGAGATCTGAGGAAAACAGACAAAACAAGGCATGCCAGAGGCCATCACTGAAAAGCTTTTACCCTTCAGGTGATCTCAGTCACTGCTGTTGGTAACAGATGAGAAAAGATCAAATTGAGAAGCCAGTGGGAACCCTCAGATTTAATAATTACCTATTTTTCACAGTCAGTATACACTACATACCTTGCAGATCATCTGACCTTTAAATTAAATCTGAATAGATCCAAAGATCTTTGGAACACAATGTAATTTTAATGTGCAAGCTAACTATTCTAAAGTGATCCTTAACAAATACCTTTCAGAAAAGAAATATGACAGAAAAGCTTTCATTGCTGACACACTGCAAAAAATTTTGTCTTATATTTTAAGACTAGCAGACACTACTATTAGACAATTCATATTGCTTGAAACAGTAATTAAAGATTTGTTTCTTTGAGGCTGCTTAGCCTAAATAGTGAACAGAGACATCTTCTCAAGATATTTAAAACACATCCAGTGAAAAAGAAATATATGTATATATTGTTATGATTAAATTCCAATTTGGGTTCACAGTGTGTTTTTTAAACAGAAAATAAGAAAAAGATTTTGGAAAAAGAAAAAAAGAGAATGAGAAATTTACTTTAAAGTTTCTAATACAATGGTTGAAACTGATATTTTTGTTTAATAATAATGAGCTCTTTTTAATTTTGAAAATTGTGTATGAAGACATAGCTAAGAAATGAAAAACATTTTTGAGTAAATTATTCTTAACTAATATTATTGGCAAAAAGAAAGAAAGTGTGCTATAGTATTATAGGTATTACATAGGGAAGACTGAAAAAATTACTCACCAACAAGAATTTTAGGCTAGGTATTCCTTGATGTTCAGGGGAAATAGAAGAATATTGCAATATTTTTTTCTTCATTTTCATTAAATAAACATTGAATTAAAGTCTCACATATCTCTCAATAAACTTTAGATAAATTTAGTAACAATGAATTCACAAAATGAAAATTAGAGTTGCCACTGGCTGGAAATTCTTAGATAAAAATACAGAAATAATAAATATTAATTAAAGTTAACAAAATACAAGAAGATGTACATTGAAAGTTAGCTCCAGTAGGAGGTTCTGTTTGAAACACTGATACTAAGCATGAAATATATTCTTAATGCATATCAATGTGCTGAAATTTTTCCAAGTAGACACCTGATTCAAAGCAGAAGAAGACATTGCAGTGAAACTTAAATGCAAACCTTTCAAATAGACAGAGATGTTTTTCAAACTGACATATTACCATATCACCAGCATGGGCACAGAACCATATATTTTGTCCTTTTTTTTTTCTTATTTTCTATCAAACATGAACTACTGTAATAATCAATCCACCTCTATAACTATTAGATCTTTTAAATGTTGAATTGTTTTATTAAAAAGAAAATATAATGTATACATTAAGCTTGAGTATTACAGTTCTATTGGGTGTAGGTGGCAAGGTGTTGGTAACAAGGGGGCTGCAGGGGACGTCTCTGTGAGAAGAGGCCAGGGGCTGCCCCGTGCCAGACATAGCCGGTTCCAGACAGCTCCAACGGACCCACCTCAGGACACAACTGACCCCTCAGCCAAGATGGTGGCGCCCCTATGAAAACATGTTTAAGAATGGGCAAATTGCTGAACAGCAGTGAGGGGTGCAGAAAAATGTTTGAGAAACAACCCCGTAGACACCAGGGTCAGAGAAGAAGGAGGAAGAGGTGCTCCAGGCACCAGAGCAGAGATTCCTCTGCAGCCTGTGGACAGGACCACCTTGGAGCCCATATCCACACTGCAGCCCATGGAGAACCCCATGCTGCGGCAGGTGGATATGCCCTGAAGGAAGCTGCAGCCCATAGAGACCCCATGCAGGAGCAGGCTCCTGGCAGGAGCTGCTGCCTGTGGAGAGGAGCCCATGCCAAAGCCGGTTTTCTGGCAGGAGCTTCAGTCCATGGGGGACCCACGCTGGAGCAGTCTGTTCTTGAAGGACTGCAACCTGTGGAGGACCCACTCTGGAGTAGTTCTTGAAGGATTGCAGCCTGTGGGAGGGAATCCATGCTGGAGCAGATGAAAAGTGTGAGGAGGAAGAAGCAACAGAGAGGAACTGTTAGGAACTGACCGCAATCCCCCATTCCATATTCCCCCTGTGTCAGCCAGGAGCAGAGATAGTAGAGGAGTTGGGAATGAGGAAGTGAAGTTGAGCCTGGAAAGAAGGTGGGGCTGGGGGAAAGGCATTTCAGTTTTCATTCTTGTTTCTCACTGTCCTGCTCTATTTTTAATTGGCAATAAATTACATTTATTTTCCCCAAGTCGTCTGTTTTGCCCATGATGTTAACTGGTAAGTCATCTCCCTGTCTTTACCTCAACCCACAAGCTTTTTCATCTTATTTTCTCTGCCTGTCCTGTTGAGGAGGGGGACTGAGAGAGCAGCTGGGTGGGCATCTGGCAGACAGTCAAGGTCAACCCACCACAACTGTTCAGAGGATCTTTTAATCAGAATTTGCGTATGTGAATGTGTTATTCAGAGTTGGTTATATGATGTATCCAACAAATATTCCAATAGTAAGTATTCCAACATCTGCTTTAAATACAGTCTATCAGAATAGAAGATATTCTCTCAGTGATTGCTCAATATGGATGTTTTTTTTTTTCTCAGTGACAAAGTGATGCTGTTACAGGTGAGCTTGTTGTGTGACTGGAAATACATTAAGAAAAAAAAAGAAAGGGAAAAGAAGAAATTATAAACATACATTTTAACAGTAAAAAGAAGTTATATACTTTTGACTGAAAAAAAGGATACAAAGTTGGTTAAATATCCATATGCTGAAGATGCTGATATGTTGATGTATAAAATATTACATCAAAAAATAAAAACTAGGTAAAATAAAAAATCACAGAAAATTATTTTAAGATTAATCAATAATCAAATGGCAGATTTGTTATTGTAGAAATGAAATTGTGACATTGCTATTTTACATCACTTCAAAGATTAATCAGAATAAACGGTACAAATTTATTCATGTGTGACTCAGGGGACTCCTGGGAACTCTCTGTGGAATTTGAGGATGACTGCTGCTGCCAGGTAAGCATAAGGGTAGCTCTACCAGCTTCTGATGAACTCTGCCAGCTATCCTTGATCACAGAGTGCTGACAGCCTTTGTTCTAGCTGACCCCTGGTTAGGGAGGGTCAAGGACCCTTTTGCCCTGTGCTAGGGAGATGCCTATATAAAAGCCAGGCCCCACAGGCAGCCAACAGATGCAGTAGCTTGTGTAGCCTTTCATGCTTTCATGTAGCTTTCATGTAGCCTTCATGTAGCTTTCATGTAGCCTTTCATTTTCAGCGAAGCCACCGAGGCGAAGGGCTCCGGAGCGGAGGATCGCGCCGGGGCACGCTTCCTAAAGCGGCAAAACTGCGGCAAAAACTGCAAAGGCAAAAGTGCAGGGGGTGAGAGGGTGCCCCAGGCCCCCACCCCGAGCCGGAGGAGGGAGCTCCTGACAAGCGGCAGCTCTGACTCAGCGTGGGCGGGGACAGGAGGGGCGGGCGGCAAACACCCCCAGACACAACACCAGCCCAC
>NW_008825308.1:240370-264451 GCF_000699105.1 Pygoscelis adeliae | reverse complement strand
CATGACAAGGATCATGAATTGCCCTTTAAGGAGTAATTAAAATCTTGCCAGCTTGGTAGGCAATGTTTTTACAATGAGTTGAAAGCAGATCAAATATTAGACCAGCCTATAATTTCTCTGCCAGTTGCTGTGGTTTTATAGTCTTTTATTTCTGGGTTGGGTTTTTTTCAGTTTTAGTTTGGGAGCCTGTATGTGCATTTCTGTAATTGAAGTGAATGGCAGATGACTGGCTTAATTCCTTTAAGAGAGTACACCCAGAGACACAGTGTCAATAAACTGAAACATGCAGGATTATAATTATCTGCAATCTGTCTAATATAATAATAATTTAATATGGGTAGGCACAGAGGGTCAGCTCTTTAGTTCAAATTAGCACGTCTCCATTGTATTAAATGGATCTCTGCCAGTCTTCAGCAGCTGAAGAACTAGCTCGGTATTTTCAAGCAAATTGTGATTTCAAATAGACAGTTCACCTTAAAAAGTGTGTTGACCAGTGGTACACTCAGACTTCATCACAGAAGAAGAAATGCCTCTCTCTGTAGAGTGATTTGCTAGTTCTTTCTGTACAGCAGTCTGGAAGCATGTGTGAACTCGCTATGGTGTTGAAAGAGGTATTAGCCAATGCCAGAAAGTGAATGCTGGTCTTTACCATCAGCAAGACACTAAGTGAGGTACAATTTAGTAGAAGGAATTAGTAAAACAAGACAAAACGCCTTCTCTCCCATGAATGCAGAAGTGTTTTCTGATTCCCAGAACACAACCTGTGTTGATTGGATGACATGACATTAAAACTGCTGACATGCTCAGAGATGGGCTGCTTGTTTACAGTGAATTGAAATTCAGATCCATATTGTCTGAGCAGAGCTGGCTGCAGACAATTTCGTATTGTTTTCCTTTCCCTGCACTATTTCTCCAACAATGTTTTCCCCAAAAAAGTACTGGCTTCTGCTAACCACACAAAGTATGTCCGTGCAGCAAATTTAGAAGCATGTGCTGGCTCAGGGGATTTATAATCTTTATGATCCATTAAAAACTTCATGGGGTTACATTTTTTTATTTTCAGAAGATAGATCTCTAATAGACTGATCATCTGAAGAGGCTGGTGGGCTATGGGTTGGGCTGGGCCATGCCGAAGCCTCATGACTCCACCTCCTAGCTGAAGCTGAACAGAAGATCTGTCTCTGCTGTTGCTGTGGTCAGGAAGAGAGCAAAGATTTGTGGCTGAAGGCATTGCAGCTAGTTTGGAGAGAAACTCCTGAGCTAAAACACTCATTGTTTTACTGATTTGTTCTCAAGGTATACTTGATTATCGAACATCACACCCTGTGCTGCTCAAATGAGACAGACTTGAAAAGACAGCAATCAGTTTTGAAATGGGCCCGAGATAATTAAGCACACTTAGAAACTTCATAATTGTCCATTTCCTGTAAATGATGGAAATGGAAGATAATGCTGAGTCAGTACGAATTGAAGATTTGTATGATATAAGGCTTTTTTTCATATTAGAGCTTCCCATAATACTTGCTGCCATATGAAGTGTGGTAATCATTCCACCAACTAAACAAATAGAAAAAGCCTTTAAAGCACTGCCTCAGTGTGAAAAGCATGCTGTGCGGTTCCTCATTATGATAATATAAGCCAGTCAGTGCAGAACATTCACTTTTTGGAATTTGTGTACAGGACACTGAAGATGGGAGGAAGCTCTCTGACGACTAGCCTGTTTGCATACGGCTGCAGAACACAATTTGGAAGAAGAAAAATGTTGCATCACTCAGGATATGACAGTTTGGAAGAAAGGTTTTGTCTTGGAGTAAGACAGGAAAACTGCTGAAGTGTTTTATGGCTGATGCGCATTTTGTTATGTTGTCTGAAGACAGCGATGATGTCTTCCTATCCTGCTAGGAAGATAAAGCTTACATTGTTTTCTGCTTGCAACCTAAGTTTATTTCAAAAAAGATCTATATGCCTTAAGAAACAATAATTTCAGGGCATATGAGATCTATAAAATAAAGAGCAGCTCAGAAAGGGTTAATAGGGAATGAATGATGGTTCTGACACTTCCAGTTACAAGATCCCAGGGAAGTGGTTGAGTCACCATCCCTGGAAGTATTTAGAAGGCGTGTAGATGAGGCGCTTAGGGACATGGTTTAGTGGGCATGGTGGTGTTGGGTTGATGGTTGGACTCAATGATCTTAGAGGTCTTTTCCAACCTTAATGATTCTATGATTCTATTCTACGATTCTATGCAGAAGAGTACAAAGAAGAGGCCAGCAAACTTTGTCTGTCCACCATACACGTCGTTAACCATAATAGGGCACAGTCCCCAAACACTGCTCTCTTTGCTTAGACTCTTGCCCAGATAGACATTCAGGAAGAGCATGCAACTCTGCAAGTCTCAGGCTGCAAGGAGTGCCTAGGGCAGATGGTCTTCCAGCCTGCAGGAAGCATGCAGTTTTCAAGGAACTTTGCTGCTGAGTGAAAGAGCTGTGGGAGGAAGTCAGTAGACTGCACAACATCAGCAAGGATAAGAGATTGACCAGATCTTTCTAAGACCCTGCAGCTTCCAGAGACCAAAGTTCCAACTGTAGTGGAGAGGCAGGAATAACCTGTGTCTGTGAAGTCTGAGAGTCGAAACTCCCATCATGATTAAGGCTGTAAGCTGGTGAGTCCTCACACCAGGAGAAAGGCTTCTACCCCAGCTGATAATTTACAGTTACAGAATAGCTTCACTGTGTTTGTGCTGCTGGTGTTGGCAGAAGGGTTTCAATTTCTATGACCGTGGGACTTCGAGGTTCAACAGTTGCTTGGAAGAGACAGGATCCACCTCACTAAGTGGGGCAAAAGTATCTCTGCCAACAGGCTGGCTAACCTGGGAAGGAGAGCTTTAAACTAAGAATGATGGGGAGGGAGAGATTCCTCCTCAAACAAGAGAAGAAGTTCTTAATGGGGTAGGCAAGCCAAGGGCCCAGAGTGATGGGAACAGAAGGGACATAGCAATCAAGAAACAAGGCTGAAATGCATTACTTCAAGGCACGTGAAGGAGGAAGTGCCTGCCGAACAGCTTTTTAGGGGAAGAACTCATGCAGGTTCTGGGGAATCAGCACCCTTGGGTACCTCTCTAAAATGCCTCTACACTAACACATGTAGCATGGGGAACAAACAGGAGTTACAGTCTGTGTGCAGACTGTGTACAGGAGGGATACAGGCCCTTTAGGCTGTAAGACAGGTTGGGAAGTCAAGAGGGCAAGAGACCCTTTATATGACAGGGTGGCTGCAATGCATGAAACTCTGCCTGAGGATGGATGAAGAACCAGTCAAGAGATTATGGGCCAAGATTAGTGCACAGACCAATGTAAATGCTCTTGTAGTGGGTACCTGTTATAGACCTCCAGATCAGGAAAATGATATAGATGATGTCTTCTTCAAACAACTGGAGGAAGCCTCCCATTCACAGGCTCTTTTCCTCATGAGGGACTTGAACCACCCTGATATCTGCTGAAAAGACAATATAGGAAGGCACAAGCAATCCAGGTGACTTCTAGAGTGCATTGACAGTAAATTTCTGACACAAGTGACTGAGGAACCAACAAGGAAAGGTGCTCTGCTGGATGTGGTACTTAATAACAGGAAAGAACTGTTTGGAGATGTGAAAGTCAGGGATGGCCTTGCCTGCAGTGACCATGAGATCATGGAGCTCAGAATCCCAAGAGGAGGGAGCAGGGCAAAAAGCAGGACCACAGCCATGGATTTCAGGAGAACAGACCAATTTCTTCAGAGATGTGCTTGGAAGAGTCACTTGAGATATATACCTGGAGAGAAGAAGGGTCCAAGAGAGTGGCTGATATTCAAGGGTAACCTCTTCCAAGGTCAAGAAACATTCATCCTGACAAGTAGGAAACCAAGCAAAGGTGGTAGGAGGCCTGCATGGATGAGCAAGGTGCTCCTAACTGAATGCAGACATAAAAAGGAAATGTACAAGATATGGAAGCAGGGGCAGGTGACTCAGGAGGAGTATGGAGTTACTGTCTGATCATGCAGTCAAGAGGTTAGGAAAGCCAAGACTGACCTGAAATTGAATCTGGCAAGGAATGTGAGGGGTAACATAAGTGGGTTCTACAACTACATAAACAGAAAAAGGAGGACTAGGAGAAATGTGGACAGGAAAGCTGGTAACAAATGACACTGAGAAGACCGAGGTACTCAATGTCTTCTTTGTCTCAGTCTTTACTGGTTAGATAGACCTTCAAGAACCCCAGACCCCTGAGACCAGGGGGAAGTTCTGCAACATGGAAGACTTAACCCTCAGCAGAGGAGGACCAGGATAGGGACAATTATGTCGAATTAAACTGGACATACATAAGTCCACGGTGCTTGACAAGTTGTACCCACAAATACTGAGGGACCTGGCTGATGTCATTGTGAGGCCACTCTTCATTGTCTTTGAAAGATCATGGCCATTAGGAGAGCTTCCTGAAGACTGGAAGAGAGCAAGTCACTCCCATCTTCAAAAATGGCAAGAAGGAAGACCTGAGGAACTCCAGAGCAGTCAGCCTTGCCTCAGTCTCTGGGAAGGTGATGGAGAAAATCCTCCTGGAAAGCACTTCCAAACACATGAAGGACAAGAAGGTGATTTGGATTAGTCAACATGAATTTATGAAGGGGAAGTCACACTTGATCAACTTGATAGACTTTTAAAGTGAGGTGACTAGCTTGGGAAAAGAGAAGAGAGCAGGGTAAGTAGGGCTTTTAGTTTAGTAAGTCTCAACCTTAGGAAGGCTTTTGACACTGTCTGCCATAACATTATAATAGAAAAGCTGACAAAGTATGGTTCAAAAAGTGAACAGTGAGGTGGATTGAAAACTGACTAAAGCTGGGCCCAGAGGGTTGTGATCAGTGGGACAAAGTCCAGTTGGAGACAAGTCACTGGTGGTGTATTGCAGAGCTCAGTACTGGTGTTAATACTATTTAACTACTTTATTAGTGACCTGAACACTGTGACAGAGGTTGCGGGTGATACAGTATTGGGGGTAGTGACTGAGAAACCAGATGGTTGTGCCACCATTCAGACAGATCTCAACAGGCTGGAGAATTTGGCAGCCAGGAATCTCAAGAAGTGCCTCTCAAAGGGAAATGTCAAGTCCTGCACCTCAGAAGGAATAACCACACATATCAATACATGCTTGGGGATGACCATATGGAAAACAGCTCTGCAGAAAAGGGCCTGGGGGTCGGTGGACAACAGTTTGGCCATGAACGAGCAATGCACCTTTGTGGTGCATTGTGGCAAATGTCATCAACAGCATCCTGGGCCACATTAGGAAGAGATTGTCAGCAGGTTGAGGGAGGTGATCCTTCCACTCTTTTCAGCTGTGATGAGACCATTCTGAAGTGTCCAGTTCTGGGTTCCCAGTACAAGAGAGGTGCAGCTACTGGAGCAAGTCCACTGTGAGGCTGCAAAGATGATTAAGGAACTGGAACATCTTTCATATGAGGAGAGGCTGAGAGAGCTGGGACTTTTCAGCCTGGAGAAGAAAGGCTTCAATGGATCTTATCAATGTGTATAAATGCCTGATGAGAGAGTTTAAAGAAGATAGAGCCAGACTTTTCTCAATAGTTCTCATTGACAGGATGAGAAGCAATAGAGACATATGAACATACACGAAATTCAATCTCAGAACAAGAAAAAAAGCTTTTGACCACCTTGAGGATGGTCAAACACTGAAACAGGTTGCCCAGAGAAGTTGAGGAGTGTCCATCTGATAAGATATTAAACCTGACTGGACAGGGTCCTGGGCAAGCTGCTGTAGCTGATTCTGCTTGAGCAGGGTGCTTGGACTGGATTTCCAGAAGTGCCTTCCAACCTTAATGATTCTGCAATTTTACAATTGAAAATCAAATTTGTAAACATTAAAACAGAATTGTTGAATGGTGTGAAATCAGGATATATCATTACTGAAATTGGAAGTGATATGTTATTACTTTGAGGAGGGGTGATCATTCAGGTTTAATTTTTTTTTTTTTCTTCTGAGTTTAAAAGCTATGAAGACAATCTGATTCTCCCTGCTGCCACTGTTTCTCTCTATATACAAATAATCTTGTAGATTAAAGAGGTGGTTAACTCCCTAGGGTTGCTTTGAAAATCTCAGAATACTTATTGGCATACTAATGTTTTTTTTTTTCTTGTGCTGAAGAACTAAATGTTAATCACACATAGGATGAGAAGAAAACTTGGCTCATTTGCCTTCCAATTGGTTGGAATTATAAACTGCAAAATACCATTGCACTTCTCATAGGATGAGTAATGAGGATAGGAATAGCAGCAAGAGTGGGAAAGTGTGGCTAATTTCTGGAAAGTGGGGAATGCAGAGAACTTCAGATTCCCCTAAGAAAAAATAACAATGTATACAGCAATATATTGACAGTAATGGTTCTGTTTAGTGGGAGGTGAACAGAGGAAAACTGGCAGTTTGAGCTGTTCCCCGGGAGGGAACAATGGAGGAAATCTTGTAGATAATTACTTTTTGTTTTTTTCTTTATGGTTGACGTATATACTGATTTGTTTTTCCTGGATGTTGCTGATCTGTTTGAGATCTATTTTTAAGATCAGGACTAGTTGTTTTCTTTCAGTATTCTTCAAAAGTTCCTAAATACCCAAGCTCCAGACAATTTTCATTCTTTCCACACTAATATGGAGTCTCAACAAAAGGAGAAAGAGCATTAGAAGATAATTAAAGAAACTGTATGATCCAAATGTATGTCTAGTGTCCAGGTCAGCTGTAGAAAAATAGTCAGTTCCCCAGTCAAAATGTTTTGTAACATGATTGACTTTAAATTTAAATATCCAGGGGGAACGTTCATGCCATGGAGTGAGCTGATCCAGGCAAGGCTGGACAGTAAATAGACTGGATTGTTATCTGTGCCTAAAATAGAACTTTAAGTTGCCATGTCCTTAATGTAGATTAAGTGCTTCTTAACCAAATCATTTTCCGAATGGTAGAAATGTATATTAAATAAATGTTAAGTAAATATTTTCCACATTATACAAAGAGAAAATTAAAAATTGGGGGAAAATATTTCAGCAGGCTCAGTGTTATTAGTGTCACTTAAAAGTCATGACCTCTTGTCATCTGGAAGCCTGTCTGCCTTCATTATTCAAGTTAGCTTTCTGGAATTATATATTGTGATACTTCCTCTTAAGTCTCTGATTGTATGATCAACTGGACTCCAACTTACTGTATCTATATAGGTCATCCAAGACAGTATATATACTCTATGAATTATTACTTCTTTAAATGTCTTGTTCTCATTGTTTTTCTGGTGCAACTAATGTTTACATTTTTATTAGGTCTCTATTAAAGTTTCAGCAGTAATAACAATGTAATTGTTTACTTTCTGGCATCCTACTAAATTACAACTTCCTTGGTACAACTGTAGCATAGCTTAAAACACGTGACCTTGGTGAACGGAAATTTTTTCTCCTGGTTTTGAGAACTGAAAGAGCTTCCCCTTAATATTGGGGGGTCGGGGGGCAGGGGCTGTTTTGTTTTATTTTGTTTTGCTTTTCTCCCCTTAAACTATTAAGGCTGAGGTTTTCCAAGCATAATTACATATTAAGTATGCTTGATCCAGATTAGAATATTGTAACACATCCTTAAACATTTATGGATGTAAAGCATCAGACATACTTTTTAGCAAACTGAGAATGGCAGGTTAAGACCTTCAGTCTGATTATCCACTGACTTGTAATTTTATATTTTCTTTTGATAAGAGGTTTGCAAGGATTATATTACCTCATTAAAATTATTATCCCAAATAATGTATGCTGTCATAGTGAAAAATATTATTTTGCACATTTTGTTTCTTCTTTACATATTTACAAGATCAAATATTTATCTAGCATAGATCTCTGATGCTGTGAAATTTTGTATCAGCTGAGAATATGGGTTGTGAAATACTGTTATCACCTCCGTATGTATCTGTTTTCAGCTGCAGCAAGAAACTGAAAGACCTCTAAAATACTAAGTCAACATGTTGACTTCTGAGAAACTTTCCTAAACCAACCTTAACTGGCATGTGACTGAATATGCTTTTCTGGGCAAGTACATTTAAAGAATAAAATTTGAAATATATCTGATTTTGCCATGTCTCCTTCTTTCATACAAATTATTATTGTTATACTCTTAAAATAAATAAATAAATTGATTTAGTTCCAAAACATGTAAGAGGAAAGTGAATGTAGAAACATCTGTGTTTTCCTGTCTTCATTTTAATATAGACTTGCATCCTAAGTAAATTTTGACAGCAGTTCAGGAGTTGTAAATGAATCTTATGAGACAATATTAACCAGCTGCCATGTGTTTAACCTTCAGCAGAAGCTTTAGTATTCTGCAAGCACATGACTAAATTCTACAAAATATATGACTGCATCCAGTGTCCACTCTCTCAAAATACCCTTGGTGTTTTGGAATGTTGTAGCTTTTTTAGCTGACTGCTGTAAACAGTGTAGATCCATACAGATGCTGTATATTGCCCAGCTCCCTAATCTTATTTTAATTATAAACAAATCTACCTTCCTAACATGATAGGAGCAGTCAAGAAACACAAAATTTAATAAAAGAAATAAAAAGCTGCAGAAACTGGACAGAAGCTAGAGCTAACATGTCTAACAGTTTTTTGTCAATGAATCACAGCATCAGCTGAAGATGACCAAAGGGTTTTGTTGCTTTGATTTTTTTCTTCCCTTCCACTGTTTTTACTCAGGGTGAGTTTCTATGAGATTCTGTCTCACTAATATAGCTGAGGTTTTACTTGGTCTTTTTGCATATACTCACTGTATGAACTTCTGCAGGAATCTCTTGAGGGAATACTGGCATATGCTTCTGTATATTTACTTATTAGTACCATAATTCTTTAGTTGTCTGCTTTTGGGGTTTATTTTGATTTTTTGCTATGTATATGATTTCTAGACAATCATGTCATCTAAGCACAGAAATACAACACATTATTTTGTTTTTCTTAGATTTAAATAACTTTTCAGTTGTGTTTTCTTTCAAGCTTACTTCATAGAAATTGCTGATCATTATCCTAGTTGCTGAACTTGATACCTGTGCCGCTGATCAGATTTACACACACAGAATGATAGAATTATAGAATATCCTGAGTTGGAAGGGACCCATGAGTATCACCAATTCCAACTCTTGACTCCACACAGGGAAACCTAAAAATTAAACCTAAATCTAAGAGCATTGTCCAAATATTTCTTCATCACTAACAGGCTTGGAGTCATGACAACTTCCCTGGAGAGTTTGTTCCAGTGGTTGATGACCCTCTCCGTGAAGAACTTTTTCTTAATATCCAATCTGAACTTCCTCTGACACAGCTTTAAGCCATTCCCTTGTGTCCTGTCACCAGACACCAGAGAGAAGAGATCAGCACCTCCCTCTCTGCTCCCCTCATGAGGAAGCTGTAGATAACAATGAGGTCATTCCTCAGTCTCCTCTTCTCTAAGCTGAGCAAACCTGGTGTCCTCAGCCACTCCTCATAAGACACACCCTCTAGTCCTTTCACCATCTTTGTTGCCCTCCTTTGGACACATTCTAGTATTTTTATATCCTTCTTATATTGTGGAGCCCAAAACTGTACTCAAGGTGAGGCCCTACCGATGATGAATACAGTGGGACAATCACTTCGTTTGACTGGTGAGCTATGCTCTGCTTAATGCCCTCCA
Organism: Pygoscelis adeliae; assembly: GCF_000699105.1. NCBI lineage: Eukaryota > Metazoa > Chordata > Aves > Sphenisciformes > Spheniscidae > Pygoscelis > Pygoscelis adeliae. The sequence continues at coordinate 254,724 of NW_008825308.1, read as the reverse complement.
GGATACCGTTGGCCCTTTTGACCACCAGGGAATATTGTTGACTCATATTGAGCGTACCATCAACAAACCCCTCCAGATCCCTTTTTGCAGGGCTGCACTCCAGCCTCTTGTCCACCAGCCTAGAAGTACATCCAGGATTACACTGTCCCAGGTGCAGAATCCAGCATTTCCCATGTTAAATTTCATACAGTTGGTGATTGCCCAGCACTCTAATCTATCAAGATCTCTCTGTAAGGCCTCTCTACCCTCGAGGGAATCAATGGCTCCTCCTAGTTTAGTATTGTCAGCAAACTTATTTTGTGTGCACTCAACTCCTGTGCCCAGGTCATTGACAAAAACCTAAAAATTGAGCCGTAGGGAACACCACAAGTGATTGCCTGCCAGCCAGGTGTTAGCCCTATTACTACAGCTCTTTGAGCCCGAACCTTCAGCCAGTTGTTCACCCATCGTATTGTATACATGTCTAGCTGTATGCTAGACACTTTGTCCAGAAGGATACTGTGAGACACAGTATCAAAAGCTTCGCTAAAATAAATTAAAAAAAACCCAACATATCCACTGCCTTCCCTTCATTCACTAGGCAGGTAATCTTGTCATAAAAAGATATTAAGTTAGTAAGGCATGACCTTGCCTTCATGAATCCATGTTGGCTTTGACCGATGACTGCATTGGTCTTTCAAGTGTTTTTCAATAACTCCCAGCATAATCTCCATAATTTTACCCAGCACTGAGATAAAACTGACAGGCCTATACTTAATAGGGTCTTTTTTCTTGCCCTTCTTGAAAATCAGAATAATATTTGCTAGCTTCTAGTTAACTGGAACTTCTCCAGATTCCCAAGACAGTTGATAAATAACTGAGAGAGGTCTCGCAGTAACATTGGCAAACTCTTTCAGTACCCTAGGATGAATCCCATTAGTCCCTATAAACATGTGCATTTGGTTACAGGAGTAAATATTGTACAAGTTCAAAATCAACTGTGAGCTTATCACTCCCCCAGTTGCAGTCCTCCAAACTAGGGCTCTGGGTGTCCCAGGGCCCATCACTGGTTTTAAAGACAAAGGTGAAGAAGGCATTAAATGTCTCTGCTTTATCTTCATCCTTATTTATGATATGGATGACTTATCACCCTCACCTATTGTGAGTTGACTAACCTCATCAAGTAACAGACCAATGTTTTCTCTAGTCCTCCTTTTGCTTTTAACATACTTTAAGAAACCTTTTTTGTTATCCACCATGGTACTGGCCAGCTTCAAGTCTAATTGTCCTTTGGCCATACAAATTTTCTCCCTACGGTGGCAAACAGCACCTCTGTAGTCTTCCTGTGTAACCTGACTTTGCTTCCAAAGTCCATACACTTTCTTTTTCCTCCTAAGTTCCAGAAGATCGCTGTTAAGCCAAGCCAGCCTTCTGTCCTGATGACACATTGGAATTGTGTTTCTGGGCTTTTAAAAATGACTCTTAAAAAGTGACCAGCATTTATGCACCCCAATACCCTCAAAAGCAGGTTCCCAGGGGACCTTACTAGTCCTTACTATACCTACGAACAACTTCCTTGAGCAGCCGAAAGTCTGCTCTCCCAAAATCCAGGGAAGTATCTCTGCTGACAGTTTTTTTCTCATTTTACCAAAGATTTTAAATTCAACAATTTCATGATCACTATGGCCAAGACAACCACCAATTATCACTTCACCCACAAGACCATCACTATTTCCAAACAACAGATCTAGGAGGGTACCTTTCCTAGTCAGGTACATTGCTTGTGGTATGGGGGAACATGGACATTGCTCATAAAATTACGTACATAGAAGATTGTTATTTAAGAACTTAAACATGATAGTTTCATGTATGCTCAGAACTTTGAAAAATATGAGGGAAGTCAAACTGAACTATTATAAGTCTTTCAAAATCTGTTCTCTGTACTAAATTCTCTGTAAGTAAGGATTGCTAGGGTGGTAAATAAATTTGAGAAGGATAGCTAAGATCATATTTATGTATTCCTCAACAATTTCTGTGTATATATAAAGTTAACCTCATCGTTGTCAAGAGTCAGCTATGACTGTTCACTGAAAAATATTTAACTTAATATATGTCTTCAAAATTATATATTAATCATGTTTGGAGATTTTTTTCTTCAGTATCCAAATCAACCTGCATGTGTTAAAATGCATTAATGAAATACTGCCCATGAATAGCTAAAGCTCTTGAAATATCACCACTAGATCCTAATACAGTTGCCATCACTTAAGCTAATTCTTCTATTACTGCTTTTTAATTTTCACATTTTTAAATTTTGATTATGCTCTTCTGAGCATAATCAATATATTCTGAATGAATATATATCATCATACTGATATTTTCTTTTGAAAGAGAAAAATCTTGCATATTTAAAACATCATTTTCATAGTAAGACTTCAGAAAGTCTTTATTATTACTGTTGGTTGGTAATATGAGCTTTTACATCATTCATGATTTTGTAGCTTCAAGCTCAAATTATTCCAGCTTCTTGTTTGAAGTTCTTTTCTGCTGTTTCCAATTGACTGAGGCTATCAACTACAGCATATTCATGGCAATTCAGGAGCCACAAAGCTTGTTTGTTGGAAATAAATTCATCCATTCATTGCAAGTTTTGAGTTCTGTTCTAGATGTTTTACATAAAACTAACAGCTGGAAAATATATTAGTAACTAGTTTAAAAAGTATTAGATGTTGGCACTGGCTTATGTCTCAGATGTGAAACTTCCAAGCTCCAGCTTCAGAGGAGTTCAAATATAATTTTGAATACTGAGATGTCATTCTTTGTAAGATCAGTAGTTGACTTTTTTGTGAAGTCTTTCCAGTACTGTTTCTGTTGTGTCATCCTCTCCACCAGAAACATGTTATGCTGAAATTTAGGATTAATATTTGACTTTCTTATGATGACTGCTTAATTTTCCCCCCTAAAGGGATCTCAAAAGTTAGTTTTTCAAACTTGTTTTTCAATTGCTTGTCTTCATGGCTCTGGAATTTCTAATGATAAGTACTGAAAACTAGTTACATCGGTCAATGCTATACTTGGCAGTGTCCCACACTAGGAACTAAAAGGTTTTGGTTTTTTTTTCTTTTATTTAGACTGAGCAAATAATGCTATTGCACATATCTGAGGAAAAAAGGAGTACTCACTCTTGAATCATTTGCACTACAAAGAGAAATAAAAATGGTAGTAAAGTAAACCTATTGTCACAATACCAGTGATACTTAAGCTGTTTACAGAGAAGAGAGTATATATCTTTTAGATTTCTGTTATACTTGCCCACATGCACTCCTTTAGCAGCTGCAGAGAAACAGTTTTGCACATGTGAGGTTGTCTTTAAATTCCTGTTGGAGTCTTTCAGAATTTATTTTTCTGTTACTTACTTGAGCCATAGAGTCATAGAACCATAGAATGGTTTGGGTTGGAAGGGACCTTAAAGTTCATCTAGTTCCAACCCCCCCTGCCATGGGCAGGGACACCTTCCACTAGATAAGGTTACTCAAAGCCCCATCCAGCCTGGCCTTGAATGCTTCCAGGGAGGGGGCATCCACAACTTCTCTGGGCAAGCTGTTCCAGTGTCTCACCACCCTCATCATAAAAAATTTCTTCCTTATATCTAATCTAAATCTACTCTCTTTCAGTTTAAAGCCATTAACCCTCGTCCTATCACTACATGCCCTTGTAAAAAGTCCCTCTCCAGCTTTCTTGTAGGCCCCCTTCAGGTACTGGAAGGCCACTATAAGGTCTCTTCGGAGCCTTCTCTTCTCTAGGCTGAACAACCCCAACTGTCTCAGCCTGTGTTCATAGGAGAGGTGCTCCAGCCCTCTGATGATCTTTGTGGCCCTCCTCTGGACTTGCCTTGTCCTTCTTATGTTGGGGGCCCGAGAGCTGAACACAGTACTCCAGGTGGGGTCTCACCAGAGCGGAGTAGAGGGGGAGAATCACCTCCCTCGGCCTGCTGGTCTCGCTTCTTTTGATGCAACCCAGGATACAGTTGGCTTTCTGGGCTGCAAGTGTACATTGCCAGGTCATGTTGAGCTTCTCATCAACCAACACCCCCAAGTTCTTCTCCTCAGGGCAGCTCTCAATCCATTCTCTGTGCAGCCTGTATTTGTGCTGGGGCTTGCCCCGACCCAGGGGCAGGACCTTGCACTTGGCCTTGTTGAACCTCATGAGGTTTGCACGGGCCCACATCTCAAGCCTGTCAGGGTCCATCTGGATGGCAGCATCCCTTCCCTCCAGTGTGTTGACTGCACCACACAGCTTGGTTTTGTCTGCAGACTTTCTGAGGGTGCATTCAATCCCACTGTCCATGTCACCGACAAAGATGTTAAACAGCACCGGTTCCAATACTGACCCCTGAGGAATGTCACTTGTCACTGGTCTCCACTTGGACATTGAGACATTGACCGCAACTCTTTGAGTGCAACTATCCAGCCAATTCCTTATTCCTTATAATCCTTTTTAGATCATTGGAAATACGACTTGGACAAGCATGTGTGACCTGGATCCTTCTCTTTCTTCTCAGTTAGAGGTGATCTTAAAGCAAGCTAGAAGAAATGGAAGGAGATACATGATTTCAAAAGATGTCAAAATAATAAGGAAATTAACACTCCTACTTGATACTACTTTATTTCTTTGTGCTTTTTTTTTTTTTTTTAACCAGCTGCCTAATGAAAAGAGCTAGGTAAGCAGAAAACTGTATATACACCAATCTTAAAGACTTTCAGCGTGATTAAATAACAGCATGATTAAACATCAGCTGTCAAAAGTAACACACATAATAGAATGGCATATTAAAAATCAGTTCACCTGCATGGTGAAGAGAATATAACACAGAAAATAGTAAAGCAGTCTTTGAAATATTAGAGTTGGTCTGTATATTCAAGAAAACTGCTCAAAACATGAAAATTAAGATTATTAGCCAATCTACCTGCCAGTGAATAGTTATAGGTTATTAAAGATACTCCTAGCAGTTTAACTTGTATATAAAAATGTAAAGACATGAAACTAGTACAATCAATTTTAAACCAATATCAAAATGTATATATAGTTTCATCACTTTACTAGAACCTTTTTAAATCCAAGTTTAAATAATTTGGTTATGTTAAGCAAGAATAAAAGCTGTGTTTTTCACAAAGTACTAGAGAGATAAGAGTAGCTTCTAAAGATAGCGCAGCTGTTTTTCTAGAACATAAGTCAGGTGAAGGATAAGGGAACTTCTCATGGCATACAAACAACATGTGTAAGGCCTAATCATGGATTTCAGAGATGTAAAATATTATGTTTCTCTATTTTTTTTCCTATGTACATCTTGTTTTCCTGAAAATCCTATTTAACATATCTTATGAAATAATTAAGGTGGACTTTTCCTTCTTTCTTTTCTTTTTGTGTTATTGTTTTTGTTTATTTGTTTGTTTAGTTAGTGATTTTTGCATGTTAGTTACATTGTACTGGGATTCAGCTCCAAATTCAGATACCTAAATTAAGGTGTTTAAATGTCTTCATATGAACTATGTTTCTAAGCTTCCATAAACAGTCAAGAGAAAGGTAGGATTTAGTGCCCTAAACATAGGTATCCAATGTCATTTAAGAGTCTCTGGAATATCCAAAATATCTGCATGGGCTGAAAGATACCAATGGGAAACTTCAAGAGAAAACATCTTCCTCTTTTGTCATTCAAAATGCACAACTGTAGAGAAGAAAATAATTTTGATTGGAAAATGGCTTCTTGACTTGCATCTCTAGAGAAACGTAATATATGAAGAGTTGGTTTCAGGATCAGGACCTAAACCTTTACAATTTTTAGGATTTCTAGGTAATTTTATATGCTTTGAGGCATATAATGGAACAGAGCAGAAAAAGCTACAAGAACAATGATGTCTTTAACAAAAGCAAGAGGTAACTATGCAAACTCCTCCTGTTTGTCTTCTTGTAATAACATATTTCTCATTTCTAAATATAGAAAATTATTTATATAAATAAAACTAGAGCTATGTTATGTTCTATTGATCTTAAATACTTCAGCTTGAACCCCAAACATAAATTTGGTGGAGTGCCCTTGGAATGAGCATCTTCTTCATTAGTGTTCTCTCAAGGAAGAAATTGTGTTTTCTATCAGAATAATAAGTATGATTTAGATAATTCATGGGCCATGCATGTGCCTCTAATAAGAACTGAATGATGCTACCGATGTAGCCTATGCTAAAGAAAACATTAGACTTTTTCTGAAGTCTTATTTTTGAAAATGTTTTTGTTTATTTTCAAAGAGAGTAAAAGCAAATGACTGGAACTAATTTTCTGCAATTTATTCTTTGTGCTGCATACTCCAAACCATTTAGTACCTCCTTTTAAAATCTTTTGTTTTGATTCCAGTGTTTGTTACTGTACTCATTTTTCATTCCATTTTTATTACGGAAGGAATCAATATATAATATCCTGACAAACAATTCAAATAACAATAAATCTTGGTAAATATCAGATGTTGTTTTCTCATCATACAAAACTCTGTATTTCAGAATTTTTTAATTTCATCTATGCATAAAAGCTGCATGGAGTAACATCTGTTCTCAGTTGTATGTCATGTAACTTTAAAAAGACTTTGATTGAGTTGGGGAATGATCCAAAAGAAGCAGGAAGATGTTTCCTTACCTGGTGAGTGACTGAATAGAGTCATATAAAGAACCTTGTGGACTATAGGGAATAAAAGGCAAAGGAAGAAAAGGGGAAAAAGAATCACAGAAGGTGGCTGGAAATCTCCCTTGAAGAAGAGAATCTGCTGAGAGGAATAGAGCCCATGCCTACCTTTTAATGAAGGATTCAGGTGGTGACCCTGGACATCCTGCACGACACAGTCCCTACAATCCCAAGACCCCTAGCTGTTAGACAACAGTGACGTCTAAAAGGGTAAAAGTAGAAATTATGAACCTTGATATGGAAAAGAAATATCTTTGGCAAAAACAAATATCTTCCGTGCCTTGTGTCATGCACCGTATAGTACCAAAAGAAGAGGGGGGAAACGACAACTACTCAGACTCCACAGTCAGGTGGATACTATATGGTGACAGTTTATTATGATAGCCAGAATCCTTAAGCGAGCATACAGGTTCACGAAATAGTAACACATAACACAACACAACTACATACACAGGGAGGGTAATATGACCTGTCGATAAGGATCAAGTCAGTGGTCACAGATGGTTCGGGGACCTCAGTCCAGCTGAGAGGGAGCTCTGAGGAGCCTCCTCCAGTCCGCATCCTTTTGTGCTTTTGTTGCTGCATGGTCTCGGTAGATAAGCCCTTGGTTGGGTCTTATCTTTTACTCAAATGCTCTGTCTTCTCCCCTTCCCTCTTATTTTAACAATGAGGAGCCGTAACTGCTAAATCACTAAACTAAGTACTCAGTATCACAAGTTGGTGTTACTTTATGCAGGCGAGGTCCTCCTTTCACTTCCCTGCCTTAGGTTTTCTCTCTCAGTGTGTTCAAATGTGTTTCAGAGCCTGAGTCTTTAGGCCCTTGACATAAGTTTAGGCTTCAGAACTGTGAGAGGTATGGCAGAGGCGGACTTATCAAGGATGACAGTGTCCGAACAGGCAAGAGCTATGGGGCCTTCGCTCCATCCTGTCCCTCGTTTCTGCACAGTCATTGTTCCCTTGTGTCCAGTTACATGAGGGCATGGGCATCACACCTTGAAAATATAAGATGTCTTGGAGATGGAAAGGAAATTAATGATCATCCATCATTGTAGTTTATATTTCCTTTACATCTGGACTTTGAGTTTTAAAAAATCATTCTTGTATTTTTTGACCAAACTCAGCATAAAGGACAGGGCTTTGCAGACAGACCACTAAACTTTGATCAGCTTTGGACTTGTTATTCATCATTCTAAGGGGGTTTCAGTGGCTTTTTGGAAGACATGTAGGACAGAGAGTTGATAGAAATAGTGAACTAAGAACATGGAACAGGAAAGTGGTCAGGTCATGTGCATTAAAGCATTCCCAATCATTTCTAAATGTAATACATAGTGGGTCACCGGGGTGTAATGGCAGTATGATATTGAATATGTTTTTTGTGCTTTTTATTTTCTGAAGCCAATCCACTCACAATCATACTTTTATTGTTCTGTTTGTTTCTTCAGCCAGGCATTTGGATTTCAGAGACACACTGCATTTATCATGTTGCACTCAGATGACATTTATTACCACCGGCGTGTTTTAATTTACTCTTAGAATAGTACAATGGTCATAACTTGGACCCTACTCTTGACATGAGTTATTGTTGTACAGTTCTATTTGCTTAGTGGGTCAAAAAGCAATTGTTTATCATATCAATCATATTTGTTACATTTTACCTCTAAGGTTTATGATAGATAGGGTGAAATTGCCTGAAAACAAAGTCCTATGGTTTGGGTTTGGGTTTTTTTTGTTGGTTTTTTTTTTACCCTTAACATTATCTCTACTTCTGTGGAAAGTTTATCTGACCAACTAGTAATTTACCTTCATAATCAAATTGGATAAAATTAATTATATATTTAAACTCTACCTCACTTGTTGAGGAACATATACATAGAAACTTTGTATGGAAGATACAATGATTGTAAAATGAAAGATATACCAAAAAGTACTGGCCGTATCTTTTCATATTTTTGTGGAAAGTTTAAACACTTGGTGTGAGACTCAGTGAACACATCGGCAGGTATTTAAAGTCTATGTTTTTAGCAGCTACTCTAAACCCTGAGAAAAGGAAAAGGAATTTTCAGAGGCCAGTTTCTTCCCTCTAAGTTAGTTAACCAAAGTACTTTCTGGAAATACCTGTTTCCTCATTGACTATGAAAGAAGCCTGGGTAACTATTTTAAATTAAATTACTACCTTTTAGATGAACTATGTTAATGTAATTAATCACTACCTTTATCTCAAGACATCTTCAGAGAAAACCTACAGTAAATAATTATATCTAGACATTCATGGTCATCTTGTTTAAGATAAAGAATCTGTCTTAACAGTTACAGGAAAGGAGAAATGAACTTCAGTACCTGTCTGGCCTCTATTTCATCATGATTATAACTTCACAAATACTTTCAACAAGTCTTAAATTATTTATTTCCTGCAATTTTTTTGTGATACTTTTCATATTAGGGCACGTTATTCTTGTTTTCAAACAGTATGCATTGAATAAATCATATATCCAATATATATGTGAGTTGTAATTTATATTTTTACTCTTCTGTGTAAATGCAGTCTTCAAATACCATTTCTCTCTTACTAATACTGTTATGAAATAAATATATTTAAATATATACTTATGCAATAGTAGGTCCATAAGCCCTATTATTAATAAGATTTTTTTTTAATAAATGAAAAATTCAAGGCATTCTTTTTTGATACAGTTATGCTGCGTACTTGTACAGAACCTCATAGTTCCTCTCTTTATTCTATACGTGAGAATTTAAATATGACTATAAGAAGACATGTATTGTTTTATCATATTGTATATTTTCTCATTGCAACATATGAAGCGATTCATTTTTATGTGCCTATCGATGGCAAAACTCATTTAGGTAAGTCTCTTGTAAATCTAGAGAAATACTATTTGCTAGTCTCAGAACAATTTGAATTCAGGGAGAAATTAAGGTCTGTCTAATGAACCTAAACAGGACATTTTGCTCAGAAAGTGATTTCAAGTCCCTTTCCTCTTTGTGACAGTGCCAGAAGAAGTTATGTTCCTTTGGTGATCAAAGTAGATGATTTTTAAAGTCTAACTGGCCCACAGATACCTTCTGCTCATCAAGGGAGCTTTGCTTTAACAGTGGATGGGAATCCATAATTCTAGTCCAAATTAGAAAAATGGAACAGCTGATGTGTGTTAGTGGTTGCTAAACAATTGTTATTACAGCTTAAAAAAAATTAAAATAAAGCTTCAGACGAGCCTTAAAACAAATCTGAGCAAAGCAAGTTCAATAAGGTCCAGTCCTGAGGCCTGGCAGAACCAACTCAAAGTGTCTAACACCCTGCTATTATCAGTACTGCAGCCAGATAATTAGCAGTGGTTCAGGCCTATTTGTGATTTTATTCTGTCTGCCTTTTACCCAGGTATATTTGGTAATATGGCTTGGCATAGTCACGTAAGAATAGTAAGACCAAGATAACAGTATCCAGTAGCCTGTATCTACCAAGGGTATCAAATGACCAGCACCCAGCTACAAACATGCATCCAAATGAGCTGATACAAACCAGATTCCAGAAATCAGAGCCATCTGGTTTTTAACCTATGAAAACAGCAAGTAATTCTTCAGACTAGACAGATCTTGACCTATGGAAAAGTGTATATAAATACCAGTGATACACATCAGAGTTTGGGGCACAGGGAAGATAACCCTTTTGGTTTTGGTTTCCTTCAAAAACCTGGCTCCCCAGAGTCTGGCTCTCTTGGTCTTGGAAACTAAGAATCAGCAAAGACTGCAGCCCTCAGAACCAACGACCTATCATATACTTAGTGATTCACTAGTATGTGTGCTTAATGTTTGACTCTTAGTTGTTAAAGACAGATTACATATTAATTGAATGGCACAAATACATGCTTATTTGAAGTCCTGAGATTTTGCTGCTGTCTCAATTGCTCAGACATTTTTTTCATCACAGTGGTCCCCAATTCCCTGGTATTGACAATTTCAACAATGTTAATAACACTTTTTGAGCTACAGGCTTATAACAGTCTTATTCCTTGCTGTGCCTTTCATGAAGGAATACCCAGAAAGAAATCATAAATAGTCATCACAGTCAATAAGAATGAGGCTCTAGGAAGAACTCCTCACTGTGGAAATAGGCTCCTAAGGATCCTGCATCAGAGATGCAAAACTTGGATGAACACTGGATCTATAAACATATATAATGTCCCATTAGAGATTTTTTTGTTTGGCCCTTCTGTTGCAATTTTTATGATTCTTTTCTGTTCGGCAGAAAGCTATGATTTCCCTGCTTGCTACCGGAAAACAAATATCAGCTTTTGCACTTATGGGCAAGCAGAAATGTTCTGAAGATATTTTTTAATTTAGGAAATTGTCTAAGACATCGTGACAATACAGCAACCCATGTTAATTAGAATGTTCTCTTAAGTCTCAAGACAAGCATTTGCCAGAATAGTGATATATATAGAAGTGACATATATGCTAGAATGCTAGAATTTTGCAGCCATCATCAGAGTTTATAACAGATGTAGAAAAGGAATAATAAATTTAAAGGCAGAGGTTTTACTTTTGCCTTTCTTTTTCTCAATGTAATTAATATACTATAACAACTTTCCAATATATCATGCTTAGATTTCAAGAAAAAAGTGTCTCTGTAGCAAATATCCCTGGCAATTAATATATATTTTACTTGTGACTATGCTGATTTTTTTCCCAATTTTAGAGAATAACAGCTTTTCTGAATCTGACCCGGTATGGAACAAACAAAGGGAAAGGAATTCTCTAGACAATCAAAAACACAATTGATGAAGAATGGAAATTAAGACTTTACTGGACATAAGCAACATGAGGAAAAAGCTATGGAATTGAAGCTTTGGATGAAATGTCCAGGTATTTTCTTTATTATTTTTTTTATATGTGTTTACTTTTGCTTACAGGGTTCATTTTTCTGAGCAGATAAAAGGACTTCCTGTTTTTATAGATACCACAAAGTTTTCCTCTGCTCTCAGACAGAAGACGTTGCAGTAACTGGTGAAAGAATGAGAATCTAAGGTATATCAGTAATAAAAATAGCAACATACAGTATTAATAACAAAGAAAATTCCAGACAGCAAATAAGTTAGCCAAACAACAACATGGTCAAGGGGTTCTGATCAAATTGATTTTTTAGTTTTAGGGACTGTAGGTGTGGGAGAGAGAGCGTTCAAGTCAACTAATGATATATTCTGTTAAGTGCTAAATAAACTTGCTAACAATTGGGTTATCTGTACCCATACTTTATCTCCTAAAGAATTTCTAAGGTCACTCCTAGTTTCAGGCTAAGTCTAGGATCTGACATTGGTGTGAAATTCATTCCACCAAACCTTAGATTAATCTCATATTTAGTATCTGTGTTATTTTTTAGTATGCTGGCAGACAACTTGCATTCAGCCTGTTAATACATCTCACATACTTTGTGTATTATGATGTCAAAAAGTTCCTGATGAGAATGTGGTTTTGATCATTGTTGCATTTTGCAGTGAGTTCAACCTTGAAGTTCTGTACTTATTAAGTGTCCCTGGGTGTCCCCTAAGAAGATCATCATCAGCATCCTACAGCTAACCTCAAACATGTCTCTGATATCAAGTGATATGCCTGACCTGTTATTTTTCCCTCAAGATTATTTTGGATGCTCCTGTACGTAACAATCTGTATGTAATGTAGTGAACACCAATACTTCAGAGAATGGGATCCTTTTAAATAGATTGTGTTACCTGCAAGATATACTCAGTGTTGTATTTCAAACATCAAAATCTCATTGCATAATGAATAATCTGGTGAACTGTGATGCAAAGGTAAGGAATGAGAAGAACTACCAAAAATCTTCCACTTAAAAACCATCATGAAATTTATCCAAGGAATATAGATTTATTCCTAATTTTTTTGTTGTTGTTGACAGTTTTGTTGCAACTTGATAAAATACTGCTTATAACATAGAAAAAATGGGCATGTCATTCCAACATGTTACTTACCTTTGAAAACTTTATTTTGAAGTTATCTCCTGTTCACAGCAGAACATGGAAGCTAACATAAAATCCTTACTGAAGTATCTTTATCTGATGACACTTTCTAACCTGTGCCAAAAAACTTTTGCTTCATTAAAGGTACATTCATTCTCTGTTCTTTGCTAGGAACATCAATGAATGTGGCAAATTTGAGAATGATTATTATATGAATAAACAACCCTTCACAAAGAAGACTAATGTCAGGAACTCATGTCATAGAAAAAAACCCAAAAATCAAAATAAGAAGAAAGTAAGCTAAAGATGAATGTGATTATGGGCTTTAAAAAGTAGTCTGCCATGAAACTCTGTGGAATAAAGTCTGCAAAATGATTCATCCTCAAAAAAGGACACAAGAGAATGAACAAAAGACTCATGTACAGAAATATATTCCCTGTCTTTGCCTGGCCTTCAATCATGTTTCACAGAACAGGTAAGCATCAACAATCCTTTCTTATGAATCAAATAACTTTACTAGTAAAATGAAATAGAACTATATACTCTTCATTTTCATGTCACCTTGCTTTCATCATGCTATGAATACATGATATCATTTCAGGACTGACAGGAGACAAGAGTTTATTTTAATAACTGGTGTGTTCTGTGCCATAGCAGGTCTCCTTATGTGCTTGGTACCATTTCAAAACCAAGAAAACAAAAATTAAGGAACAAAGAGCTAAGATTAAGCTTTAAGGGAAATTAGTCTTGATCTTTATTTTTGTTTTTGGCAATATATGTGGGATATCTTTCTCTAGAACAAAATAGAGTTCCTTTATAAAAGAAAGCATATTTACCTTCCTCAGAGTTAAAAAATCTTCCACATAACAGTATAAACCAAGATCCTGAAAACACAAATATCTGTTGCCTCTTGCTATCAATCTCAAATCAATCCCATTGTCTTAACTCCAGCCTGGAGGAGTCTCAACTCTAGCCTCTGACAAACTGGAGAAATGGGCTGACAGGAAACTCATGAAGTTTGACAAGGAAAAGTGAAAAGTCCTGCACCCAGAAAGGAAAACCCCATTCAGATAGACCAGAGAGTTGTGCTGCTAACCAGAGAGACCTCAACAGACTGGAGAAATGGGCTGACATTTCAAAATGCAATTCAGAAAAGGGAAATGCAAATTCCTGCACTCCCAGTCTGAGCAGGGCATTGCCCTGCTGGAAAGCAGCCTTGTAGAAAACAACCTGCGGTCTTGGTGAACAAGTTGAGCATGAACCAGTAACGTGCCCTTGCGGCAAAGAAAGCTAATGCTATCTTGGGCTGCATTAGGCGAAGTGTTCCAGCAGGTCAAGGGAGGTGATCCTTCCCCTCTATTCAGCACTGTTGAGGCCATACCTGGCATGCTGTGTCCAGTTCTGGGCTCCTCAGTACAAGATACATGAACATACTGGAGACAGTTCAACAAAGGGCAGCAAGGATGATCAAGGGACTGGAGCACCTCATATATGAGAAAAGGCTGAGAGTGCTGGGACTGTTAGAATCATAGAATCATTAAGGTTGGAAAAGACCTCTAAGATCATCGAGTCCAACCATCAGCCCAACACCACCATGCTCACTAAACCATGTCCCTAAGCGCCTCATCTACACGTCTTTTAAATACTTCCAGGGATGGC
>NW_008825308.1:201345-237700 GCF_000699105.1 Pygoscelis adeliae | reverse complement strand
GCCCATGCTGCGTGCATTGGTGTAGATGCACTTGAGCTGGGCTATCAATTTTGCCCCCAGCATCGGCATGCTACCCCTTGGCTCATCTCTAGTGAGCCTGGTTTTATCCCCTTCCCCCTATGAACCTAGTTTAAAGCCCTCTTAGTGAGCCCCGCCAATTCATGAGCGAGAATCCTTCTCCCCCTGTGAGACAGCTGAACTCCATCTGTCACCAGCAGACCCGGTGCCATGTAAACCTCCCCATGATCAAAAAAGCCAAAATTCAGCCTGGAGAAGAGAAGGCTCAGGGGGATCTCATCAATGTATATAAATAAGTGAAAGTAGTTTGTGAAGAAGACAGAACCAAGCTCTTTTCGGTGGTATGCAGTGACAGGACCAGAGGCAATGGGCACAAACTGAAACACAGTATGTGTCATCTGAACATCAGGAAACACTTTTTTACTATGAGGTTGACTGAGTATTGGTACAGGTTTCCCAGGGAGGTGGTGGTGTCTCCATCCTTGGAGATATTCAAAAGCTGTCTGGACATGGTCCTGGGTAACCGGCTGTAGGTGGCCTTGCTTGAGCAAGCGGCTTGGACAAGATGGCTTCTATGATAACACATTTAAGAAAGGGTAAATCCCGTGCAGCAGCTGTGAGAGAGAGCAGTGAGAAAAATGTGAGAGAAACAATGTTGCAGACACCAAGGTCAGAGAAGAAGGAGGGGGAGCAGGTGCTCCAGCCACCAGAGCAGAGATTCTGCTGCAGCCCATGGAAAAGACCATGGTGAAACAGGTTGTTCCCCTGCAGCCCATGGAGGACATAATTGGAGCCGATATCCACACTACAGCCCGTGGAGGACCCCACACCAGAGCCCTGAAAGAAGCTGTAGCCTGTGGAGAGCCCATGCTGGAGCAGGCTCCTGGCAGGAACTGTAGCCTGTGGAGGACTCATGCTGGAGCAATTCATGAAAGACTGTAGCCCATGGAGAGGACCCATGCTGGAGCAGGGGAAAAGCATGAGGACAGAGGTGTGGCTGCAAAGAACTGTTACAAAATTACCACAGCCCCTCATCCTTCATCCCCCCTGCACTGCTCAAGGAGTGGGGAAGGATGTAGAGGAGTTGGGAATCAAGGAGTGAAATTGAGCCTAGGAAAAAGGGGCTGGGGAGGGGAGGTGTTTTAGGTTTTTGGTTTTGTTTTTGGTTTCACCATCTTACTCTATTTTTAATTGGCAATAAATTAAATTAATTTTCCCCATGTCAAGTCTGTTTTGTCCATGACGGTAATTGGTAAGTGATCTCAGTGTTTTTGTCTTGACCCACGAGCTTTTGCATCTTATTTTCTAGCCCTGTCCTGTTGAGGAGAGGGAGTGAGACAGTGGCTTGGTGGGGGCCTGGCAACCAGTCAAGGTTAAGCCACCATGCAATAAGAAAAACCTTCATCAACTGCATTATCTATTTCTTGTTATTAATCTCTGTGCACTATAAGACAATTTAACAAAGTTTTTCTACAAGTTCCTCTTGCATATTTTGGAGAGTTGTGGAGTCAAAAGGGAACAGAGTTCAGAATGAAGTAGGCTTGAATTAAATGAAGAGAGAATATAGCCCTAGACTGTCATAATTTTGGAAAGGATAATCAGTACCTGTTAAACTCAATGAGACATTTGTGCGTACCTTCAGCAGGCCCAGCTTTCCCTTAAAGTATACAGTTTTAGTGTTGCATATACAAAATGAGAGTGGGAATGCAGCCTGAAAAACTACCTAGCAATAAAGATGAGATATGAAGAAATGTCCACAGGGTGAGCTGGAAAACATTATAACCTGGATCTTCATCAGTTTATGAGGAGCTTTATTAATTCACCTATATCCTTATAAAGGTGAGTTATTTTAGAACTTAAACTTTGTGTGGAAATTAAATGATCACCTAGATGGTAGTTACATTTTAAATCTGATACAGTCTTTAAACGATGATCTCTGTCACTAATTGAGGAGAAAGAAATGGAACTTTTATTTTTATTGCAAGG
This sequence comes from Pygoscelis adeliae, assembly GCF_000699105.1. Lineage (NCBI taxonomy): Eukaryota > Metazoa > Chordata > Aves > Sphenisciformes > Spheniscidae > Pygoscelis > Pygoscelis adeliae. Next base: position 235,696 of record NW_008825308.1, on the reverse strand, counting down.
AATGCATTTTATATCCATTTTATTCACCACTTTTGATTTTACTTGTTTTGTTTTAACTATTGGACATTTTGGAAATAGAAAACTTTTTTATGTTGTCTTGGATACATTCATTTATGCATGGAACTTCTACAGGACCAATCACATTACACAGATGAGGATTTTCAGTGTTAAAACATTTGATTTTTGTTATAGCATTACCTCTGTAGAGTGCACTACTGGGAACTATTTTGCTTTTAAAACATGTATGTTGGTAAAAGATGACTCATATGACGTAGCTGTCTGAATTTTCAATGGCTTACTTATATACCTGTGTGTCATTTTCTCTCTCATTGAGTGAATTACAGTTTTAATATTAATGTTTCCTTTCCATATCCTTGTGATGAAATCAGTATGCCAGAATTATGTTCTGAGGTATGGAATCTCAGTTTTGAATTGGTTAGTACACTGAGAATGGAAAGTCAATAATATATGCATCATTCTATGTTAATACTACTGTTGGCCTTTTGTGACATTAACAAATACCTTATGAGCTTTTCCACTTCTGCTTTTTTAGCTTTATAGTTGGAATTTTTTTCAAAAAACTCCAGTGACTCCATATATACTAGTGATGGGAAATCCTTAAAGAGACATGAATAAAGCTGATGTATTTTTCTGCTGAGCAAAAAAATCTAATTACTTTTATGGATAATGTAGAGCTACTTATCTGTGTCTGTACTTTCTAGAATTTAAATTATACTTCTAGAAAAAGTCTGACATATTGAACAGAGAAATGTACTTACATTTCATCTTTATTTCCTTCTCTCACTCTGTTGGCATACCAGCCATAATCTTAATTATGAACATTTACGCAATCGGATACATAGTTTTCATCTTGTTTAAGTCTTTAAGCCTTTGTCCCTTTCTTCCATTTTGCTTCATGTTTGAGATGCATCCATTATTTGTATTGTCGGGTACGAATTGGTACATTTGCATAATGACATGCTCAGCTACCTCCCTGTGTGCCCTCCAAAGCTTTCAGAGCTTAACATACATAACAAAAAAAAAAAAACAAACCCAACAGTTCAGTCACTTGAGCAGCAGTTTGCCTCCCCTTTTCTCCCAATTACCCCTAATAAAATGTAATTTGTGAATTACTCACCCCAACAACATTTACTAAGCTCACCGACTGCCAAACAAGCCAAGAAACAGAGGAAGAAATGCCAAGAGTTTTAAACTAAAACATTGTTAAGTTCTGATTTAATTCTCTTTTTTTTTTGTCCTTGTTCCTTCCACACATTGTGAGCTTTGGAAAAAGAAGCAAGACGCTTGCTTATATTTTACTGGGGTTAAACATTTACTCAATGTCCTGAATACAGATCATCAAGGTGAAACCGTTTCTTGGTTTCTGAGATCCTCAATAGAGAAGCACCCACCAATATTTCCATCCAGTACCATCAAATCATTTCAATTACAGGTGCAGTTTAAGTACTGTATCTTCACAATGCAAGTACCAGAAAAAAAAATGCAATTTTCCATGTGTTTCCAGGTCAGTCTTAAGGGTAGGATCTGCAATATCACATGCATTCAGTCATTCATTCACCTTTTGAGTGAAGTGGATAAGCCTTGCTCTGCAAGTTTGACTTTCCTCTGACTTCAGCATAAATCCAAAGGGACTGATGCCAGTGAAGTTATAAATGCTTAAAACCTCTTCAGCAGTAGGTTCTCATCATGAGGATGAAGTCCACTCCAGGAGCTTAAGATCTGTTGACTGTAGTCAAAAGCAAGTTTAATAAAGAACCAGCTGCTTTTTCAAATAGTATCAAGGTGGAGATAATACAAACTTCATGATCTATGGCTAATATGACAAGGAATAACAGTTTATGGAGAGAGTTATATCCTTTCAGTCACTTGTGGAAATTGTTCACGTTGACAAGCACACAAAGATCTTTGTTTTACTGAGTTGCTAGAAAGCTGACAAGGTTTATTATCTTTTGTAGACTTAGATCTTAGATTTTAGACTTTAATGTTTAGTGTTGTTATAAATGGCTTTTCAAGAGAAACTAAAGCTAAACACATTTTGTGAATTTGTGATATTTCCCTTTAATTTAATTTACTGTGACTATCGAACAGAAGATAGTTTAAAGCATATCTTAATTTTTAGATCTCATTCAAATGGAAAACAAAACAGAGTAAGCAGCAAGAATATGAAGCCAAACATCAAGACTCTCTCTGTCAATTTCAGCTACAAGCTGAAGTAATTCACAGAAAAAGTATCAGAAAAATAGGTATGGGTAAGAATAAATTAATACCTTAAAGAAACTCAGAAATAGTTAAAATAGTTTTTATTAATAGTACTATACTATTACGAATTCTTGAATAAGAAATTGCTGTTAAATGAAATCTGCTCAAGGCAATTATTTTTTTCCTAGATCTTATCCTTAACTGTTATCTATGATACTCACAAACAGTAAATATATATTAAAAACATGCTTATAAATTAACATTAAGGTATATAATTATTTTTGTACAGATCATTATACAACACACTGAAATATTTACTGATTCAGATATTTGCTTATGAAAATGGATATATATTTTAAGAATGTTAATAATACTTTCATCAAAGTTATTCATGACATTTTTAAAGCCTGTAACAGTGTTTTTCATTTATTAGATGTCAGGAATGTGTTGAAGGAATGGTAAGAGAATAGGTACAAAATGCACCTCATGCAATTGTATATCATTTTAAAACAATCATATTATAAAAATTTCCAGTTCAAAAGAAAACTAATAAATAATGACATTGAAGAAAATTATTTTTAAAGCTAAAGAGTTTCACAGGGATAGAGCAAAATGAAAAAGAATGCCAAGAATAAACTATTTCATACGACTGTGAAAGACAGCTGAATCAAGCAAATAGAATACAGTTGCCAAGAAAACTTATTTTAGTATACAACAGGATCAAACAATTTTCTCTTTATTAAGATACAGGTTTTAATCAAGGGTTTTTAATGTTAAATGCTTAATTTATGATCCTTGCTTTTATTTCTAATATGTTATTTTCATGGATATTTATCTCCTATTGTCCCAGAAGGTAAATAAATTATGTGGTATTGTCAGAAATTTCCATAAACAAAATGCTATTTGCAGAGAAAAAGCACTGACACACAAAAACTAATGAAAGAAAAGCCTCCGGGTCTAAATCTGGTAATCTGTAAAGCTTCTGTTTTATTCTGTTTTATAAAACACAGGAAGGAAATTGGTCATAGCCAACTAGAGAAATGAATTTAATCCAATTATTTAATATGTTTGTTTCTCATTTATTAGTTACTTGTGTTCTGATAAAACCAAAGTATCTACAGACTTTCTTAATTTCAAAACATAAATTTTGGATCACAATAGGTATCTTAATACCTTTTACAGTATTCATAACCTTGTATTCTGATTAGCAGACAGATGTTATTAGTGGATCAGAAAATACTTTTTTTTTTTTCGTAAATGCATGATGTGTTTACAAGTCCTGTTACTTTGAATGCCTGCTATAATTTCTCTTCTGTGACTAACTCTATTGAAGGAGGCATAATTTATATTCTGACAGACATAAATATTTGTCTAAACTTCTGATTCCCTTTAGTTCAACCTGTCCCATGTTCAGGCTTTTGATACTGCTGTTTGATTAGGAGTTTTCCTCCTTGCCTTTAAAAATAAATATTTTACTGACAGAGGAGTAATTTTTTTTTTTTTTTCCTCCAGAATGGAGGACTTGTGCAAGAATAAAAAAAAAAACAAAACCAAACTAAAGACAAGTTTATCTCCACTAAATTTTGATAATTAAATGAAGTTCTTTTATTACTGTCAATGTGGACAGATAAGCACCTCAAGAAGATGAATCAACTTAACATGAACCTGTTTCTAGAAATACCTTTCTGTTTTCCCTGGGAAAAAATCCACCTGTGCCACAGTTTTCAAATAGATTATTTTAATGGGGTATGGTGACCCCAACCTAAGATCTTAATTTTAGTGGAAGCTGCAACAATGAGTATCCATTTATGTAAGTTTTCTGTTTTCAGACACAATAAGAGTCTACCATGGGAGTTATGTAATGTGGAAACTGCATAGATACCTGTCCATAGTTAGTTCTGTATCAGTCAATGTGTAAACAGTATTTAGATTTCTGACATAATGTTTTATCAAATTACTATATAATCATGAGTTCTTAACTGCAAATACTGACAAAATCAATGATATTAAATGCAGCATAATATGATTTAATAGTAATGTATAAGCAATAGCCAAATTATTCAAATTACTATGGAATCCTTTGTTAATTTGATTTTATATTATATTGAATGACATTTTATGACTTTTTCTGGAAAATGCTAGCTGTATGTACTTCTAAATAAAACAATTATGTCAGGTGGGGTTAAATTATGACCATTCATTTAATATTTCTTCTAAACAAAGTATATGGATAGAATTTCTAATGTTTTTCTCCTGAAATGCAGAGTCCATATATATGTATCTATCTTTTTCTCCATCTCTGCCTATCTACCTATCTACCTACCTATTTCATCTTTTTATACATATACAAATCTACCAAAGTAACTCAACAACACATAAAATTTGACATCATCTTCATAGATATCTACTACACATGCCACTTAATTAAAGGTAGACAACTTTTTCTAAAACGTTAATGAAAATATGAGTGATTCCCTTTGTATTCAATTTTTTCTATAACATACTGGCACATATGTGATTTGTGAGAAGGAAAAATAGGTCTCACAATTTACTTCATGGGCACTCTGTCACCAGAATCAACTGATTTAATACAGACATTCATCAGTATTTAATAGTGGAAATTGTTGCAAGGCAACAGATTAGCAATACATATTTCCTATCTTGTTTATAACAACAACAACAACAAAAATTGATCGAAGAATCTAGTTCAGTTCATATTTTATTATCAGAGCTTACTTTGAAAGTGTTTTGAAATTTTGTAGAAATGTATATGTAGGCCAATGTGTATTCATTATTTTTAGACCAAACTAAATGTAAGGCAAAAGGCAGGTTAAGTCACTATTGAGTTAGGGTAATATTCAGAATATATACAACTTCTTCAGTCTCTTTCATTAAATATCTTATGCTGATCATGCTTGCATCTGACCTATCAGTCCTCTCATAATTTCTTTTGGCAATGAGACCTTGTTATGTGTTGTCTAATTGGGAAAGTGACTATAATTTCATTTAAGTAACAGGTCACCACTGAAAGAGTTTTTCTCATGTGTTTTTTATCAACTCCAGATATTACAAGCTTAATATATTCAGCAATTTATATTATGATGAAGACTGTGTTTTTACAAAGTTTTATCCAGACAGCAAATTAGATTTAAATTAAATCAATTATAAAAATAAAAATCTCTCTCAAACATCCATCTTTTGCTGAAGATTTCATGAGCTGAACAAGTGGCGATAAAAGCCCTTTCTAAATATACCAGCAGAGATTGTTGTTTAGTTGGTTTTGTTTCCTTTTTAGCTATGATAGCTATTATTAAATTAGATTTGAGAAATTCAAAAGGACAGGAGGACCTAATGACTTAAAGAGAGAGGGATTGAATGGAGACTAAAAGCTCTGAAGGATTGTAGGGAAGATAAGTGCTTTCACAAGTTTCTCTTGTCCTTCCACTGTCATCTTAAGCCAGACTGAATTCAGATTTCATCAACTATTCTTCATCTGACTGATTTCAACGAGTCTGTGAGAATAACACAGGAAGTGTTTTTGAGAAGAGACAGGTATGTCATCTGCACTGCTGACAGCTTAGCCAGGCATTTCAGCAAATTTTTTACAGTAGTTTTACACACACGTTGGAAAATAAATAAAGGAAATAGCACTTTGCTGAGTTCTTTAGGATAATGAGGAGATAATAGCAGGGAAAGTTGGAAACATTTAATAGTCTATAAAAAATCGGTTACCAGTTAAAATAACAGTCATTTCCACAGTGGCAGGGTGCAGTTCAGTGACCTATTGAATGATATTATGCAGGTTGCTCCCAGAATTCTTTCCTTCTTCTAGGGGTTCAACACTGAGAAAAGGTCACTGTTGTAACTGCATGTGTACCATTCAGCTGGACAAGATATTGCCCAGACATGAAATCAAAGGAAGTACTGAGAAATTCAGAATTTAAATTATACTCACTTTAAGAAACTGGTTGTCAATTTACAGTCCACAAGAAAGTGCCTCTGTCCATTCAGATTTCTGGAGTCTTGTTCAGAAACAAGTTTTTGTGGCATATCAACTTTTTTTGCAAAAAGAAGAGAAGTTAGCATCACCCTAAAGTCAAATGTACCGACTAGAAAGATCAGAGCTTTAAGCAAGAATTATGATTTGAGATCAAATATTCCAATTATACACCCTAAGCAACTGTATAGTTTTCAGCTATACTTCTTGTGAAATTTACTATGCTGTATATGAAACAGTAAAATATTCAGTGGAACCTTAGAGGATTTAGCGGTGTTCGGACTTTACTATTGAAATATTCCTCCGTATAAACCTTCAGTCATCCAGACCACAAAACTCTTGGAGCATATCACTGCTTTCCTCAGGCCTGCACAAATAAGTTGTTTGTTTGTTTGTTTGTTTGTTTGTTTGTTTGTTTGTTTGTTTGTTTTCAATGGAAACAGGATATGGTAGAGAGTGGTTAATACATGCTCAGACAGGGACAACTCTTACCCTGAGAATAATAGAGTCCATTCCCACCAGAGCTTCATAAACTTTGTTAAAATTATTCTGAGTCTTGATTTCTTCTTGCAATAGACATGGATGGTGTACATGCTTGCACCAAACTTCACATCATGATACACCAGACAAGGAAATGTAGAACTGCAAATATACAGCATGTTCATAATGAGCAACAGCAGAGTGTTCCTTGAATAACCCAAAGTTGTTGAGACAGACATAGCTGAATAAGAAAAGTGGCTTGTAGGAGAAAATGAGAAGATTACAGTGCCTCAGATCCCGTAATTTTAGTTGTGAAGTATGGTAAGAAATTATTGTATAAGTATATATTTTTATATATATGTGTGTATATATATGTATACATATGTAATGTCAACCCTCCTTTTTACAAAGAAATAGAAGGAAGATCTTTTTGTGCTTAAAAGCAAGTTCAGTATAATGGCTTTTGAATAAAAATCAGTAATGACGCATTTAGGACCACATCAACCTGCTGACATTGCACTTGTCAACAACAAAAGCAAATTTGAGATACCTAAAAATAAGTTGGTACTTCAGCAGAAGTGATTCTACTGACAGTTTTGGTTGACTGCCAACATATGTAAGGGTCTGTGCTGTCTTTGTTTGCTCTTGCTTTCTTGGTGGCAATATTGTGTGGGCTAAATCAGGGTAGAAGGACTTAAAGCACTTGTCTGAAAGACTCACAAAAATCCCAAGTTCAGCATCTTATTAGAAAAATTATATTTTCTGCTACTTTTTGAAAAGTTGAATACTGAAATATTGGATGGTACATACCAGTGCAAAACTCAACATCACAGGCAAGAAATAGCTAAGAACTAGTACATGTTACTAGAGTGCTTCAGTACTAAAATATTGTGGTTCATGTGAAGAAGGAGTATCCAAGGACATTGTTTGGGTTTTCAAAATCAGGAACTTTAGAGTCAGTATTTGACATGGTATCTGAGGATGATCCATCATAGAGACATTATTATATCTTTCCTGAATTTAAGGAGACATCAAAAACTAAACAGAATGCATTACTCAACTGCATGTACACTATTTATAGAGGTTATATTAAATGTGAAAGCTCACAAAATGACAGACAAGTTTTGTAAATAAATCACAAGTGGTGATAATTATCTTCTATATGTTACAGAACAATGGTGTCCAGGGCCCTGAGCATGCTCCACCCCTCCCCAGGAATTCTGTGTCGAGGAAATCTGTGTGCAAGGCCAGCTCTCTGATAAGGGAGAGTTGATTAAGAGGCCTTGGCTGGCCTTGGAGATCCTGAGGCAAAAGCTGGAAGAAATCTCAGAAAAGGTTCCCCTCCCAACATCTCTGCTAAGAAATCTCAGTGGGGGCTCCCCACACTTTTCCTCAGGAGTAATTTCATACAATCATAGAATCATAGAATAGTTTGGGTTGGAAGGGACCTCTAAAGGTCATCTAGTACACCCCCCCTGCCGTAGGCAGGGACAGCTTCAACTAGAGCAGGTTGCTCAGAGCCCCGTCCAACCCGACCTAGAATGTTTCCAGGGATGGGGCATCCACCACCTCTCTGGGCAGCCTCTTCCAGTGCTTCACCACCCTCAGTGTAAAAAATTTCTTCCTTCTATCTAGTCTATATCTGCCCCCCTTTAGTTTAAAGCCATTCCCCCTTGTCCTATCACAACAGGCCCTGCTAAAAAGTTTGCTGCTATTGTCATGGTTTAACCTCAGTTGGCAACTAAGCACCACACAGCTGCTCGCTCACTCCCCCCCACCCGGTGGGATGGGGGAGAGAATTGGAAAAGCACAAGCGAGAAAAACTCGTGGGTTGAGATAAAAACAGTTTAATAATTGAAATCAAATAATAATAATAATAATACACAAAGCAAGTGATGCACAGTACAATTGCTCACCACCCGCCAACCGATGCCCAGCCAGTCCCCAAGCAGTGCCCCCCCCCGGCCAGCTTCCCCCAGTTTATGTACTGAGCATGACGTCACATGGTATGGAATGTCCCTTTGGCCAGTTTGGCTGTGCCCCCTCCCAGCTTCTTGTGCACCTCCAGCCTTCTCAGTCGGTAGAGCATGGGAAACTAAAAAGTCCTTGGCCAGTGTAAGCATTACCTAGCAACAACTAAAACATCGGTGCATTATCAACTTTGTTCTCATCCTAAATCCAAAACACAGCACTGTACCAGCTACTAGGAAGGAAATTAACTCTATGTGTATGGAGTTAAGAAGGTGTATGGATAAATTTGAGGAAGAGGTATTCATTAATCATTAATGACTCTCATGGACTACTCAGTCTTTCGAATGATGGACAATTTTGTTGCCTTTTTGCTTTCTTTCCTCACATTATGCTGGATGTGGATATAACATGCAAAACACTACAGATGAGAAATATAAGCATAATAGTGGTGCATATTGTAAAAATTTAAAAAATGTTATTTCAGTTACCCTGGAGCAAGGCAATGAATTGGCAGCTCTTTGCAAATACAACCTCACGTCCTTCTGCCAAGGCAAGAGAAGTTACACAAACTGACCTCATCTGAGTTATGGAGAAAGCCCGTGATACAACAGTTATTCACATGGCAAATGGAGACTCTGTTGAAGAATGTGTGTACCATTTTCCTGGATAAATTAAACACCTCAATCAAATGTTATTTGATTTTAGGAAAAAATAAATCAAAAACAGATAAGTATTTTTAAAGACACACAGCTCTCAAGTGATTTAAAATTTACTGCATCACAGCTGCTTTCTTTAAGTCAAAACAATATCATGGAAATTTTCACTTAAATGAAAAAACTCCTTGAAATTATTATCACAATATCCATAACAATATCAGAATAAGAAATTTTATTCTCTACACTGGAAAATGTGGAACTGTGTTTCAGGAACACAATAGGTACAGAAATACTCAGTGCTCCATCAGGGCCATTAATAGAGAATAAACTAGTGAAATCTACCCCAAACTTCAGCACCAAAGTCTCTGTGCTTCTTGCAAGGCTGAAGAACAGATGGACATCTCTTATTTTACAAGACACTGTCAGATGCTGGTAAGAAAAATATATTTCTAAAAAATAATCCGTTGTGAATAATTAGCCATTTAAATGCGTGGCTTGCTTTTTTTTTTGTTTGTTTTGTTTTCCACTGTACAACAATAAATAATCTTGTCTTCTCTAGCATTACCTCCACATGAATAACCTGTATGGGTCTCGCTTTGTACAGTATTTTTGTCTTAGACCTCCGTTGTGTTATATATGTACACACACACAAAAGTCTACTGCAGAATTTTCTGTTGAGATCCCCATCATCTAAAAAAAAACATTAGACTTGTCACCGGCTGGAACATACTGCTGCAAAGGAGAACTGGAATGTGCTCTGGATTTCCTAATTTAGAGTAAGCACTAGCTGGGTCTCTGAATTACAACAGTCAGTCCCAGTGTATCGCTCTTACTGTCCTCATCCCAATTAGTATTTAATGACTTATACCAAGTGGCATAGATTCAATGGGACACAGTACCCTTTCCTGCCCTTTCCTACAAGCTAATTTATAGGGCTCCCCTTGTCAATGTACAGACAATCTAATTGTACCTTACCTTTCCAGGACTTTAATCTACCCCTCTGGGCCCTAATCTCAATCAAAATAGAGAATCATAAAGAAATGGTAAAAGAGGTACAATAAGTGCCTGAAATAACAGATCTCTGTTAGAGCATATCCTGGTAAGAGGAATAAACATAACCAAGACCACTGACAGTTGTCATTAGTGCATAGAGTATTGCTACCAATGTGAACTAATTGCTTCAATATTTAGTGGTAAATGGATCAGGGAAAAATGTGTTGGTTTCTTCAAATGCAAGAACATTCTGTTCCAGAGTTAATTCTTAGAAATATATCAGATCAGCTTCCTTTTCAGCAATTAGCAACTCAAAGAATGGCAAATTGCAGCAAAGCGCTGTGCTTTATTTAACCATTGCCCCCAAGTGATTATGACCAATGGACAATCCAAAGGGGAACCCAGTATTACTGAAATGCACGTCTGAGACATAAAACATACACAGGTTTCCATGAAGGTGGTTTACTTTTCCCCATACGTTATTCATAGTTTATATCTATGGCTTTAAAAATAAAGAGACAGAGAAACAGTGGCAATTTTAGTGCTGTGTAGAGCTTGCTTTTAGCTACACGATACTAAATTAAACAGTCAGCTGCACTCCAAGTAGAATGAATCAGTTCTATTCTGCCCCAGGGTGCCTCGATAATGGTCACACACTAAAGGTTATTGAATTAATGGATACAGAAAAAAAGTAAGTTTCATCTCTGAGTTACACCTGTACATCAAATGTCTGCTTACCACTGGTAAAAAAAAAAAAAAAAAAAAAGTTTGTTTCTTGCTGAAAAGGCATAAAATACTCTCTGTGATGTAGGAGAGCAAGGAATTAGCTCTGTGCTGACATGACTTGTTTTTTCAAACAGTTGTAAGTTTTGGACAATAGCCTTCAACAAATAGGAAGAAATTAATGATATTGGCAACTGTCATTCAAAGCATCCTAATCCCAACAGGCACCACTGTCACCCTTTCTGAAGTTCTCAGGCTCTACATGCCTCCACAGCTACTGACACAGGAGTAAATTGTATTTTGAAAGGCAATACCCCTCTTTCCAAACTTGGCCTTGGCAGACAGGAGAGAGATATTTTTTACATGTGGTGCAGAAGAAACAAACAGAATGATGCGTGTGTGTAAGTTTTCTCTATGCGTTTCAGCAACCATAAAAGCATCATTATGGCAATTTCTGTTATTCTTTTTAGCCTTGTTGCTGCTTTTACAGAGGAATATGTGAGGAAAGACCCACAAGGAAAACCACTCTGCACTACTTTCTTGCAAGTACTGCAAAATTTTCCAGTTGTTCCCATGTAAGACCTGAACTGCAAGATGCAGTTGGTAGTTCTTTCCTTTTATTGAACTGTGAACTTCAGTTGATTAACTGTCTCACATTAGGAGGCAGAAAACACAGTCCATGTGAACTTCTGACCCACCAGGTTTATCATCACAGAGGAAAGTCATAATCTGTTCCTCAATATTTGTTCTCTGAAGATTTCACCTATGATGCATGAATTGCTGTCCCCAATAAAATCAATATCAAAATTTCTATTTTATTTCAATGAGGAAAGTATTTCAGTCCTGTTCTAATGCTTGGGCTATACGGTTCTATCAGTGTCTCTATAGGGATTTGAAGTTGGAATTTATTTGAAATTCAGAATCTTTTGTAGCTTGTAAAGCATCTGACACCAAACACTGTAAAATCATTACCTTTTCTATTACAAACTTTTCTTAACTAATTTTGAAGCATTACCTTTATCTTTTTTGGCATGGAAAAAGTTAATTCCATTTATGTCAACCATATTTTTACAGCTAATTAAAATTAATTTAATGACATATTTAATTTTTAAAGTGTGCAGGAAAATGAATGATAGATTTTTCAGAATATGTATTATACAGTGGGAATATTTTTATAATTCATAGAAAATAAATTTCCTTGTGATACACGACTATTTTTGAAATTTCTCCCATTTTATAAATTCCTTTTCAAGACATAGAAATTACAGTTTGTGTGTGACCTATTATATTTTTTATACTGAAATGCACATTAAGCTGCCAATTTCATTGACAAAATTTGTTATATCTCCATGCAATAGAATTTTATATGTAAAACATAAGAAATTGAAAGTTCTTAAGAACACTTTGATCCAATTAGACATATAAAAATTGCCTGAACTATATAGACTTGAGGTGTATGTCCAAAAAAGAAAAAAGCATATTTAATTACAAGTGGTATTTCATTTGTTTCCTGAAATAAAAATCTGAATGAGATCCAAAGCATTTGGCTGAGCATCAGAACTTATTACTCAGTGCTTGGCTTCAGCCATATTATAGCAAAGTGTGGTTCCCAGATTTACGATCCTTAGGGAAGGGTGAGATATACCTCCTGATAACTTATGTTCAGAGCAACAGTATGTCATGACTAGACTGACAGCAAAAAAGTATGTCTCAATATTCAGTACATATGTTTGAATAACCATGCATAATCTTTTGAGATCCAGAGCACAGAGGTTTATTTCTATTGAAGACAAATATCTTCCTGTAAACCTCAGAAGAGGGGCTCCTACCTCCATAACAGTGCACTGGCTTGGGTACTCTGCCAGGAGCTAGAGATTTGTTTCACCAACCTTTGAACATCTATTATCTAGGCAACTATATGTGAAATAGTCACCTAGGTTCCATTAATAACCAATGAAGATAAATAGGAAATCCTAGGAAGTAGTTCCTTCAATCTGTTTTAGACAAATATCTCAGGAGGAGCTGAATCCTTCCCTGACACACACATTGGAAGCTTCTGGACCACAATTACTCCCATGAAGGAGGTCCAATGCATTGCATTGTTTTCACTCATTTTGGTGAGACACTGTATCTCTTTAAAGACCACTAACTCCTCCTTAAGAATTATCTTGGTAATTAAAAAAAAATATTTTTACTGAGTTTTGGGCTGAGGGGGATGGTTTTGTTTTGAAGTTGGGAGTTATTTTTTTCTTTTTTTTTTTTTTCTTTTGTTACACACAAGGTAACAGAAGTAATATGTACATCACTTTTTTTTTCCCAATGAGAGATTTATTTAATCATGGTTGAAAAGTCTTTATATCTATATGCTCTTAATTGGCTAATATCAAATCCATCATTGATATACATGAGCAGCCTATTTATTTGGACAGTCATTTGTGCCTGTTTTCAGAAACTAGCAGGGTTTTATATCCAAAACCAGAGTCAGAAAAGCTCCCAAAGTACATCAGTGAGCAATGTTATGCACATCAGATTTTTTATGACTGGTAAAACTAAGATTTAGTACACAAATAAGTAGTTAAGCTCTGAGATGTTTTAGTTTTCTATGTACCTTTTTTTTTTTAAAAAAAAAGTGCTCTCAAGAAACAAAATAGTGGTTCATTTTTTACTGAAATTTGAAAGTTCTTATAAGTGTTTTCTGGGCATCTTTAAAAAAAAGGTGAAAAATACATAGTGGCATTTTAAAACCTGGTGATGGCTGTTAGCTTGTAAGACAGTACAAAAAGCCGCTTTCAAAACCAAAGTGCATAAATGGAAGAAATTAATCAGGAGAGATGGTCATATATCTAGTGCTTGATTTTTCTCTGTCCTCTTTTATTTAACCATTTTAGACATATCATAGTTGTCTAACTCAGATGGGATGTTTGTATTTTAGATGCATAAAAATAGGAAATATAAGTGCCACTTAAAGTACACAGTGTTCTGAACTGTCAGGGCTAAATTTCCAGAGCACTGGAATCTAGATGATACTTTAGCATTTATCAGAAGATTAAAAAGTGCTTCAGAAACACAACCAGCCTCTATCAATAAAAATTGCTGCAAATTATGGATATTTTTGCAAATGTTGGATATGTGAGATAAGTTCTACCAATCTGAAAATTCACCAAAAATTAATTCCTTTTGTTCATGTTGGTATGTAACTATAGTTTCCACTAATATCTGCACAGCTTCTTCATCCTTTTAATTAAAAAGTTATCTCCTAACATTATCATCTTTAATGTGTGTCTAGCAAACATGAGAAAACATTGTGAAAACATCACTGGAAAGATTACCATGTCAAAGAGAGTATCTGTCAGTGTCAAGAAGTGTCCCAGACCCCATGACTCACAGTTATTATAACAGTATTTGTGTTACGGTATGAGGTACTAATCAAGATTAAAGCCAAAGTGTTTGGCAATGTAAAATGTCATCTCTGCCAAAGAGAGCTTACAACATAATTAAAGAACTAACGTAACATTTTAGTATAACAGAAAAAGGAAGGAAATGGAAGCCTCAAGGAGAATATCAGTGTTTTCATTTTAGTGTTTTTATGTGGTTGATCAGGTGCTGAGGCAAACAGATCACAGCTATCTAAAAGTTGTATGGAAGGAGTGGCCCCAGTAAGGGAAAACACTCCTCCCAAAACTGGCTAGAAGTTTTTGTAATGATAGAGCAAGGCTTTCTTCCAGCCCATTGACAGAATTTTTGCAGGTAGTTCTGGAAACAAGAGTCTAATGAGTATAAATGATGATGCAGTTTCTGTTAGTAGTAAAAGCACTACTGATAAAATTACAGCATTCCAGTTCCTCAGTAATAGTGAGCAGTACAAGATGCATTCAAAAACTAAATGATGATTGCTTTTTTAAAAGTGCCAAATATTAGGCAGCAGATGACTTTACGCAGATACAGCGAAGACAGCCAAGTGGAAATGTTAAATATGGGGATATTTCTCAATTCTAAGCAAGCTTCTTGATATTTGAATTTTGAACATATAGACTCCTGAATTTTGAACATATAGACTCCTAAATTTTGAATTTTGTGGGTTTGCTGTTCATATCTTGGTATGATGGAAAACAACTTCAAATTGTGTGTTTTATCCATTACTTAAAATCCTATAAGGTACATGTACCTTACTTGTTCTGGAGAACAAGTCTTATGAGGAGGGGCTGAGGGAGCTGGGGTTGTTTAGCCTGGAGAAAAGGAGGCTGAGGGGAGACCTCATTGCTCTCTACAACTACCTGAAAGGAGGTTGTAGCGAGGTGGGTGTTGGTCTCTTCTCCCAAGTAACTGGCGAAAGGACGAGAGGAAATGGCCTCAAGTTGCGCCAGGGGAGGTTTAGATTGGATGTGAGGAAAAATTTCTTTACTGAAAGAGTGGTTAAACATTGGAAGAGGCTGCCCAGGGAAGTGGTTGAGTCACCATCCCTGGAAGTATTTAGAAGACGTGTAGATGAGGCGCTTAGGGACATGGTTTAGTGGGCATGGTGGTGTTGGGTTGACGGTTGGACTCGATGATCTTGGAGGTCTCTTCCAACCTTAATGATTCTATGATTCTATGATTCTATGTAAAAATGCTTACCCAGATGCTTATCCAGAATCAGCAAGCATTCTAGGAAGGAAAAATATCCAGTCAACCTCTTGCACCAAAAGGAAAAGACCATGTCAGAATGACAACAGTGGACTTGATAGGTGGCTTGTTACCAAAAATGTTCTTTAATGTATTTTTGCACCCCTGACCGAGCTGACAAAAGGAAATAGTTTGCAGAAGGTTGATCTTTCTGTTGAATATGCTAGCTGGCTGTAGAGCTAAGATTGATGACTTCTCAATGATACTACAAGTGGAAAACAGTAGGTGGTTAGAACTGAGTAGAACCCCAAATATTGTATTATTGTAGAGAAAAGTAGGATATAGCAGCTATTCATCTTTTAGTCACAAATAATGTAGATTTATACCTTCTTTTAATTTT
This sequence comes from Pygoscelis adeliae, assembly GCF_000699105.1. Lineage (NCBI taxonomy): Eukaryota > Metazoa > Chordata > Aves > Sphenisciformes > Spheniscidae > Pygoscelis > Pygoscelis adeliae. Next base: position 219,654 of record NW_008825308.1, on the reverse strand, counting down.
GTTTAATTATATATATGTTAATTGTAGTCTTTGCAAGAGGCAAATAGGACATAATTTCAGGTTAATGTAAGCAGGTGCAGCTCTACTGAAATCAGTGTTTACTCAAGGTCTGAATTTGGCCTTGTTTGAATAATTCATGAAGGCAAATGTATATCTGTATCATCCTAATTCTTTTTCTCCCAGGGAGTTTTGAATTATAACAGGGTTTTGTGTATATCAAATGCAGACTAATGTTTTCCTTATTTAGTCAGTGCTTCCAATTAAAGTCTGAAAAGAACGGTTCTACAAAAGTAGAGAACTACTTACCAGTTGAGTCTTCAGTATCTCAGTAAATTTTTAACAGAAAATGTCAGCTGAGTGTATTTCTATTTGAACTTGTATGTGTATTACCTGTTAATTTGACCCCTTTTCTTTATTTACACAAAAAATAATCTACTATTCATTTCCTTTATCCAAAAAAAGATAAACAACAAGCTCTTTCAGCTTAGTGAAACTGAGAGATTTAATGCAAATGCACTTTGAAAAAATAGTTTTTCAACTCCCATCAGCAAAGCAGTATATCAGTCAAGCTTTATTACTTCAACTTTTGTTATTGCTTCAACATTTGTTACAGCAACTTTATACAGCGCATTTGCAAAATGCATAATAGGATCACTGAATGGAATAGAAGCAAACAATAAAAATGCACAATAAAACCACATCACTAAAATTACATTACTAACACCACAAATAGTACAACATTACTCTGCAGATAATTTTGCAGCAATCAAATACAAGCATTCTTACAGTATTACCCAGTATTATTATTTTGCTTCAGGAATTAAATTATTTATTGATAAACATGTTAATAGTAAGTGTTTGATAATAATGAGACTATATGAGAATGGGGTTATCTTTTGTTCTCATAACTTAATGATGAAAATAAGAACCCCTTCATAAATCTTAATAACACATATTGATGTGCATACCAAACCTATCTTCTCCCTGCTTTACACAGTCATAATGCCTGACTATATTCATATTGAGTATTTTGTACTTGGTAAGGGCAAAGTGATTGATCTGGACAGGCAAGGGGAATGGGAGGACTCTCCAGAATGGTTACAAAATGCTAAATTGTTATGAAAACACAGGGAAAAAGAAAACCTTTACAGGCTAGCAATTTAAGCTATGTATGAAAATTTGATTGTGATTCTTAAATGGAAGTAGTAATAAAAATAATAATCTTTAAATAGTAACTTTTACAGTTTATGTAATTGTCTTCTATTGCTAATTCTCTGTTCAGCTGAAGATATTAGGTAAATGGATCTTTATCAGAAGCATTTTTGTCCCCTATGTAATATTGTTTGTGGAATATAAATAAGTGTTAAAATTGCTTTTAAAATAATATTCTTCCTTGCTTAAAGTATTCAACAAATTTGTATTTTTACAACTTTATTGTAATTCCAAGAATCACCAGTCTTGTGACCAACAGTTCAAGGAATATTTCAGAACATCCTTATACATCCTAAAGAAGCAAAAGGTAGTAATGCCACAGGTATTAGAAGATATAGTGACACAGGTCTATCATTAACCCATTGATTCTAGAAGCCTAATTCTGCAAGGGAAATTTTTTATGGATTTCATAGATTGCTCAAGCAATCCCTATATATACATATTCCCAAATGCATTATGGCTCACAAGTTTTCCGCTCACCTCCCCTTTCCCAAAGAAAGACTATTGGTTCACTGTCTTTATGTAGGATTTCTCATAAATACCCAATTTACATTATTTTGTAGAATTTTCTGCTAGTTGAAGGTAAAGGAGATGAAGGCGCTGTTACTGGAAGTGTGAAATTGAGAACTGGAAGTAATATTCAACTGGAAACAAATCAGAGGACACCAAAATGTTTTCCCTTTGATGATGTTGATATGATGAGACCTTTATGTCCTCTACTTCAATTCAAGGCTTTTCTAGCAACCTAGAAATCGTGCAAATGCATGATTTGTGAAGAAAATATCAAGTTCAATAGTCTTTCTCAACTTGCCTTTAAGAAATCATCCAAGCTGGTCTCTCAAGCAAAATGTGTCAAATAACAAAGAATAGACTTTAATTTCCAGTGACACATAAAAACCAGCTTGTGGCCTCAAATCCCTTTGCCTTTGACCATAGCTTTAGAATTCAAATACACCCCAACAAAACTCTCCATATATGTCTGTTAATATCTAGCTATTGCGAAATGGCTTCCTAAGCAATTGAAATGTGATGATGTACACATACAGATTTCAAGAAAGTCTTTAAGAAACTTTACTTATTAAAAAATATGTAGATTCTCTGTAGAGTTTTTGATTTCTCATTATTATCATCAGCATCATATAAAATATATGCACATCTCCAGTTCAAGGTAGAATTTGAAGTATGTTAGCAGAGAAAGAAGACTCTTTAGACAATGTATGTAGTGAAATTAAATGTTACACAGTGCTGAATCTGATACAGAAGAGTTGCAATCTCTGTATTTGCATAAGGCAAGATTAGTCCCAAAATATCACAAAATCAGAGTAATAAACTTTACAAAGGTAGGTTTGTGGTTTTTTTTTTTTTTTAGTTTAACTTGTGTACTAAGAAGTACCTAATATACGCATCAAAAGAACATTTTTCCTCTGACTACTTTCTTTTTTTTGTTGTTGTTGTTGTTCATTTGAAACATATCAGTTCAACCAGCAGAATGTAAATCAGGAGGCTGTGAAATGTAACTAAAGATTCCTTCTATGAGATAGAACTATGTTAAGTTGGAACCAAAAAGTGGGTTTATAGTTTTCTAGAATATGGAAAACTATTGCCAGTTGGAACTTTTGAGCCTTTTTTTGTGGACTTTTATGGTTTATTTCAAGGGGAAGAAATCAGGCATAAACATTAACCATAGAAGGACACGATTGCTTAGCTTAAGGTGCTAATGAGAAATTAAACCACAAAATATACAAACATAAAATAAAAAGTGTATCTCTGGATAATTTTTTATGGAAGGAAATAGCATCCCAATGTTATCTGAAAAGCTTTTTCATCTTAACTTGTGAAATACAATCAGTTTGTCAAAACATAGAGATAGATATTGAAGTTTGACTTCAAGATATCACTGAAGGCATTGTTATTTTACTCTGAACTGCAAATTTTAAAGTCTTAATTAGAGAGCTGTGGAGTAGGTGTGATATGCTGAATTAATTGATGAATTGCTTGTTTGATTAAAGTATGATTAAACAGATTTATTTTTATTTCATATTCCATAAATGATAAATGACTCTAAAACTAGATCTGTAATTAAGTTACACATACAGTAAATTAAGAGATTAATGTTTAATTAACTAAGGTCTTAACTATAGCACTTGAGGCTCTATTCATTAAGGAAAATCTACAGTAGCTATGCTGGCCTAAGAGTTTTTTCATGGAACTTTTGTAAAATGGAACTATTGTGTATAAAGAATTAGGCTAATTACTGAAATGGCTGAAGGGTTATCTTTTTCCTCAAAGGAAAGACTTTTGGGTGTGGATTCTTGCTTGTTGTAAATTATACCTGTATCTGAACTGATGAAAATTTATTGATTTCCATCACACAAGATTCTGATGTTAAGTACATTAGATAGCTGGCGGGTCAAACTAGTCTTGACCATGAATCCACAACTGCATTATGACTATATTGCATTCATCTTTTATTGAGTAAGCTGAAAAAAGATAAATCTGGAGATTTTGAAATGTGTTTTTTTAATGTTCTCTGTGAAAGAAAATTCCCTTTATTTACAACTATCACTTTGTTTTAGAGTTTTTATGTTCAGACATAAAGTGTTCAAAGCATGAAAGATGAGCAATGTGTTTTGAAAGAAAAAAAAACATTAAATGTTGAATTCTGGAAAAGGACATCTTGTCATCACTAATCTTTAGCGATAGTGTGGTTCTATATATGTCATGATATCAGCCACAGAGAATAATGGATAAGTGAAAGTGCATTCAGAGAGAAGAAATGAAAAAAAATCCACCTACAATTAACAGAAGATTTAAAAATTACTTCAGAATTTTTAAAATTCTCTTTCTTGCCAGTCAGAGACGGCGTGTAGGCAGAAGTCAATGCATCATGCAGATCCATACGTGGCTTTGTGGCTGGTAGTGTCACCAGGGCTTTGGTTTCTACAATCACAAGTTCCTCAACTAATACAGCCTACTGGGGAGAGATGGGATCCACCTATCTAGAAGAAGCAGGAGAATCTTTGCTAGCAGATTGGCTGACTTAGTGAATTGTACTTTAAACTCACGAACTTGAGAGGTAGGGTCCAAAGCTGTGACACCTGTATATTCGTAAGCAACAGGGTGGATGAGCACACCTACCAGAGTAGTGAGGAATGCTCTCCAACTCCTTCCAATGGCAAGAACCTTAAGTCCAGCTACCTCAAGTGCATATATACATTGCACGTAGTCTAGGCAACAAACAGGAGGAACTGGAGTTCTGTGACCAGTCTGAGAGTTATGATATCATAGGAATCAAAGAAACTGGTCGCAAAACTGGAAGAGTACAATGGATGGCTACAAATCCAAAACATAGCACCATGCGCAAGCTACTGTGAAGAACATTAACTCTATACTAGGCAAAACCAGTACAGAGCTGCACTGATGATCTCTATGAATCTCGAAATAAATATTGAGCCAATTGATCTAAATAAAAGAATTCAGCAGAACTGAATATTAGAGAAGTAATGACCTGGAAAAAGTGAAGCTGCAGTACTTTTGTGTGAAATATACAAAGAGTAAATTCTAATTTTTTTTTACCAGCTTTATTTGTTTTTATTACTCACAATCTTAAGCCTATGGTTTTATTTTTAGATTAATAATGAGAAAAATAAGATAGTTCCAAAAATAGGTAGGTATTTCTTTTAAAATGTTTTAATTCATTGTTCCTTTATAGTAAGCCACATAAAAGTTCGACATCTAACTCTTCAGCACTGCAGCACTTTGGTGCTTCTAAAATATTGTCATAGTTGCAGAATCCAGGGTTTGGATTTAATTCTAACTGTGAATCTTACAGCGAGGTCATGGCTTAACAAGCCCTTATTTCCATTTTCATTAGAAACAACAGCATAGTCACAACCAAGCAAAATAATGTATGCTCTGAGATCTCAGGGCAAATATAAAATAATCCCTGTCAGTGGTCCATATGTGATCATAAATTCAAGGATCCATAAAAGGACTTCAACAATTGTATTTTTACACTTTCAATTTTCTGTTCAATACACTTGACAATGTTAAACTATTTCATACTAATGAGTCACTTTTATTCTGAACTCAGACACATTTGGTATTAAAACCTTGGCATGCAAATTTTACTAGCCCATGGAGAACTATTTTTTTTTCTCAGCTGAGCTGGAAAACAAAGATATAATAACAATATTAACCAAACAAAAATGAGTTTTGTCATAAGATTGCGAATTGTCATTATAACATTTCCAAGCTCAGCAACTAAATATATAAAATTAAGTCTTCCTCATCACATTATCATACAATAAATTGACCATGAGTAGCAGCAGCATCATGAAATTGGTTATGGCAATGTATCTTTCCATTTCGCCTTCAGAACTATTTAAGAAAAAAATAGAAAAATTTAGATGAAACTGTCAGCTATACTTGTGTTGGTGTTTCAGTTTCAATATTTATATTTCAAATATATGATTATACCTTCAAACAATTTTACAACTTTCAACTGACTTCAAAACAGAAAAACTTTCCTCTTTGGGAGGCTGACAAGAGGAGGAAGTCTTGGGATTACTGGGAATCCTGAACTCTGAATACATTTGCAGCAATTGCAAGATGATTAAGAGAGAGCTTTGGTGTTGATTTGACTTTAATAAATGTTAAAAAATGCATTATTTACTATTATATTGTTTTCATTATTGTTTGTTTATAGAGCTCTTGACTTGGGGTTTAATCTCTTTGCAAGTCTCCACACACACATTAGGTTCCTATATAAAAATGGTACATTTAAGAATATAGCCAAAGAATGACATAGAAACTCAATACTAAAATCCTTACAGTTCCATATACAGTTTCTGACAGGAGCAATAGAGATGCTTAGGAAAGAGTATAAGAAAAGAACACATATAGTGATGTTTTCCTAGATGCATACATTCTTCTAGTGTATAATGATCTGTGACTCTAGGTCTTCCTGACCCAGAGGTGATTTCTTTCTATTTAATAGACCTCAAACCATTTTTCTTTAAAAATCTGTCCAAATCTTCTTTTGCACACACATAAACTTAGAGCACTCAAAATGTCCTGTGTCAAACAGTTCAATACCATAACTGTGTTTTGTGTGAAGAAATATCTCCTTTTATTTGCTCTGAACCTGGCACCATAGGTCTTACACTGGAAAAGAGAGTAAACAACATTCTTCACGACACTCTCAGGATTTTATAGACCTCTATTTTAACCTCCTGTAGATTGTAGACCAAAAAGCCCTGGTATAGAATCATAGAATCATAGAATCATTAAGGTTGGAAGAGACCTCCAAGATCATCGAGTCCAACCGTCAACCCAACACCACCATGCCCACTAAACCATGTCCCTAATAATTATTCTCATGCTAAATCCAAAAGGCATTATGCCAGCTACTAGGAAGAAAATTAACTCCATCCCAGCTGAAACCAGGACACAGGAGAAGGTTGTGCAGAAACTTGACAGTACATTCATGAATGTATAGAAATCAAGGGCATGGAACACTTAAGGGGTTTTCTTCCTTTTGAAGAGCCGTGCAATGGACTAAATCACATCTTTAGAAAAAAAATCATTATTGTGGTGGAAGGACATGAGGGAAGAGATTGGGGGGCGTCTGTGTGAACTCTTGTTCAAGTAACTGCTTTGCATGTGAGCTAAAGGTTTATTCCATACTTCTGATAGAGACTGTCCCTTGGTGGAAGCATCTAGATCTGATGTGGTGCTAGGAAATGAAACATTGAGATCTTTACATAGGTGAACTGAGAGCCCACCTTCTCCTATCAAATCATAACCTCCATGGGTAACATACAGAAGGAAAGGACTCCAAGAAAGCTGCTTACCTTCCTGTAAACGGAGCCCTCTGAGATACATTGGCAATACATATATGCTGCCACTTTCTTAATACTGAGGCATTCTGTAGGATCTGGACTGTTGGTGGCAAAGGAGCTGAGTGACAGGTGAGCTTGCTCTGGGAGCAGGGTGTGAGGGTATTCAGAAACCATCCCAGTGACCAGTGTTGGCCAAAAGACTCTGATCTGGAGTAAAGATATGCGTGGTCACTAAGAATAGGATTCAGCTCCAAGGTGTAGTTGTCTACACATGGGTACCTGTATATGAGCTAGAGGCCTTAATTCATGCTATTATCAGTGGGGGCTCAATTCAGTTGCCTACACATAGATGCCTAGTGCTGTTTCGGGTGGTCTGGTTACCCCAGCAGTGCAGGTTTCTTGAAGATCTGGAGTCCTATCTGCCAGCTCTATATGGATGCCTTGGATGCTGGAGAGCATCTCGGATGTCACCTGTGTACATGCAACTGATTTGAGCCTTGAGATCTTTCAATGGAGTCTGGAGAGCCATTCAGTTGATAAGGTCCAGGTGTCTACTTTAATGTGAGCGGACTCCAGCAGAGCTGAACTCTGTTACTAGCTTAGAAATCTAGCTCATATGTAGGCATGAACATTTAGACACCTACATTTAGGGTGGAATTTATATCCAGATTGGAGACACCTAAGTGTGGATTACAAATGGATGAGTTTTAAGGACTCTGCTTTTCATAAGGTAAGTGGGTTTTTCGACATCCCTCCTTTTCCCAGCTGTTCCCTAATCACTTGATCCTGCTTCTGTTACAAGACCTTCAATTGCCGTATTTAAACATTTTTTGTAGGCTCTCATGTAGTTATGGAATGTAATATATCAAGTGGCATAAATGGCTTGATTCCATTCTGGCAAGTTAATGATGAGGATGTTGATAGCTTTGATAGCACCTACAGGGAACAGTTTTATGAGTAAGTATCCTTATACATTGAATTGTAAGTGCGTTTCTAGGTGAAGTAATCTGCAATAATTTGCAGTGAATTCACCATAAAGTTGACTACTAGTCAAATGTCGGTAGTCGCTGAAAGACTGATTAGAAGTCTGCATCAAGTACACTATGTTCTTATTGCTTGGTTTAAAAAAAAAAATTATTATAAATACTGATGTATCTGATACAAATGTAATGAAGCAATCACATGCAGTAAAGGATGGAGATTCTCCTTGGCTCTCTTCTTGTCATTAATATATTTGTAAAAACATTTTTTGTTGTCTTTAACGACAGCGGCCAGATTGCGTTCTAGCTGGGCTTTTGCCTTTCTCATTTCCTCTCTGCATGACCTAACGAGATCCCTGTACCCTTCTTGAGTCGCCTGCCCCTTCTTCCACAAGTGGTAAGCTCTTCTTTTTTTCCTGAGTCCCAGCAAGAGGTTCCCGTTCAGCCAGGCCGGTCGTCTTCCCCGCCTGTCCTTCTTACGGCATATGGGGACAGCCTGCTCCTGCGCCTTTAAGACTTCCTTCTTGAAGAATGTCCAGCCTTCCTGGACCCCTGTGCCCTTCAGGACTGTCTCCCAGGGGACTCTCTCAACCAGTGTCCTGAACTGGAAAAAGTCCGCCCTCTGGAAGTCCATGGTTGCGGTTTTGCTGGTCCCCCTCCTTTCTTCACCAAGAATCAAGAATTCTACCATTTCATGGTCGCTAAGCCCAAGATGGCCTCCGACCACCACATCTCCCACCAGTCCTCCCACCAGTATAGATTCACTGCTATTAGTGTTATTAAGCTCTTAATCTCTTTACTTCTGCAGTAACTGCATCAAATAAAAACAAATTTTTTCCTCTCATTTTCAGCCAGAAACATTGTGCCACAAAAGGGAAAAAATCCAGTTTTGGCCTACTTACAGTTCAAATAAATTCTCCTTGCTATAGACCATTGGTATGGCAATAAAAAAGTCTGGCTCTTCGCTTTTCCTTTCTCTAGGATGTCATACGGCATATCATTAAATACAAAAACATTTTCAAGGTTTGTTGGAAGGCAAAAAGATCAAATTATAGCCTTTAGATATGTCTTCCCCTATTTCCCTATTCTTAAATGACATTATATCTGCTTACATGTACAAAATACTGTTAATTGCCTGATTAGTCTGTTTTCTCATTTTTCTCCCCTGTCATGCTATTTCTGACTCCCATGCTCATTTTCTGTGGTTTTAGTCTTCACACAGAAATTCAGCCTCCATGGAAAACAACCATAAACCCATATCCTTTTCTTCCTTTTCTTGTACATTGCTCATTGCTGAATATTAAAAGCTAGTAATAACTTAGATCAATAGTACGTAACAAAAGTTACTTAAAACCAAAACACTACTACTTCACCTAAACAGATTTGGTTCATGCTCATTATGATTTCTATATTGTTTGATTTTTAAGGCATAACTTCAAAGTCTAATTCAGACGAAAGATTCCACAGAGGTTGTTGAAGCATATGTTTTCCAGGACAGGAAATAATCTGGATATATATTTGGAAGATGCAGTTCACATAACAATTGCAAAAAATATATGAGTAGACTAGATTTTTGCCTTGCAAAAATACTTTGAAGTCAGTACAGCTATAGAAATTTATATCTGCTTAACTTTTCTCATGTTTTGCAGCATAATGAAATAAGCAGGTCTTTGTTAGTACTGACTTTCAGATTAACATCCTGCTTTCTTTATGAAATATCCATCTCTTTTTAATGTTGTTTTTGGAGGTGTTCCCCTTGTGTCCAAAACAAATTCTGTCCACAAATAGCATATACTTTCTTTCTAAACATGACAACAAAAATATACGTGCTTTGAAGCTAAAAAAGACATATATAAATCAGATGATGCCACAACACCATTGATTTGTGAATTGTTTTTCTGAAAATATTTTATATCTATCTCTGTCATTCTCTTCCTAATGTGAAAGGTTGATAGTGGATGCACATGCATGGACCTTGGCAATTATTTAATTGAGAAACTGAACAGTGTTCTACCATTATGTTATTCATGTTTGTAGCTATGAGAAAGTGAAAATAATCACTTGGGCAATTCATCAGTGTCTCTATGAACTGTCCATGACATCCAGAGGTTGTCCAAATGCATTATTGTTCTACTGAAGTAGATTGATTTACATATATGTAATTTCAAAGTTTTTGTGATTTATTCCAATCAAAGTTCTGTCTCCCCTGTGTATACATCTCCTTCACTTAAGCTTTCTAGGTTCCAACCCTTTTGCCTGATTGTCCCTTCCCAGCACTATGTTCTGGAGTGTGCATGACATTTTCCACTGTATTCATACTTTGTGAGCTCTCTTTTATCATAAAGATGCCAAGATCTTTTCAACTCCACACTTAAAAATTATTAAAAATAATTATTAATGAAGTTTCCAGCAGCTTTTTTGTACTGTGTGTAGGTACTCTCATATTTTTCTTCTTCTTTTACCACTGACAAAGTATTTCATACTGACTCTAATCCTGAACAAAAATTCTTATGCTATTCTCTATAAATGATAAATATCACCTGCCAAGACATTTCTCTGCAATGTAATGGTTGCTTCAAGGTTTACATCTTCAGTTTTATTTTCTACTGTGTTTATCCATCTCTTAATAAATTGTACCTCAACTGAGGTAGCATATAACACTGTCAGTATTTAGCTGCATAAACTGAAGGTCTGGATATCTACTGTTTATGAAAGGTGTAATTTACTAAGTTTCCAGCTCTTCCTGTGAGCTAAAGTGTAAGTCCTATTCTAGACCTACTGTCCTCTCAAAGCAGAAAAATAGACCCTCCAAGAAAGATGTTCTATTATGACAGTGATGGCAAGTGTCTTTTCCATAAAAACATTGCTATAATACAATTATAGTCTAAGTGTAATCTATATTATTACATTTCAGAGATTTACCCAATATTTCTGTTTTACTTGTCTAAGGAATAGTAGCATTTTTATTCCATCTCTTCTTTTTATATATGACAAAAAGTTGTATAACCATATTATATAAAACCAAACTGACAAACTAGTCATAAAAGGCCACTGCAAAACAGGAATTTATTGCAATAATGTATGACGTATCATGTGTATCATATATCATGCATACCAACTCTGACCATTTGCAGGAAGGATATTTTCTGAGATTATTTGCTCATGTTGTAATCTTAGAAAGCTTTCTTTGTTTGAGTGCGTGGGTTTTTGTTGTTTTTTTTTGTGGTTTTTTTTTTATTTTTGTCTCTAGTGGAAACAAAGATGAATTGTTCCAAGGACAGTTTTACCTTTGTGAAATCATTCAATTGAGTTTTATGACTGAGAAGAATTTTCATGTTACTGTTCCCTTGCCTGTTCTGTTCTAGTAAAATCCAGACTGAGCTGTTAAAATCAGTATCTTTCTAAAGTTACCATACAGATTTTTTTTTTTTTCATAGTTTATATGACTATGAAATTAGCTCTCTGTGACTGTACTCCTCTGAATGTAACCTAAGGTCCTTCTGTTTTGGATTTGCAGTGTAGTGCTCTGATTTGAGTATATATGCTTTTTTTCTTTTTGCACATTCAAAAAAATAAATGTTTTTTATAAATAACAGTTTAACTTCAGTTAGCAATCATGTATTTAACCATAAGTGGAATGGTAGACCACCTATTCAGAGGATACTCTAAGTTTTTAGACAAATAACTGAGGTAATTTATTACTGGGTGTAAAGTTACATGTTCAGTATTACAAAAAAAGTGAGGGTTGGCTCAACAGGAAAGCATCACTTCAGCAATGAAATGTTATAACTATCTATTTTGGTATTTCATTTTACATTAATGTACATGATAATCAAATGTAACTTCTGCAAGGGTTTATGCTTTGAACTCGTCAGAGATGCTGGCTGAATACTCATGAGCAAAATCCATGAAGCTCATGAAAACTACTGTCATTTTATTTTTCCCAAGAGTCAATCAACACCATGACGAATTGATCTTTATGTCAATTCATGTCATCTTTTCTGGATTTTCCTGAAGAAATTGGGAGAACATTTTCTGAAGTAGCATGCCTGGTTTGTAAGAACTTTCAGCATTAGCAAACAGCTATACAGATTATCTTGCCTATTCCTGACCTGTTAAAACTCTTTACATTCCAGAAAAGCCTTGAGACTATTCTTACTTCTTGCCAAATCACATGTATAGGAGTTGTATCTAGTAAACAAACCAGTGATTGTATTTAAGTTAGGCTTGATCCCGTGGGATCTTTCAAATTCATCTCAAGTGGATCATGAAGGTGCTTGAAAGTGATGCTTATATTGCTACTGTTGTGGGTCTACATAGCAATCTTTTTTTTTTTCCCCTATTTGTTTTGGGTTTTTTTTGACTGTCATATACCTTTTCTGCTGAAAGATGTATATGAATGGATCCTTATATTTATTAATAGCCTACTTATCCACATTATATTAGAAATCTAGGCCCAGACCAAGTTCACTGCCTCACTATAAGTAATTTTAGTAACCAACATTTTTGGGTCTACATAGCAATCTTTTTTTTTTTCCCCTATTTGTTTTGGGTTTTTTTTGACTGTCATATACCTTTTCTGCTGAAAGATGTATATGAATGGATCCTTATATTTATTAATAGCCTACTTATCCACATTATATTAGAAATCTAGGCCCAGACCAAGTTCACTGCCTCACTATAAGTAATTTTAGTAACCAACATTTTATATGGTTGCTCAATTTTTGTATGTTTAAATTAATCAGAGAAATCCTAACCCCTGCTTTTCAGTCTCCTTATCCCACTTTTCCCATCACCTCCTTATCTACGAATAACTGGACCTAAAATAACAGGACCTAGCAATAACTGTACTATACATAGACAGACATAAGAAAAAAAAAAAGTTTCTAGTTTCCTAGATTATACGTTTGTTGATAAACCTTGACTGTTCCTTGTGAATGAATACATCTTTTCTTCATTCCTTGATGTGATCCATTTGCCAGTATCTAATGCCACTTTGATATTTAAAACAGAATTAACAAGAAACTTGGGGAAATAGACAGTACATTTGAAACAATTAGAGAAAAATATATCATGCCAGATCCAACAGCCTGAGAAAGGCAAGGCTGCTGTGATACACACATATGTACAAAGTGGATCCCTCCAGCAGCTGTCCCCTGGATCCCAGCCTTCCCAGTTGCTAGCACCTGGCCATACAAGACCCCAGGGATGCAACCCCACTCCAGTTGCTGGTACAGACCACTATGAGCACACACACTCACAGAGCTGGCCAGGACTCCCCTGGTCCCATAGGTAACACCCCTCTGCTCTCATCATTAGAGACACATAGATGCTTTCACACCCAGAGGTGGCCCTTGGAGACCCACTCCCCCACACACACACTCCCAGGCCACTTCATCCATTCACCAGTTAGGCCAGCTTGATCTTTGCTAATGACCACACACTCACTTGCACACCTGCACTCACTCCACTGATACATGGGCCCTCCAGCCCGTGGCCTGACTCCAGCTGCTTCACTCACCTCCCCAAGCACACATGTGCACACAGGTTAGAGAGCCTTCACCCAGGGAAGAGTTAGAAAAGATTTTAATAAGAAGACAAGACAAACTGTACTGAACAGGCACAGAGCATCACCAGACAAACATACTGATCAGCAAACTATTTACACATGGCTGGCCCTTTTTATCCCCTTACTGCTCTATTTTCCCACAGTTGATCCTTCCAAAATTCCCTAACCCATTCCCTTTTTCTGCCTTTGGTTGCTCCCCTAAACATCTCATCATAAATTCTGTGCCATCCTGAACTGCTCTTCTCCTGTATCCAGTAATTAGCCCCATACCCCTGGGCAGTAACGCCCCTCAGTCTGCAAGGTGATCTGGAGAGCTGGTCCTGTTGACTATCTTGATGGATTTCACACCTGGATCATGGGGCTGATGGCTCTGAGCCATCTGGAAGGTGCCCAGACAAGGTGTTGGTTCCTTGGGAGTCCTTAATTTGGGTTCCTGCCTGCCACTGTTCACCCTGTGCTCCTCTGGGTTTGTGGAAATGGGCCTTTGACAGAGTGGTGGCCCCTGTGATGGGTCTGGGAGTAGCCCGTCAGGTTATTATTTGGGCTCCCCCTACCATTGTCTCTCTGAGCTCTTGTGTGTGTCTGAAGGTAAGCTTTATCACATAACCTAAAAAAACCTACCTGTTTTTCTTTGGGAAATCACCAATTTAATTTGATTTAGATGTGTTTCATTTAAAAATAGACAAATGGGATTCTAAATGAGAGGAAGATCAGATATTGACAGAAATAGCAACAATTAAATCCTGCTCTTCTGCAGTACTGAAAAACTAGAATAATGGAAAATAGTAGATATTTGCTCCCTCAGACAAAAGAAAAAGAACTGAAGTAGGAAAATTGCTAGATAAGCTTAGTTACCTACAATACAAGTATTCTACCACAAATTTTTCATTAATCTGATATAAATCCTCTGGTCCTATTGATGTGAAATAACATCTCATCCAGGAAATGTTGTTACATTCCATCCCTCCACAGTTATTTTTATGAGTTTTAAAGTGTTTTCCTGTCATTTTTCACTAAGTCCATACTTTCAGGTTAAACTCCCTATATCTGCTTTATAGAGAAGATAGCAGTTTTGCTGTCTTGTATAACAGTAGCCTTGTGGTGTCAGATCTAATCACCCATGGTAGTGTCTTGATTCTGACTATGATCAGGCAAATACCTAGACTGTATCACAGATAATCCTTATTTAAAGAACTCAGCCTACTGTCCTCCAAACATTTGCAGTTCATAGACTTCCTGAGGTAGACAAAGTTATTATGAATTTAGTTACCATTAAAAGTCCTCATAGATTACATCTATCAATCTTCAACCTTTATAGATTGTATTTCAGTGATCTCATGTGGTCTCTTCTGAACCCTTGTAAACCCTCGGCATCTGAAGTGCCCTTTGACTGGGAGTGTCACACTTTTAACTGTCTGTTGGGTAAAGAACTACTCCCTTTGCTTGGAGTTTGTTTCCTCCTAGTTTAATTTGATGTCCCATTAATTCACCCTCTCCATGTCAGCCTCATAGTGCTGTAACACTCATAATGGAGGGGAGAAATCCATGTACATGCAGTAATGCAGCTAGTTTAAGTCCTTACTGAACTGAGATTTTACTGTTTAAAAAAAAGCAGGTACGAAACCCCATTATTCATAAATCTCACCTAGCTATTTCATTCCTATGTGTATATATATGTGTGTGTATATATATATGAAAAAATAGTCTCCTGTGCTATTTCTTCTCCTTTGTTATTAAATTTATTTAAATATTTAGAATAGGCAGACAGGAAATGAGTTGAATGCATGAACATTTGGTTTGGAAAAATCCCAGGGACAGTTTGGAAGTCTTTCTAAACTCTGTGAACTGATTTTGAAGTGAGTGAAGGGTGAGGGAAATGGGGTTATAAGGTGAGACTGATGTTATCAGATCTTATTTCCACCTGGGAGAATATAAAAAACTTCAATTCTATATTAGAGGACTTGAAAAAAACAAGGAATTTTGGACTTCAGTGGAGAAAATACTTATAACGACAATGAGATATAATAAAATGGTCAAATTGCAAAATAAAAAGAAAGATAAGAGAGGATGAAGGGCTGGATAAAGATTTCAGGCAGGGCTGAATCAAAGCAATGACATTCACATGCCATTCAGACAATGAGAGAAATCTCAGGTAACAGGAAAAATGATATTAAGTATTTAAGACTGAAAATAAAAAGCTGGGTGCACCTTCACTGTTCAGTGAGCCCAGGCTTGGTCGCTCTGTATGAAGTATCCACATCTGCATGGCAACACTCATATTGTACCAAAACCTCATGTATGTGCATTCAAATTTGTCTTTTGTTTGCAGGGGTGAAATATCCTGTCCCATGCACTTGCCCATTCTAATCTGTTCAGTCCTTAAAAGTGCACTGTGAAGGGTAAACTTTACTTGCTGGACAACTACTGTGGAATTACACTTAGCCCATGCAAACTGTTATGTCTGTATCCTGTTTCATTCACATCACATTCACCCACTGCGGATGTTGAGGAGTGGAAACTGTTGTGAGAACCAGGCATATTTCAGACAGAGCAGAAGAAGGAAAAAAAAAAAAGCACCCAATAGAGAACCGCAGACACACTGCAGCATATTTTGCTGCCTTACACGTGGACTTAGTGAGGTCAGACACAAACCTGGCCAGAAAGAAAAGAATCCTTTGATGTTTTCTTTCAGTTCTGGAGCAGGACTGAAAGCATAAAATATTGTGGCTACTTGCTCCTTCCCGCCTCAGATGCCTGAAATTGCATCTAGGATTCTAGATCTCAGTCCTGTCAGAGCTCTTCTTCATGTCAGATCAGAATCAGGCTCCTAGTTTTTCTCAGTTACACAATCGTAGCTAAACAGTCTGATTGATGTTGACAGTTGTTGGGTCAGTGATTTGCAAAGCAAATATTGCTCCCCATAACTGTGAGCTTTGAACAGACTTCTTCACTATGCTGTGTTTATCAAGGATGCGCAGTCTGCATGAGTGGTTCACATGAGTATGATAACTGGAGAGAAATTAAGAGCTCATTAAGAATGTTTTGATTGATCAAGGAAGAAGGTTGGCAAGCTTCATGATGGCGTCTACACCTGTAGAGTAATCAATTTATAAATAAATATTTTTTTACAGAAGAGTCATTCTGCTGGTTCATTCTTGAAATGATAACAGAAAAGAGCTTATCAAAACAGGAAGTGGATTTGGCTGAGTGAAATCAAGATGGGAGCTAAGGAAATAAGGGATGGTTTTGTACTAATTCCCTTTTGCTGAAGGGCAACTGTAATCTTGTAGGATGTCAGTACACTTTATCAGTGTAGCTTTGTGCCTGAATCCATTTTCATCAGTTTCACTGTATTGTCAATCTGAGATTTTAGAAGCTATTCTTCAATATTTTTGCCTTTTTTTCCCCCTGCTTTTCATTAATACCTATACAAAGAAGGGACATAAGTAACACGATACTAGCCATGAAAATCAGTTAACCTAATCTGCTAGTCATCTAGTTTGCCTTTCTATGCAGACAAGATAAGCATTCTTAGAGGATGGCAGTTTCCCCTTTGAGAAAGGAGTCTCAGACAGCTCTGAGTAATCCTCCTCTGATGGTGTTACTATTTAGAAAGAGTTTAAAAGAGAAGTTCAGGGTAAAGACCTAACTTCACTTATGGCGGAGTGGCAGTAGCAGCTCTGGGTATTAGAAACAATGTGGAAATGTACCACTGCTCTGCTTAGATTATGAACAACTAAAAGACAAATTCAGGTCTCTGAAAATGAGAAATAAGAAATACATACCTGACATGACAGGAATTATCTGTCTTCAGGTTAATAATTCACATTGTGCTGAGGAAATGGGTCAGTATATGCATCTGCTTACAAGCTTCCATTTATTGCACTTCATCAATGATAGTAGTAAGTCACTCTCCTCTGAGAGGTACGGAGGCACCCATTTGCCGACCGGACGCACTCTCTAGAGAGGTGTGCTGCTTACCGGGGGCTCGCATCCGGGATGTCACCGGGAGGCTGCCAAGCCTTGTGCAGTCCACTGACTATTATCCTGAGGACTATCAAGAAGGACTACAGAGCCCTGGGAGCAGCGGTGAGAGACTCTGGAGCACAGGTAGTTTTTTCATCAATCCCGCCGGTCAAAGGGAAGGAATTTGAAAGGGCCAGTCGAATCTGGCGAGTCAACAGATGGTTATGGGACTGGTGCCACAGCCAGGGGTTCGGCTACTTAGACCATGGGACTCACTTTGAGAAACCTGGTCTACTGGGGGTTGACAGGGTCCATCTGTCAAAGGAAGGCAAGAGCATCTTCATAGATCAACCTTCATAGGCTTGCCAAGCTGGTGAAGAGGGCTTTAAACTAGAGGTGCAGGGGGAGGGGAATCTCAATCCATCCCACTCCTACCAGCTTGATGCCAGGGCCAGCAATAGATGCCCAGAGCCCTGAGAAGGATCACAGGTCAGCAGGAGAGCACCTGAAGAGCAACACAAAGGAACGCCAGCCAGTAAGACAGCTTCATTGGGGGCCCAACTTAAATGCCTCTATGCAAACGCACATAGCATGGGGAATAAACAAGAGGAGTTAGAGATGTATGCATGCCTGCAGGGCTACGACCTTATTGGCATCACGGAGACATGGTGGAATGGCTCCTATGATTGGAGTGTTGGGATGGAGGGATACAGGCTCTTTAGGAAGGACAGGCAGGGGA
>NW_008825308.1:195714-198848 GCF_000699105.1 Pygoscelis adeliae | reverse complement strand
TCAGGGGGATGGAACACCTCTCCTCTGAAGAAAGGCTGAGAGAGCTGGGGTTGTTCAGCCTAGAGAAGAGAAGGCTTTGGGGAGACCTTCTTGCAGCCTATCAGTACTTAAAGGGGGCTTATAAGAAAGATGGCGGCAACCTTTTTAGCAGGGCCTGTTGCGACAGGACAAGGGGGAATGGCTTTAAACTAAAGGGGGGTAGATTTAGACTAGAGATAAGGAAGAATTTTTTTCCGCTGAGGGTGGTGAAACACTGGCACATGTTGCCCAGAGAGGTGGTGGATGCCCCATCCCTGGAAACATTCCAGGTCAAGTTGGACAGGGCTGTGAGCAACCTGATCTAGTTGAAGATGTCCCTGTTCATTGCAGGGGCGTTGGACTAGGTGACCTTTAAAGGTCCCTTCCAACCCAAACTATTCTATGATTCTATGATTCTATGATTCTATGATCAAGAAGCTAAAAATTCTGTCTTAGTAACTCCTCGATTTATAGAGGATGTAGGGGGTGAAAAAGAGGACTCAAAATGGACTGGAAATTGGCAGGATTTTGGCCATGTATTGTGGGTGTATGGAAGGAGGAAAAGATCTTTAAGGGAGTGGTAAGACTTGGATCATTTACACAAAAAGGAGTAATGGTACGAATAAATTTTAAGCCATAAGAAAAATGAAAAATCAAAAGAAAAATAAGAAATACATAGAAAAGTTTGAAGACAAAAGATAAATAAGGTGTGAATTTAGATATAGGAGTAAAAGGGACAAAAGCAAGATTTGAGGGACATGTGAAGAGATATTACTTATACATACGTAGATGATAGAGAGGAGAAACTGCCCGCTTCTTTCCTGGAAAGTGGAAACGCACTAGAAGAAGGAAAATTGTATTTCGCTGTACTGAGCTAGCAGGTAACTAGGAAAAATTCACAAAAATTCTTTGGAGGTCAAATTATCTTGCTTAAATTTATGCACATAGTTCCTTTTCATTTTCAATAAAAACTGCCTGTGTATAACAAAAAGTAGAATCCTATATTTGTGCAGTAAGGAATAAATAAGAGTTAAATTTTAACAAATAAACCGCCATAAAATATAAGTTGGTTATGTATAAGCACATACACATACACAGAGGAGACAAATCATTAGAGTTTTACATTTACTTGGATGAGTTAAGACAATAAAAATACTCTCACTGTAATTTAAATCTTTGTGAGTCCAGTTACTTTCTTTCCTAATAGGAATGATCTTATCTTCTGGGTCATTTATCCTTCATGAGCTCATACTTTCAAGGTGAATGGATTTCAGTTAAGGAGAACAAATATATTGCTTCCAGACATGCTTTATAAATGTTGTCTGGTATCCTGTCAGTGTTTTAAAAGCCAAGTTATAAATAAAATGGCAAAGGTTGTTTTAACTGATGAGAACAAAATGCTTCCACTTTATTATACACTTGCAAAATGTAAAGGCACCTCAGCTGTATAGAGAATCTATTAAGGTTCTACATCTTTACAAAATAGCAGGAAATAAATGAAAAGTGGTGTTTGAAATAATCTATTTCTAAGAAAAACTACAGGAATATTTACTGAGGACTAGGTGTCATTATCTAATAGTACTTTATCTAAATTCACTCATAATTGTAGAGTTGCCGTTCAAAGTGTCACCATGAATGAAGCTTATTACAGAAGTTAATGCTTATCACCAAATAAGAAACCATTTTCTACAGATATAATAAAGTTGTTACCTCATTTTGTTTTTTAAACAGAAATCATGTAAACTTAAAACATTGTGCTTTATACTGAGTTGTAAATCGTGGTAAATGATTACTTCAAAAGGTGACAACTCCTTGATGTCGAGAGAAGAAAAATGAAACTGGAGGATGAGATTGGAACAAAAAGCTGTAGGAACCTAAGTCCATTTTTAAACCCCATTAGCTTTTGTTGCAAGTAGCAGTACATTTCTTTATTCTTACCTTTTTTGAGCCAAAATTCATAATAGCATGTATTTATGGAAATGAACAAACAAACTGTTGTGTATATATATGTAGACACATACACACGGAAATGGTGCTAAGGAAAATATGGGATTTTCCAGGGATTTTTTTTTCTTGGAAAAATACAAACTGTTGCATCTGAAACTTCTGGATCAAAGTACCAATAATCTATCTGTTAAAAAACAACTTCAAGATGGGAATGTTCAAGTTGAAAGGACTACTTAGCCAAAATAACCAACAAGAAATTTACCGAGGATGACAAAGAGATTCAGGGCTCTTACATGTTGAAGACAAACTACAGAATTAAATTTTCTGTGTATTAACAGTGAGACTCACTTGTTTTGCATTATTCCATAGCCAACAGAGAGAGACAGGCATTTCTAAGGCATATTTATCTAATTTATGTTAGTTGTCTGTTTGTAGCATTGTAGGGGGAAGGGGAGGACAAAAAAAAATCAAAACCCTGTAAAACAACCAAAAAAACTCACCCAAGCAAAATTCTTGTCAGTTTGTTTTGTAGGTCTAAAGGTATGTAGAACTTAGTTCTTCTACTGAACTCAGCCAAATTTAGGCATAAGAAGAAGCATCCATAATTATTTAAATGAATTCCAGTTCACAGCCTGAAGACTAACTGATTTATAAGTGCTCAGGAAAAAAAACTCACCTTACTACAAGTTCAATATTCTTTCTTCATTAAAACAGAGCTTGATTTAATGTAATTTTATGTAATTTCTTAAAAGCAATTTTTAGGTTCTCTAAAAGTAGATCTTCTAATAATACCAAACAATGGGTCTTTGAGAAGAAATATGGAAAACATAGAACAACATACAGTGCTTTACAGTTTTGTTATTTCTTTTTCATGGCCTACAACAACTATTACTACTATGATTTGACTTTAATCATAGATCTTTAGGTTCTCTAAAAGTAGATCTTCTAATAATACCAAAGAATGGGTCTTTGAGAAGAAATATGGAAAACATAGAACAACATACAGTGCTTTACAGTTTTGTTATTTCTTTTTCATGGCCTACAACAACTATTACTACTATGATTTGACTTTAATCATAGATCACAGAATCATAGAATCATAGAATTATAGAATCATTAAGGTTGGAAAAGACCTCCAAGATCATCGAGTCCAACCGTCAACCCAACAC
>NW_008825308.1:195168-195667 GCF_000699105.1 Pygoscelis adeliae | reverse complement strand
ACCCACCTTGCTACAGCCTCCTTTCAGGGAGTTGTAGAGAGCAATGAGGTCTCCCCTCAGCCTCCTTTTCTCCAGGCTAAACAACCCCAGCTCCCTCAGCCGCTCCTCATAAGACTTGTTCTCCAGACCCCTCACCAGCCTCGTTGCCCTTCTCTGGACACACTCTAACTTCCCAACGTCCTTCTTGTAGTGAGGGGCCCAAAACTGAACACAGTATTCAAGGTGCGGCCTCACCAGGGCCGAGTACAGGAGCACGATCACTTCCCTACTCCTGCTGGCCACACTATTTCTGATACAGGCCAGGATGCCATTGGCCTTCTTAGCCGGCTCATGTTCAGCTGGCTGTCAACCAGGACGCCCAGGTCCTTTTCCGCCAGGCAGCTTTCCAGCCACTCTTCCCCAAGCCTGCAACATTGCATGGGGTTGTTGTGGCCAAAGTGCAGGACCCGGCACTTGGCCTTGTTGAATCTCATACAGTTGGCCTCGGCCCATCGATCCA
>NW_008825308.1:176443-195086 GCF_000699105.1 Pygoscelis adeliae | reverse complement strand
ACCCTCCAGCAGATCAACACTCCCGCCCAACTTGGTGTTGTTTGCAAACTTACTGAGGGTGCACTCGATCCCCTCGTCCAGATCATTGATAAAGATGTTGAACAAGACCGGCCCCAAAACTGAGCCCTGGGGAACACTGCTCGTGACCGGCCAACAACTGGATTGAACTCCATTCACCACAACTCTCTGGGCCCGGCCGTCCAGCCAGTTTTTGACCCAGCGCAGAGTATACCTGTCTAAGCTGTGAGCTGCCAGCTTCTCTAGGAGAATGCTGTGGGAGACAGTGTCAAAGGCCTTACTGAAGTCCAGGTAGACCACATCCACAGCCTTTCCCTCATCATCTAGGCGGGTCACCTGGTCATAGAAGGAGATCGGGTTGGTCAAGCAGGACCTGCCTTTCATGAACCCGTGTTGGCTGGGCCTGATGCCCTGGTTGTTCCACACATGCCTTGTGAGCACCCTCAAGATGAACCGCTCCATAATCTTCCCTGGCACCGAGATCAGGCTGACAGGCCTGTAGTTCCCCAGATTCTCCTTCCGGCCCTTCTTGTAGATGGGCATCACATTGGCAAGCCCCCAGTCATCCGTGATCCTGCTGATAAATGATGGAGAGGGGCTTGGCGAGCTCCTCCGCCAGCTCCCTCAACACTCTCGCGTGATTCCCATCCGGCCCCATAGACTTGTGAGTGTCCTGGTGGTGTAGGAGGTTGTTGGCTGCTTCCTCTTGGCATTTGTGTTAGGACATGGTGGGAGATACCAGGATAAAAGTCAGGAATTCTGCTAGTTCAAAGTACATAAAGTAAATGAACATGCAAAATATTTTCTATGAGATTAACTGTTAAGTGTGCAATAATAATTACATAGAATAAAATTATTCTATCTCAACAAAACAAAAAAGGACATGTGGGAAAAGGAGCACAGTGGGGGCACAGTGAACTAACTATTCAAACAAGGGGAACAGAAAAAGATTACTAGGCCCATTCTGACTGCAGCAAATAAAATTATTAATATACTATTAATAACAGATGTGATATAATCTTGCTTCCAAAATCTGAAACTTTATCTTGACTGACCAAATTAATTCATTAAGAAAGAACTACATAATATTTCTTGGAAATTAATTGCATGTTTACTTTCACTTAAGATTTATAATTGCTTTATAGAAGGACTCTGAATTGCTGTATACATTTGCATTTTACTAATCCACATTTCCAGACAATTTCATGCAATGTTCAACGGTTGATAAAGAAATATTAGTTATTATGAGCACTGCTTTTTAGTCTTATGCTGAATTGAGGTAAAAGAAAATGAGGCATGTTTCTTACATCACAAAATCTTCTATAATATTGTCACTCGTTATAGAACTGCTATTTTCCATTTAGTACATGTGATAAACTGCAATTATTCAGTGCAGAGTAAAGAAGGAATTTTGTCTGTGGGATGCTGTTTCACTTGTGAGAGAACTGAAAAAGAAGCAGCACTTTGCATACAATAATATAATATATTTAGTAGAAAATTTTTTTCTCTTATTTTTGCCTAAGTTATTTCTCTGTAAATGCCGATAACATTTGTTGGTTTTGAGGCAGAGTTAAGAGAATAAATGTTTTACTATCTGGGAAGTACTTGTGTCCTGTAACAAAGACCTCTAGTGAAAAAGAATTAGTACAAGAAGCATACTTACTTTTTTTGCCTCAGAAATATATATAAATATATATGCACATATAGGTATATTTAAAATGTATGTGGATATTTTAGGAAGGAAGGAAGGAAGAAAGAAAGAAAGAGAGAAAGAAAGAAAGAGAGAAAGAAAGAAAGAAAGAGAGAAAGAAAGAAAGAGAGAAAGAAAGAAAGAAAGAGAGGATGGAAGGACGAAAGGACGAAAGAAAGAAAGAAGAAAGAGAGGAAGGAAGGAAGAAAGAAAGAAAGAGAGAAAGAAAGAAAGAGAGAAAGAAAGAAAGAGAGGATGGAAGGACGAAAGGACGAAAGAAAGAAAGAAGAAAGAGAGGAAGGAAGGAAGAAAGAAAGAAAGGAAGAAAGAAAGAAAGAAAGAGAGAAAGAAAGAAAGAGAGAAAGAAAGAAAGAAAGAGAGAAAGAAAGAAAGAAGAAAGAGAGGAAGGAAGGAAGAAAGAAAGGAAGAAAGAAAGGAAGGGAGGGAGGGAGGGAGGGAGAGAATGGCATGGAGCCATGTACCAAGCAATGTGGTGACAAAAAAGTAGTTTGCAGCCTGGGGGGAACTATCTGTCCTGATAATTGTGTATGTATCTTTTCTGGAAAAATTGCACATAAAACATATAAGACTACTGCACATAGGCTGAAGTAGGGAGAGGAAAAAGAAACTTAACTTTGCATAGAAAATTTATTTTTGTCTTCTCTTAATGTTGAAATGCCTGACTTTTCACACTGAATTTAGTTTTGTGTTTTCTTTTTTTTTTCCATGCAATCTGTATTTAAGAAGACATCTGTATAATATACAATAGCTATTCTTTGATATAGATGTTGCTATGGTAGAGAATGAAGATGCTACCTGAAAAATTCTTTCTTTCTGATGCATGAATTATTGTGGTTCTTCAGAAACCCTCTCATAAGTAGCACTAGCTTTTCCCCCATGTTTTGTTAACTGATATTTTAGGACATTTTATGAATAAAACCTATTATTTATGTATGCAAACATATTAGGCCAGCTAAGAAGAGCTTAACATTTGAAAAAAAGCTCTTGTCCTGCTACATAAAAGTAATCTTCAATGCTCTGGCTTGTGAAAGCTAATATTTTATTACTTAAACAAAGAGATATAATAAATTCTTCCTGTAACAGGAAGTATTTTCAAATAGAGTAGTCGAACTTGCCCAGATTCGCAGTTGATGGGCACTCTTTGCATTTGTTCTAGCTATCTGATGAATACCTCTTATAACAATCTCAGTACTTCCTTAATTCAATTAAATACTTTGAAAATATTCTATATCTTTCTGTGTTTCTTGGTCAGTGGAGCCATATTGCAATGCCAAAGAAAACACACTGCTTTAACTTTAGATCTGCTCCTGGCCATTACCTCCATGAAGCACTGGGAAAGCAAGAGGCAGATCATGATACCCAGACAAATTTGCCACAGGACATTTGATGGCACTCTACATCACAGTGTCTATAAATTATTTAATATGGAAATGCATACCTTTTCCTGCAGTAAGAGAACAACTGTGTAATCTTGAAGCATTAACAAGATATTATACCAAACCTAGATAAAATTATTAGATAAAATAAGAATTGTTGTTATGTAATAAATATTAAAGGACTTGCACTACACTTAGTAAAGTATAGCATGGGGATAGAATAAAACAAAAAATACCTCAGAGGATTTAAATATATACATACAATATCTTTTTTAATTTAACTTCTTGTGCAGAAAAAAGATATTAATGAAATTCCTATTAAAAGATAGGAAATGACTTAGACTTCCCTCCATTGCCCGTCTTCAGTTGTACATATATCCATTTAGTATAGGTAGCCTTCCATTCTTATTTCTGTAAGGTCTTTGAGATCCATATGAGACCTTGAAGGAAATTTCTTCTTGCTTCAGAATTTCCCCAAGGATGGTAACTTTGATTTTTTTTATTCTTATTATTTTATCATGCTACTGTAGTAACACTTTTGTTACTGGGAATTTCTGTAGTGTCTTTTTTTCATTTCTTATTCTGACATTATACGACATTCCTTTGTTCTAGTTTTGCTTGCCTCCTCAGAGCAATGCTAAGAAGTGTGGAATGATTAGTATAGTGCTCTGGAGTTATCTACACCTACTTTGGTTGAACATAACTTAGCTGTCAATTATTTCAAATGTCAAACTGAAATGAAGTGAGAGATCTAGACTCATGGATGGTTCCTCAGTGAACTGTGACACAGTCTGTTAGAGGCAAAGGTTTCAATCAAACGTGATCGTTTGCATATTGACTTTGAGAACGCTGCATCAGGTAAAATCTCAATGAGTGAAATATTGCATGAGCTTACTAAAACAAACACAGATCAGGGCTCTCCTCAGAAATATAATCAATGAAGAACTCTTTGCCTGACTCTGTTTTTACACCTCTTCTAACTAATCTGCACATTCAGATGAAAAATTCAGCACTTAATGACTTTGAATAGGGAGTCCTGAATCCTTGAACTAGTAAGGAACTAAGGCTCCATTATTTACAAAGTTTTTAAAACCTTTGATGGATAAACTATGGAAAAAGACTTT
Source organism: Pygoscelis adeliae (assembly GCF_000699105.1). Taxonomy (NCBI): domain Eukaryota; kingdom Metazoa; phylum Chordata; class Aves; order Sphenisciformes; family Spheniscidae; genus Pygoscelis; species Pygoscelis adeliae. The sequence goes on along the minus strand of NW_008825308.1, from coordinate 190,857 downwards.
AAGGTACTTCACAATCCAAACAAGGTGAAATAAAAATTCTTAATGAAAGTTAGGAAAGTAGCCTTACTTTCATTTAACTCTTGTGAAATCCCATATATAAAAGACAACTACAGAAGGTGTTTTTTTAATATATTCTGAATAGTATGTGTACTGTTATGTGAAATCAGATACCATTGCCACAGTGGTTAAGAGAGAAGCATATCACATTTCTTAAATGATACATGCTTCCCCATGTGAAACACTGACTACATAATTGTCCATTTCTGATAAACTTTTCCGATTGTTAAAGAGAAATTAAGGTAGATCAAAAACAGTGCAATATTTAGATGGAGCATGTAGTATTATTAGGCTACAAGTAATTTATGACTGCAGCCACAAATTTGAAGGGAGAAAGTGAAGTGATTTTTCTGTTTGTTTTTTGTTTTGTTTTGTTTTGTTTTGTTTTTTTAATGGATCTATCACCATCTTAAATAGTATTAAATCACTTCTGACAGATACATCATACATGGGACACATTAAAAAAAAAACCCAAAACTTGTTTTTTTGTTTTTACCTTGAAACATACTGGTTTGTATCGAGTACTATATGTTGCCACAGAATAATAACGTATCCCTACTTCCCCCTGAGACCAGTGGTATAAGGTTATATTGGATACATTGTATACTTTAATTCTTCATTAAAATTAGATCAGTTGCATGGAAGATTGAAGATATGAACAGCATCAGTAAAGATTCATGTGTTTCAGCAGAAATAAGATGGGAGGCTTTGTAAGTGAGTATTATTTTAAGGCACAATTCATCTGACCTATTTTAGGAGTATACTTTAAAATGAGATGAGCCATGCCCTAGAAATGCCTATTTATTTCAGTTGTTTGTAAAGGGAGTTTAGGGAGTTTAGGTGAGATACAGACATCTACATGCATTCAGATGAGTCCTGCATTGTATAACTACATAGACAAAATGAAGGCCACTGATACAAGTGTTTTGGGAGTTTACAGCTGAAAACACTTATTTGTAAATGTGAATTTACTATCTCTTTAATATGTAGAAAAAGTTCACATTTTAGATAATTATATTTTATCGATTTGGAACCTGATTTTTTTTTTCTTTCTTTTAAAATTAAGGATAAATATTTTCAGTTAATGCTTTACCATTTTGCTTCCTGTCAAAACCCACATTTGATGCACTTAGAAGTGGAGAATATATTCTCTAGCCCATTATTGAAGTTTTGAGTTTTTGTCAGGAAATATTTTAGTGGGGTTCTTTGTTAAAATATTGGCAACCTATGCTTCTACAGTATTTTTACATGTGGCTTCATTTTTCCCTATGGAATTAAGGATCAAATCTTAGTGTAACTGAATTTTTATATGGGTTCAGTAGCCCCCAGTATGTATACAAAAGTAAATTAAACATTAACTATTTTATTCTATTTTAAAATTAATTTGTCAAGTGGTTAAAAAAATCTCAGAAACACCCAAAAGCTTGCTTACAGAATGAAACCTTGCAAGTCATATATATTTTTTTCTAATTTCTGCTTCTGAATATCAGGCCACTAAAAAGAACTTAATATTCCAATCAGCTCCTCATGTCTCTCATCCACCAGCATATTCCTCCTACAATCGTATCATTTTTTCCTTTAACCTCATACTTTAGTTCACTGTTTTTGATTGCTCAGATCTGAGCTCCTGATGGTATTTCACATTTAGCACTAAGCTTGCATTTTGCTATTTTTCCTTTGTTCCCTTCCAGCAATAACTCAACACTTCTTTCTATATTTTCCAAACACTGAAAGGTCTCCAAAACCTCTGATGTTGTCTGGTCAGTGATTCAGCCTGTGACTGATTTATCAAAGTTAAGACTTACATGAAAGCTTGCAAGCTAGAATTAAAGAAAACAAAAATGTGAGAAGTAATTTCTGCCCCTTCCACCTTTGCAGTTAAACCAATCACCTAGCACTGCTCATAAAACAAAACAAAATGCTTAAGGTATTTCATCCCCAAATACCCATGCCAGAACTGCCTGCAGATTCCATTCCTATTCTCCAAATTCCTCCTCAACATTCATTGCTTTTGGCTAGCTCTCCAAGGTTACCTGTGTATGTAACCGTTAAAGAGGGAGCACAGGGCATATCACATGAAACAAGTAACCTTGCCTTCAATATTTACTCTTTGATAGTTATCTGGTCTAGATACTACAGGCAAAGACAGTTTTCTTAGTCTGGTCAAAGGCCTGTATGATCATAAATAACAAAGATGTTCAATACCCATAATAACATTTAAAATAAAATACAGGGAGGGTATAAAAAAAGAAAAAAAAAACTATTAGAATTAGTAGATTATAGAGCAGATAAAAGTGAATATTGATCAGAAACAGATGAGGGTAAAGCTCTGATATATAACTGATATATATATGTAACCCAGTGATTTTTTAAGGACAGAGAAAATGTTTGTGATATGAAACAGATCCTCAGTGACTCAAAACTTCCCATACCACAGAAGTTAGACTCAAAAGCTAAACCACATACCCCATGATCCATCATTGCACAGTTTCTCTGAGTCAGCTCATAGCTTTCATTGTAGAAGATTATCAAGTTTGATCAAGCATGACTTCCCCTTAGCAAATCCATGCTGACTACTCCTGATGGCTTTCTTGTCCTTCATCTGCCTGGAAATAGTTTCCAGGATTAGCTGCTCCATCCTTCTCGCCCTTCTTGAAGATAGGAGTGACACTTGCTTTCCTCAGTCCTCAAGCAGTTCTTCCAACTGACATGATCATTCAAAGGTTGTTTGTAAGTGCTTTGCAATGACATCAATCAGTTCCCTCAGTACATTTAGGTGTATCCCAGCAGGGCCAATGGGCTGGCAATGTATGTCCAGTTTGCTTAATTATTCCCTGATCTGATCCTCTGCCACCAAGGGTACATCTTCCTTGCTCAGTACCTTCCCCTTGGTCTCTGGGGCCTGGTATTCCTGAAGGAAAGTCTTGCTAATAAAGACTGAGGCAAAGAAGGCATTCAGTACTTCCACCTTTTCCAAGTCCTGTATCACCAAGGCCTCTGCCCCATTCAGCAGCAGGCCTACTTTTTCCCTAGTCTTCCTTTTGTCTCCTATGTACTTAGAGAAGCCATATTCAATTCCAGGTAGACTTTGACTTTCCTAACCTCATCTCTGTATCTTCAGATAGTGTCTCCATATTCCTCCCACGTTACACGGTCCTGCTTCCACCTTCTGTATACTTCCTTCTTAAGTTTAGACTTTGAAGAGGAGAAAGTCTGCTCTCCTGAAATCCAGGGTTGTGACCTTGGGTTTTGCCCTGCTCTTTCCTCTCTGGATCCTGAACTCCACCATCTCATGTTCACTGCAGCCAAGGCTGCCTTTGACCTTCACCTCCCCAATGAGCCTCTCCTTGTTGGTGAGTATGAGGTCCAGTAGATCATCTCTCCTCATTGGGTCCTCTATCACTTCGGTCAGGAAGTTGTCACTGATGCTTTCCAGCAACCTCCTGGATTGCTTATGCCCTGTTGTGTTGTCCCTCCAGCAGATATCTGAGCGGTTGAAGTCACCTATGAGGACCAGGGCCTGCAGATGTGAGGCTGCTCCTATCTGTCTGTAGAAGGCCTGCTCCACTTCTTCCTGGTCAGGCAGCCTATAGCAGACACCCACTATAATGTCACTCATATTGGTCTGCTCCTTGATACTTACTCATAAGCTCTCAGCTCACCCTCCATCCCCAGGCAGAACTCCATGTATTCCAGCTGCTCTCTCACATAAAGGGCAACTCCCCCTCCTCCTCTTCCTCACTTGTTTTCCCTAAAAATCCTGTATCCCTCCATTACAACACTTCAGTCATGTGAGCCATCCCACCACTTCTTCCTGATCCTAACAAGATCATAACCCTGCAACTGCACACAGATCTCTAACTCACCATCTTTATTTCCTATGTTGTGTCCCCTAGTGTACATGCACTTCAGAGTGGTACCCCAGCATGTTGATTTCCCAGAAAGGGTTTTGAGGATTTCTCCATAATGGTGGCTTGTAGGTACTTTCTTGCTTACATGCAAATGCTGGAAGGGACCCTGTTTAAACCTCATTCTGTTGATTTTGTGATACTTTCCTGTCACATCATTCCAGGCACTTTGCTCATCAATTTTGTCTGTTACTCCCTCACAGGGCTGCTGGTACTTGTCTCCCTTCCCCGTTGTTCCTAGTGCAGACCAACAGTGCCTCTCCAAAGATATATTTTGTCCAAAGACCCCAGGTTGTAGGATTTGGTTTGAAGAATTTGTTGGTTTTTTTCTCTCTGAGGAGTCAAAAACCAGAGTCCACCATAGAGGTGGAAGTCATAAGATGATATAAATAATCATCCTCAGTGCAAACATATGAATCTGTTCTAGTAATCCAATTCTGCCTTTGTAGTCAAAGGACAGAACATACACCTTCAGGGTGTTTGTTATTTGTCTTGTATAAAGCAGACATCTATTTTTGGACAAATTAATCATACAGGGAAAATTTCCTTTTTCTCTTCGACTAAAGAGAATCTAAGATGATCACATATAGTCCCATAGAAGCAAACATAAAGTAGGTTACTTGTGTCTCACCAATAGAATATTATTTTTCTGACAAATGACAAATATATTGAAACTGAAATTTCTCCACCAATATTTTGTATTGCTGTTTCCTCAATTTTATTTAGTGGTATTTCAACTTTGAGTAGTGTGAAATAATAATGTTAGTAACATGACTTTTGTACAAGCAAAAGGCTTCCAGTGTGCAGCTCTTAAGAAGCTGTAAACAAAAAAAGGGAAGAAATGATGAAAGGAGGAATGAAGTGAACATCTGAAAGTTTTTGATAATAAATAAAACTTCTGGAAAAACTTCTAAATTCTGGATAGATCCATTTGAGTTTGTTAGTGACTTCTTCTGTAGTTTAACTTTACAAAGTTTTATTTTTGTCTATTTGAAAAGAACTGGTACATGACTTTTAAAAAAATAACTCCGTAAGGAACAACTAAAAAGTGTCTTTAAACTTCAGTTAAAAGCTATGGAATTATTGTGCTCTTAACTAACAGCAAAAAGTAAGAAAAAAAAAATTGCACCAAAAGAGAATGTGAATAATCTTTTAATGGAATTCTTAAAAAATAAAGCTCTATATTGTGTTACAATTTCATAAGTTGTTTGAGAAGCTATTTTAATAAACTTCTATGACAACAATTCTCTTAAACTTTCTATAATCTTTTAAAAAAAGTAGATAATATAAAACAAAAAAAAAAGTTATGAATAACCTTGAAAGGACAAATGCAAGTCTCATGAATTTAATGAATTTTTTAATTAACAATGTTATACAAATCATTTAAAAATGAAATAGTATTCTATAATGTGCACTCATTGTCCTGACTAGAGCAGGAAGAGCATCATAGCTAATGAGATTTTGGTTTTGAGCCAATCTACAATCACTTCAGCAGCAGCCGGCCCATGAAAATGCTGTAAAGTCCCTAGATTTCTCAAAGGGTGCTGTGGCACAAGAATCAATCCTGTCCCAGAACTACTAATTAAATTATGATACCTGTGTATTTCCCAACAGCAAGGTCATATGCTTCCCACATTGTTGTAAAAGGCTCTAAGGAATCACTGAATAGGATTCACTTACACAAAGGGATATATCAGTTATGTTCTCAGTTATTTTTTCATGTAGAGTGTACGGGTTTTGATTTATTACATGTAATATGCTTCTCACACTTTCAATTAAAAAAAACCTGTTGTATTTGTGGTGAATAGTCATGGGAGGTTTTCAAAAACAAAATAGGCATCTGTGATTATCAGAAGTCTAAATCTGATCATTGTGAACAAAACAAGGAATCTTGCAGTCTGATGTGAATGTCATAGAATGTGTCTCCCAATGCAAAATTCAGGATTCATCTCTTTCTATTCCCACCTGCCCTTACAATAACCATAGACAAGGTTCAGTGGTTCTGCTCCATTTTTGTTATACAGTATTTATTTTGCCTTTCTTTTATGCAATATTTCTCATTTTTCGTGTGATTTAAAAAAAGTATGTCCTCTTCCTAAAGGCGTCTTTTCCAGCTCTTTTTGGCATTATTGGAGGAGATCTGGAAAAAGGTATGCTTTTACACCAACATTTTCTAAAATTTACATTCTGATTCAAAACAGCTGTTTGTATTTGACCACTAAATCTGTAGCCAACTTGAGTGTACATCCTCCAACTTTTCTTGTACTCTCTAATCTAGGTGCTGGGGGGAAGACAGGATAGCACATAGACAACAGGAACTCTGATCTACTAAATAAAACTCTTCTTTGCAGGATATAAAAAATTAGTATACAGTTCAGTCTAATATGAAGTCAGTAGGACTTTGTAGAGTTTAACAGCAAGATTATGGGAGCTAGAAAAAGATGATTGCTAGCTTCTTCTACCTTAAATTTGTATCAGTTGGTCCACTGAGTGACTGCTCTTTCCCATAAGGTACAGCATAAATATAATAACTGAAATCGCTCAAGAAGTAGGTTTCCCAAGAAGCAGGAGCTCTCAAGCTGCAGTCTTGCAAAGCATTTAAAGCTGAATGTTTTGTTCCATCTCCTTAAGTTCCTGGGAAAATAATTTTGAGAGGGCAATACATGAAGAATTTAGTTCAACACAGTATTCTAAAGCCTTTCTATTCAGTTTTTCATTTCTGTACTGAATAAATATTTGAGATTTTTTTCTTTAAAACTGTGTAAGTGTGCAAGGACAATTGTGAAGAGCAATCGCCATACAAGTGCAATTTTGATCTTCAGTGAAATGAACTGAATTTGAAGAAATATCTGAATATTTCTTTAAAATAAGATTAAAAAAATAATAAAGCCATAAATGCATGGAACGCACTGTGTTCCCAGTTGTTATATCACTATTTATCTGTCACATCTGTAGGGTTATTAAGCCAAAAGAGTCATTACTGACCTCTAGTAACGTAGCTGAAAGCAAAACTGGGCCTTCCAGCATAACGTGTTTTGTAATCACATCATTTAGTGGTATAATTTTTTCTCTCATACTTACCTATGAAGTTGGTAGATGTTGGGACTCTGTGATCTCATTAAGTGAATCATTGAATTTCTTATGTCCAGAGTGGTACCTTTCTGTACTTTAAATGAGTTGGAGAGAAATATAAGAACTTGTGTAGATCTCAGTGTGCAGTTGCTGGTGGTTAATCTCCCAACCGTGAGTTCCTCTTCCTGGGAATCTAATTTCTCTGTGATCAGTCAGTTATGGGATTTTATTTTCAAAAAAGTGAAATGTAGGGAACATTTCACTGTCCTGTAGAAACTGCAGAAAGGCTGCAATTCAGAAATGTTGGGGTTTAGAAACTGAGACTTGGTTGGTCCTCTCCCACATTTATGTTTTATCTTGTCTCTTTTCCATGCAGGGTCTACATATGCCTTGTTTCTCTTTAATGAATATTGTCTTTTCAGGACTATGTTTCCATATGGTGACAAAAAAAAAAAAACCACAAAACCAAACAACCAACGTTTAAGATTTTGCTATAATGATTAGTCTTAGGGCTCTTAGGTTCACTTGTCTCTAACTGAAAGCCTATTACTGTTAACCTGCTGGCATGCAGCAATTACATGTATTCAGGCAGTAAGGACACAAATAAGGTCAAAACAGTAGGGAATTCTCATAACTTTCGGCCACAAGTGATTATGTTAATGTTTTGAGAAGTTTGTATTTTCCTACTAGAAGCGGAGCCATTAATACAAGGAGGTGATTTATTAGAACTTCTAAGATCAGTTGCTCGTTTCTCATTGAATGCAATTAACAACAAAGTACTGTGATGTTTCCATTTCATTGTATGTGTTTGTTTTTATCTTTCCTTGGTTTATCACTCAATTTACTTCTGTTCAGTAAGTTTTCCCTTTTTGTGTACCTTTGTTTTCTTGGTTTCTTAGCAAGACTCTCCTCCTAGCTGATCAAATGTCAGATATTTTACAGATGTCTCTTTTTTAAACAAAAATACATTCTGAGAACAGATGAATGATCATATACTTTTATGCAATATTTCTCTTTTTTTTTGTTTAAAGAAAATGACAACTTTCTAAGCAACAACAGTCTAATTATTAACAAAAAAGTCTCTTAAATAATAGATTAAATTATGTAGTACATCAAAAGTGGAATAAAAAAATGTGACAGAGTTTTGTCATCAAGCATAGAACAAAAAAAGGAGTTTTTTAAAATGTATGGCTGTTTACTTAATCAAATTTGTAAAAAATAACCCCACAGGAAAGACACAAAATATTTAACTCAAATAGTTATGCTGTGGGAAGAATACGACAGAAATCAACAGCAAAATGTTTAGTTTGCTCAAACACTCACAATAAATAACAAAACCACTCAGTCAGAGGTATTCCTCTGTTGTTTGTTTTTTTTTTTCCCTCCCTCTACTTATAATATAAAAATGAAAATATTGTCTTTATTTTTTTGTAAGTTTTGGTTCTAGGTAAGACATGGCAGCAGGAGCATACCATCAAGATTCTGGCATCAAAATAAAAAGTTTGTTCTTTCATTCAAAATGACATATGAAACTTTTTTCTTACTGTAAACAATATAATTGAGACATTCCAGCTTTTAGATGTAGTAGAACTAATAGAAGAAGTATCTTGTAAGAGACAAAGTATGGCAAGCTCTACCAGGCTAAACAGAGTTCAGTGGACTACACAAAACTGAACATGAGAAGAAGATGCCAAACAACAAGCACTACTTGACATTTTTGTGGAAAATAAACCAGCTAAACAGTCTTAAACAGATGTGTCACTAATGAAAAGCTTTAATACTGGTTTACAAATGCAGGCAACATAGCAGGTCCTCAGGGAATAATTCTGACATGGATAACAAGATAATTTGTTTGTTACTTTTTTAAATAGAAGGACACAGGTGGTATAGGCTTGGTGGCAATGAAAAAGTACAGTTTTTTTTTTTAATCTGAGAACTTGATATGCATATTGTTATACTAGAGTTTATACTAAGTCAATGAAAAATTAAACTGCTAGTGATTTAGTGATGTTTAAAGAAATAAAAGCATCTCTAAAGGAATTAAAGAACATTTCAAAATATTATACCCTCTTCATTTTTGGCAGCCATCTTACAAAATTCTAAACAGAGATACAAGCTCTGATTTTCAGATTGTTCTGAATTGCACTTGAAAAACAATTAGTACAGATGAAAAGATAACTTAAGGTCTCAAGGCTCTTACATTTATATTGATTTATAAGTTGCAGCCATTTGTCAGCCAGGGACTGCTGTTCATGTACATTAGGGAACCATTAGATACAGAACAGAACTAACATATAAACAGGGTATTTAAACTTCAGTACTCCCCTCTCCTTCTGACTTTTCCAACACAAACAAAAAGATTGTTATTTTTTTCTTGCTCTTTTCAGCTTTAGAGCTCATGTTTCATGGCCTGGCTTCAGGAAAGATAGCAAGTGTTCTTCTATAGTGTGCCCTACAGCAGCAGATAGGATACTTCTCCTGGAATGTGAGAAATATGAATTTAAATGACTGCAGAAGGCTTTGAATGCAGGTATCCATCTTCCTAGACATATGTTCTGACAGTCACTACCCGCCCCACTCTACCGAACAGAGCAGTTTTACTCTGTGTTTTGAATATAACTAACAAAGACCATGCAAAGTTCTTAGCCACAAGTTTTTTTACTTTCAAATTGCCTTGGACAAGCTGAAGTTGCCTTGAAGTCTGCTTAGCTGAAATGCTGGTTCTAATGTATCAGGTGGGTAGGGAGTGATTTGGCAATGCAAAGAAATCTTCCCAGAAGCTATGGCTTTTATGACTGAATTCCCTAGCAGGTTAGTTTCTAAATGGTTTGGTTTTTTTCTGTATTGCTCTGTGGATCTTAACTTCTTAAATCCTCTCCAACCTTCATATCTATAAGTTCACTACCATTTGGGATCTTTGTTTTATCACTAGGAAAATCTGCAGAGTTACGGAGCCCAATCCCCTACCATCAGATGGATTGTGCTCCCATCTCCAAGAATAATTGTTTTCTAAATTTATTCAGGACCAGTTTGTATCTGTTCTTTATCATGCCAACATTTTCTTTATTTTACATATCTCTTTACCTTTCCTGATGTTTGTGTCTCTGACATATTTATAAAAAGTTGTATATTCCATTCAGATTTTGTTTTCCATTCAGATTTTCTTTTACTAGACGAAACAAGAAAAGCTCCTGTAGTTTCCTGTTGTAAAAAAGGACTCTCTATTCCTCTCATCACTCTATTCATTCTTGTCTGTACTTGTTTGACTCTGAATTCATGTTTCTTGACTACAAAAATGTAAAAAATTATAAATTATGTTCCATATGATTTCTTCTTGGTGTCTTTTATACTGTGACTGAAACATTCCTAATTCAACTAATAAATCCCTTCTGATACAAATGAGAATGACATTCCCCCTTTTTGGAGGTAGGGATTTAAGTGGTTTACAGTCATTCTGCTGTCTCTTCTGTCTGTCTTTGCTTGTTTTACATAGTGATTCTTCTGTTCATATGATTTTTTTTTTTCTAGCCTGTCTTAAAGTGACATTTACATGCACAGACAACTATTAAATTTATTCTCATTTGTGTTCTCAGTCAATTAATTTCTTCTCTGTGATACTCTGATTCATACAAATGGTATAAATCAGTGGTTTTTGGCTAAAATTTTAAATCCTTGAAAATCTTATTATGCTTTAATCAATTTTCTGATTGGAGAGATTCATCATTTTCCTGGGGATCTTATCAACACTCTCTGACAAAAGCCATGTGACGAAGAAATTGTTGGGGTTTTTTCTTCTTTTTCCTTAAAATAATTTTTTTTAAAACATTACTTTTGCCTTTTTTTATTTCAGAATACTTTAAAAATACACTGGCATAATTTTCTCATTAATTACCAGTTCATCTTTTTTTTTTCCTTTTAGATATTCAAAACTATTAAATTTTCTACCTCATCATGTAAGTAAAGAACAATTAAGGATAATTTATTCTAATTATATTTAAAAAAAAAAAGAGGTAAAAAAATGTTTCATAAGATGAAAGCCTGCATTTGAAACAGAAACCAACATAATTTTAAACTATACACTTTTACAGGCAAAGCTGCACTAAATTCAAACTACTCTACCAAAAGCACTTTCAGTGGCTCTTTGTAGGTCACAGAGTACTTTCAGATATTTTCTCCAGCATTTCTACACAGTGTGCTGCTGACATGGCACAAAATCAGTTGTCTGTTCTAGAAATCTCAGCAGTTTTATTTTTCTATTTTACTGGAATAAATAAGATAGTGTGCAGTGGTAGTAGATGGGAAGTTTGCATAATCATTTCTGAACTTTTAAATAGTGAACATGTCAACTGGACTCTACTGTACATATCAACCATGTTAGCCTTTGCAGTTTGTCAAGATACCTTTTTTGCCTGCTATTATATTGAAAGAAACAGACCTCAGTAGTGCCATAGGCAGAATAAGTGTGTGTGTAATAATAATTTGTTTAAAAGTGTTTTCAAATGAAAAAGAAGAGGAAAAAAGCCAAGACAGATTATTCTGGATAACACCAGCTATTTGATAAACACTATGGATATGTAGATTTTAACATTCTAATCTAACTTTAAAACTTCATTAGTTCATAATGTTAATGAAAATAACTTCTATACAATTCCTTTTACATTCTTTCTTTTTTCTCCAATAATCCTTTATGTCCTGATTTTTGAAACATTTTGACTGACATTTTTAAAGAATAAATGCCTTTTAGTTGTCACAATATAAGGAAAGAATCTGCATTAATTCTAACAACCTAAATTTCTAAAATTGTCAGGACAGTAGAAAGAAAAGAATTGTTATATTTTATAATATTTAACTGTGATTAATACAATTCCCAAAGTATGTTTAACAATGGTAATTATCCATCTAATAATAAACTAATATCACCTTAAATTGTAGTTAGTTATATATGTAGGGGCAAATTAATTTAATTATTTGCATTATGCCAGTGCGTTATTTGATCCAGAATACGCACAATCAAATATATTTAAAATGTTCTCTCCAGTAAAGGTAAGTCACTTCAAGAAAGATTAGAAAGGTATAAAAGACATGGAAAGAGAACAATAAGGAAAAATTTACACAAAATATTACTGTAAAATATTCATTTTTAGATTGCATTTTTATTGCTACAGATATGAGTTAGACACTACATGTAAGGAATACAAACACATTCTTTTGACAAAAGTGGAAAACAAGGGGCCACAAATCTATCTGCATTGCTTTTTCCCCAATAGGGCCTATTTACAAGTGTTACTCTCTTTATGTGCCAACATTTCCTTACCGATGATGCAACCCTACTGTCAACAGTTAATGAAGCTCTAGAAATGAAAGACTCTTGTCAGCACTGCATTCTTGCCACTGGGCAAAAATTTAAGTTGATCACTTTTAAGTACCATGTTTTTTACACTTATTCTGAGAAGGATTCTTCAGAGTGTTTCAGTCCTGCTGCTAGACTGTCACTAATAGAAGTACTTTTGACCACAGATTGTTCTGAGTTTTGGACAAATACTACTGAGCAATCTTTTGTGATGTAGTTTATATAGACAAGACAAATGTGTGAAAGAAAAAAAGCCAAAGACAGATTAAATAATTTGACCCTTTTCTCAATGAGAGAACAGCAAATTTAGAAAAGTTAAGTTCTTACTAAGGATTTTTCATCATACATGAGTTTCCAATGGGGTATCATAGAGGTTGGCACAAAGTCCCATAGGTTCAGCTTTTTTTAATCATCTGCAAATAAACATGAAGTTTCCACTGAAAAAATGTGGACAATAAGAGAAAAAATGAGGGAGGGCAAATGCTACTGAGAAAGATTCCACAGGACTGTCTGATATTCTTAGTTTATTCAAACAAAACATATGCTAATACAGTCATATACAAGTTAACACATTTCCATTTGAGGACACAGGCCATATTGACTTTTGGAACATTTTTAAGGAGCACAGTGAAGCAGTGCTGCCAGTGCAATGCTGTAGTCAGAAAGTCTATTTTAATCCCTGCACATGTATATAGAGGCAGAATGAGCAGGAAAGGGTTGTCACTGCTGTGTACATTGTACACAATTGTACTTGCCTTGCATTAGCAAGGAAACCATTGGACTTCTGAATGCAGGTCCAGAAGAGGGTCACAAAAATGATCAGGGGGATGGAACACCTCTCCTCTGAAGAAAGGCTGAGAGAGCTGGGGTTGTTCAGCCTAGAGGAGAGAAGGCTTCGGGGAGACCTTCTTGCAGCCTATCAGTACTTAAAGGGGGCTTATAAAAAAGATGGCGGCAACCTTTTTAGCAGGGCCTGTTGCGACAGGGCAAGGGGGAATGGCTTTAAACTAAAGGGGGGTAGATATAGACTAGATAGAAGGAAGAAATTTTTTACACTGAGAGTGGTGAAGCACTGGCACAGGTTGCCCAAAGAGGTGGTGGAAGCCCCATCCCTGGAAACATTCCAGGTGAGGTTGGACGGAGCTCTGAGCAATCTGATCTGGTTGAAGATGTTGCTGTCCACGGCAGGGGGGTTGGACTAGATGACCTTTAGAGGTCTCTTCCAACCAAAACTATTCTATGATTCTATGATGCTATGTCTAGACTCTTAAAATGGAAGCTGAACAACTGGAAGAGGTAAAAAGACAAAGTATAATATGCAGATGTACAAAATGCCTTACACTGAGAAACTTAATGCTTGCCACACCGCTGCTAGTTTTTCAGCCAAGTTTACTCTGACTCTGTATTGTGGTATCAATTATCTTGTCATGTGGGAAGGCTGAAGCAGAAACACAACATACACTGAGTTTTAGAATTCTAATTTACTTAACCTAATTATGTTGTTATTCATAATGTTTTTTGTATGACTGCTGTTTTTGCAGCAGAGAAATGTGGTGAGTAGTGAATAAAAAGTAGGCTTAACTTCTCTATCTGGAGGGGAGGGGTATGTGCTGGCATTGAAGTAATAGCATCAATCACCTGAAGTGTCCTTAGCCAGGGTAGACTGAAATAAATGTCTCTCTGCTCTTTTGTTTACATTCCTGGACTGGCTGTGACTGTTTGTTATACCTTCTTGTTACCCAATCTGTTTTCATGATTTATAGAATCATAGAATCATAGAATCATAGAATCATTAAGGTTGGAAGAGACCTCCAAGATCATTGAGTCCAACCGTCAACCCAACACCACCATGCCCACTAAACCATGTCCCTAAGCGCCTCATCTACACGTCTTTTAAATACCTCCAGGGATGGTGCCTCAACCCCTTCCCTGGCCAGCCTGTTCCAATGTTTAACTACTCTTTCAGTAAAGAAATTTTTCCTTACATCCAATCTAAACCTCCCCTGGCGCAACTTGAGGCCATTTCC
>NW_008825308.1:169805-175385 GCF_000699105.1 Pygoscelis adeliae | reverse complement strand
CGGCTCATGTTCAGCCGGCTGTCCACCCACCCCCCCAGGTCCTTTTCCGCCAGGCAGCTTTCCAGCCACTCTTCCCCAAGCCTGTAGCGCTGCATGGGGTTGTTGTGGCCAAAGTGCAGGACCCGGCACTTGGCCTTGTTGAAGCTCATACAGTTGGCCTGGGCCCATCGATCCAGCCTGTCCAGGTCCCTCTGCAGAGCCTTCCTACCCTCGAGCAGATCAACACTGCCGCCCAACTTGGTGTCGTCTGCAAACTTACTGAGGGTGCACTCGATCCCCTCATCCAGATCATTGATAAAGATATTGAACAGAACTGGCCCCAATACTGAGCCCTGGGGAACACCGCTCGTGACCGGCCGCCAACTGGATTGAACTCCATTTACCACAACTCTCTGGGCCCGGCCGTCCAGCCAGTTTTTGACCCAGCGCAGAGTACACCTGTCTAAGCCGTGAGCCGCCAGCTTCTCTAGGAGAATGCTGTGGGAGACGGTGTCAAAGGCCTTACTGAAGTCCAGGTAGACCACATCCACAGCCTTTCCCGCATCCACTAGGCGGGTCACCTGGTCATAGAAGGAGATCAGGTTGGTCAAGCAGGACCTGCCTTCCATGAACCCGTGCTGGCTGGGCCTGATGCCCTGGTTGTCCTGCACCTGCCTTGTGAGCGCCCTCAAGGCACTCAAGGCATTATGAAACAGTACACATCAGTTCATGCTTTTGACAGGTCTGAGCGCATGTATTATGTATATGTTCTTTTTGGTGTTTGTTATGTTAGTGTCCTAAAATGGGTTCTGTCCAGTACTTTTTGCTCCATTGCTCTGGTGAATGATAACTGACGTTTCTGTACTCATACTCCCCGTGCCTCCTGATGTTTGGGAAGTTTGGAGTACTGTGACTTAAGAAGTTACCAGACATCAGAGGTGATATTCATCTTGTCCTGACTTCAAGAATGAGATTCAGTTCCTGATTTCGCAGGACGTGGTAGGCATCAGTTGCCTAGACATAGGCACGTCTTGTAATTTAAGATAATCAAGAATATCTGATATATTCACATGCAACCCACAGATACTACACAGAATATCATCACTCCAGTCCCCCTCCAGTTTTATATAATTGATGGATTTATGCACATATTGTGCATGTTAGCAGCATCTCAAATGGCACAAGACACCCTAGTGTGGTGGACTTAATTGAGCCTAAATGGCAATTTGCATGGGTTTTTTGGCCACAGAAAAACCCCAAACAAACAGAAACTAGTTTGGTCTTTTCATTTAAGAACTAGAATTGAGAAAAGAGAAAGGCAGGGAGGGGGATGTGAGATAAGGACAAGGGAATGTTTTTACACCAGGACACCTCCCATTTTTCATTAGTTGTATCATTAAAGCAATAGCTATCATCTGTGGATATCTTTTATTTTCATCTTTTCTATATTTTACATATAAGTAACATTTTAGGTATTTGGAGTGATATTATTATTGTTGTTATTGTTGTTGCTGTTGTTATTATTACTATTACTGTCATCCAGTATGGTATGACATGAGACATATCTCATTCATATCTTCAGAGAAATAGTAAGCAAGTTGCACTGTCACATTCTTATTGCATTAACATTTCCTTTCAGTGAAACATTATCTTAAATATTTAAGCCAAGAGCACATTACATTGTGGAAAGATTTGTTCAATAATGTTATACCATTTGTTCGCCTTAAAAAGAAAGTGTTTTTGTTGAATATCATAGAATTGTTTGGCAAGTTAGCAATCAGAAATCAACTTGAAGCAGCACTGGTTCACTCATAACTTATAGTAACTCAAGAATTTCATACCTTTGAGCACATACATCATCAGTATGTCAAGAATAGCAGCTGTGCGGCAACACTGTGATGTGTTGTCCTATCAAAGATTCAGTGCTGCGAGGTAAATGACACATTAACTTCCATCATGCTGTAGGCTGTACGGAGATATATCAGTCAGGCATGATAAAAGAGGTAAAGCTGAACAGCTATTTTTGCTGTTGTTGTTTTGTAACTGATACATGATCAAACTCACAGCCAAATATATATAGCCCCTCTCTATATATACCTCTATATTACTCTATATGGTAACATTCACATGGAAATAGAGTAATGCATGGAAAAGTCC
The DNA here is from genome assembly GCF_000699105.1 of Pygoscelis adeliae. Taxonomy (NCBI): domain Eukaryota; kingdom Metazoa; phylum Chordata; class Aves; order Sphenisciformes; family Spheniscidae; genus Pygoscelis; species Pygoscelis adeliae. The sequence continues at coordinate 173,249 of NW_008825308.1, read as the reverse complement.
AGTATAAGCACAGCTCTGGACTAATCATTGGATTGAAGATAATATGAAAGATGACAAGAGCATTAGCACTGCCTAGGTGAAGTACCTTTCCTTTTGTTTTGTGACATATAGAAAGTGGTGGGAGAAGAGAACATGAAAGAAGTGGCCCTGTACATGCTGAGAGCAAAAAAGAGAAAGATCATGGGAAGCACAGCCTTGGCTGTAATCTCATGTCAACCTACTTACCAGGAGGGTGATTCCTATAAACATGGTCGCAAGAATCACACCAAGATTTTTCCTTCCAGCTGACATTCTAGCAATCAAAGATAAACAAAAATCAAGCAGAGCCACATGTACTTTCTAAGTTCTACATGAAAATAACATCATCTACAGACATGTGAAATGCTTTTAAAACTTCCTTGCTCTCTCTCAAAGTTACTATGAAAGCAAGCATTTATTTGACAAGCTGAAATCAGCAGAAAAACAGATTACAGATTCATACAGATGAAGCATCACGTTCATCTTATGTGAAAATGATGGGAATATGAAAAATACAGTGCATGATTAATGTTTCTGCAACTTGCTCTTTTTTTTAAATGCAGAAAATGTACAGTTGGAGATGATTGTCTCTGATTTTATCTGCTAAACTGCCATGTATCATTCATAAAAAATGGTTTTACTGGTATGACTGATCATCATGGTATGTGTTTCTCTTCCTGTTCTCTAGGCTTTCTATATAACCTAGCCAAATCACTTAAGCTGTTTAAATCCTAGTTCTCACAGTAAAAGAGGGTTGCTAGCTAAAGATGCATGAAACTTCAAATGAAAATATTTGGTCAGCTGGAAGTTAAGAACTTGAGTTCAAGTTTAGGGAATGATAATTATTATACAGCAGAAAATTAATCAGGTTGTTTGCCAGGGTGTCATGTTATAACCAAGAAATTAAAATATATTGTTGTTGTTCCATGTTCTGTACCAAATTTATCTTGGTATAATGATTAGTTTCAGTTAGTTAGAATATAAAACAAACAGTACAAAGTACTATACAAAGTACAAAGCTGTTGGCTGTCTATCAGCCATCTTCCACAGAGCAAATGGGAATGCAAAACTCTACTTAATAGCTGGACGTGGGAACAGAGAAGTAGAGAACTCCTTCCAGTCCTGATACCTGATGATGGTAACCCCCATTCTGACCTGTAGTTTAGTAGCAAATTATTCAAATTCTCAAACTTCATCCAGAAAATCCTTGCAATTTGTGCAGAAAAGCAAGAACATGAACGAGTTATCAGATAAAATGTGCTTACTTTAAATAGTGGAGAATATCAAAGTGAAAACAATATTTATTCTGAAAAGAAAACATTTAATTTCCTGGTAATTGGAACAGAAAAGATTTTAAAAGAGGGAAAATCAAAGCGATAGATTATAATTGACAGTAACTTGTCTCTACAGTTGTTCCAGGATCTCAGTGGAACAACTGTCTATTTTGCAACTTAATGTCTCCTTCCCATGAACTGGCTTGCCTTGAGGAAGCCATTGATAGCAACTGAATATTTAAGAAGGAAAGTCATTGCTCCTGGGTATTATGGGAATTATTAATTAGATCTCCATTGACTGCAATGGGAGATTAAATGGCTAGTTACCAACCAGATACTATACTTAGATACCTAAATTTATTTGCAATTTGGAAGTGAGGTGTGTGAATCCAAGGGTTTGTATCAATTGCATAACCACACCTTCTGTGCCAGTTGAGGTTTTTAGAGGAATCTTATCTGGCATTCAACTGCTGACTGAAATGGGAGCTGATCCTGTGTAATTGTGGGTCCTGTGTTGTATCTTCCAGCCTTACATAGAGGTCTCAAACATCCTAAGCATCTTAAATTGCACTAAACACCTATTGTTAAGCAACTAATCTGAATTCTTTTTTTTTTTTTTAAATGCCAAAAGTTAGGTAGCATGCAAACTAATTTTTGTTGTGACTATTCAGGAGCAAAAGTAAGATAAGGGAACATATACTTCAAACCTTTAAGAAGATGTACTTTTATTATGCCTTGTAATGATATGATAACCCTTATATTACAGCATATTGTTTTCTGGGGAGAAAAAAAAAGAAAGAAAAAGAAAAAAGAAGAAAAAGAAGAGTGCATTAGACTAATTCTTCCTAATCAACTAATTAACTGAAACACTGGTTAAGTAATTAATCGCACTGAATTAAATGCTGAATAAAGTGGTACTCAGTATTGGGTTTTCATTAAAAAATGGTTCATCATGCAAGATTGCTCTGCTCTGCCTATCTGACAAAGATCTTTACGCTAGCTAGCTAGCTTAACACTTGCTCAGTGTCTGTATTACCTGCATATACATCTACAAACCACTGCGTGCATACAAATCTTCCATTTGGGACTTGCTCTGGAATTTTTAAGAAAGCTGAATGCAAACATTAATTACAAAGATGTTGATAATTTTACAATAGTTATTTTATATTATGAATTTATTATGAGTTTATTTTCTGTATTCCATAATGATTAGGATTATTTATGCCATGGCACAAAACTCTATGAATTTGAATTAGAAAAAAAAGGGTGAAAAACTCATAACTACAATAAACACAAAAGGAAATATTATATGGGTCTTAAGGATTTCCAGCTTGAGTGGAAGGCATATTTCATTGTCAAACCTATGCAACATTTTCATCCATCTGCTTGTCTGAAGTACTGCAAGGTAGCAATTATTCTGTGGACTGACTAGTGATTTAATGTTCATTTTTTTTCTCCACATTCTGTGAATTTTACAAATATGGAGGAAATGCACCAGGGAAAATTTGAAACATTTTAATAACATTTTACATACTTTGCCAAAAGAATAAATTAGTGTTTATATTGATAAAAAGTTCCTCAGTAAATCAAACACATTTAAACAAATAATATATTCTTAAAACTCTCAAACACATATTTCACAAAGTTTTCCTTTGGTATCTATGATGTGAAAAGTAGCCACTGACTTTTATGTGCATTTGCCAGTTAAAGGTTAGTAAAACATGGCATGTTTGCTCATTAGACTTTTACTTACAATTATAACGAGACCAAACCATTGAGGGATTGGTGTTTCAGCTATTGACTGTGTTCTCTTTTAGTGTATTCATCACAAAAAAGAATCTGCAGAATTGATTTTATTTATGTGTTGGAAAACAACATTTACAAGAATGGTTTCCCCTTTACTAGATTCAGTAAAGGACATTAGCTTTGGGAAATAGATCCTAAAGCTCCTAGCTTCTAGTTACCTGTTGGGATGTATATTTTCAGGTCCAAATTTAACAAAGGTTTTATATCCCTAACTATTTAAGCACTCACTTTCTATTGATTTCTCTGGGAAGCTCAAAATGTTTTCTCAGTCTCTGAGTGAGATATGACTTTTGATCCTGAGAAGCTAAACTGTCCTTTCATTAGAGACTTTTCACTACCTCTTTTA
>NW_008825308.1:164188-169792 GCF_000699105.1 Pygoscelis adeliae | reverse complement strand
CCCCCCCCTTAAAGGCGTATGTGGTGGTACTAGTGATGTTTTTTACCTCTTTGTCAGTATTTTAAGAGATAGGAACACAAACCAAGAAACAGGAAACCTAGATTCCAGTGCCTTCCACTAGGTTGCAGATTAAGAACAGATTTTTGTAATTTCATTCTTGAACCTATGACAGGCATTCAATAAAATATTTAGGAATCTCTGAAATCCTGGGGGGAACTGTTGTTGGTTTTGGAGATTATTTTTTTTGTCTGTCTTTGGTGACACAATATGTATTGCTTTGCTTTAAAAGGGAGTGCCTGGATAACAGTGAGTAAAGCTGTGTTCTACCTGCCCAGTGGAAACTTCAGAAGGCAAAATTCTCCCTTCCTGTGAAGAGATTAATTAGTATATGCAGCTAAGGAAATCATCAAGAGTTGAAGCATCTAGTCCAGTGTGAACCAAGCTTAGCAAGTAGTAAGTTGAGTCTATTTTTACACTGTAGGAAAGTGGGGTTGTGATTCCATGACCTGGGACCATAGAACCCATGGTGACATGGAGGCTGTGTTTAGTGGTATAGGCTTTCATTGGCTAGCTTACTGTAAATACTGTTGCATCAATGTTTATCAAGAGAAAAGTTTTGACTCCAAGAAAGCAGTTTGTATGCTAATAATGTATCAAAAATTACTCCAAGTAAATTGAATGTTTGTTAAGAAGAGGTTTACAGTCTGAAGCATGTAACTTGCAAGACTTATTAGAATGTATAAAGGATTCAAGAGGTTAGATGCAAGTTTTGAAATGTTGGATAACTTAATGAGGATGAGGCAGAGGCTCATTTTGTGGATTATTCTAAAAAGGATGATCAGGAATACTGAAGCAACTTCTGGCACTGCATATTGACATCCAGAGCAAAATTATGGAAAAGTTCATGTGGCATGAAGCAGTAAAAGTCTACAGAGGTCTAGAAACAGTATTATTAAAAAATGTGTCTTTATGGAAATGGAGTTGTCAAACAAACTTGATGTAATATCTCAGATGCAGTTAGGTCTCTATGGGAAATAAGCCAGTGTGTATTAACTTGAACATCTCCAGCACCCTGGAGAGTGTACTAGAGCTCTAGACCCGTGACCGAGATGTAAAACAGAATATGTGCAGGCTGGCTTACAGAAACTGTTGATAAAGTCTCTGTTTGTTGATTGTTATATCTCAAAATGTTTTCACTGCCTGAAGTTGAAAACCATGTAAGGTCGGTAACAATATAAAAAACATACATGTTTGTTGTGGTTTAACACCAGTAGGCAGCTCAGCCCCACACAGCCTCTTGCTCATTCCCCAGCAGTGGGATGGGGAAGAGAATCAGAAGGGTAAAAGTGAGAAAACTCGTGGGTTGAGATAAAGGCAGTTTAATAGGGAAAGCAAAAGCCGCGCACGCAAGCAAAGCAAAACAAGGAATTCATTCACTACTTCCCATCGGCAGGCAGGTGTTCAGCCATCTCCAGGAAAGCAGGGCTCCATTGCACGTAATGGTTACTTGGGAAGACAAATTCCATAACTCTGAACATCCCCCCCTCCCTTCTTCTTCCCCCAGCTTTATATACTGAGCATGACGTCACATGGTATGGAATATCCCTCTGGTCATTTGTGGTCAGCAGTCCTGGCTGTGCCCCCTCCCAGCTTCTTATGCACCTCCAGCCTTCTCAGTCGATAGAGCATGGGAAGCTGAAAAGTCCTTGACTAGTGTAAGCACTACCCAGCAACAACTAAAACATTGGTGTGTTATCAACATTGTTCTCACCCTAAATCCGAAACACAGCACTGTACCAGCTACTAGGAAGAAAATTAACTCTATCCCTGCTGAAACCAGGACAGAGGTCTAGAACAGAACTTCAATTACAAATGAAAGAGTGAGATAATATAGAGAATTTATTCTGGATAAAGTTTTGACCTACATTTGACAACAAAAAAAGTCACTTATCAGTTACATTATTTTATTTAGCATAAATTTATACCCTAATAAACAACATCAGAAGTACCTACCAGATGGCAAATAAAAACATTATAACAGCTGAAACTCATTATTTCTCAGTTATCTTAATGTATTCAAAAGAGTAGAATAAAAAAGATCATACTCATAAGTAAAAAAACTTTGCAGAACTAAATAGACATTGTTATCAGTGAGGACTTTTGTTACAGGAGAGACCTAGCCTTTAGTGTTGTTCTTTAGTATTAAGAGATGTTAAAACAAAACTTCTTTTATTACACATAGGCAGAATGCATTCTTTACATAGATTGATTTAATTTCCTTTATGAGAAGGGTTTCCTTATTTCCCAGCAGAATAATAATAGCTCAATACCATCACAACATATGATATAGCCACTGTTGGATCTCATTTAGGAATGAAATTCAGTGGACGGTATCCTCTATAGATGTTATTAGTGCAATTACTTTTATCTTGGTGTTATAAGTGTCATGTGACTTGTAAAGAACATGACAGGGAAAAAGTTAAATCATTTAGTTTACCTTACCTAGTAAAAGTCTATTTCTCTTTATGAACTAGTCATAGTTCATAAAATATTCACACTGAATATTTTAGTGTCTCATTTCTGTTTTCATGAGTTCTATGTTAGCAGAAGTTTGAACTCTTAGGTGTCAGTTCTTATACCTGGAAGTTAGTAGCAGAAAACAAAGAAAAAAATAATCTTATGAGATAAAGATTTTCCATCTTAGAATAGATCCACAGTGAAGATGGGACAGAGCTGATGAAAAGTTACCTTCTTTATCACTATATTGCTGTCACAGATGTTTTGATTTCTCTACCATTGTAATATTAGGTTGCTGTTAACTAAATTATAATGCAAAATGATTCTCTATATTTAAAAGTGATATGATGTAGGACACTAAGAAACTAGGAAAGAACACTGTACTGGTTTTGGCTGGGATAGAGTTAATTTTCTTCATAGTAGCTAGTATGGGGCTATGTTTTGGATTTGTGATTAAAACAGTGTTGATAACACAGGGATGGTTTAGCTATTGCTGAGCAGTGCTGACACAGAGTCAAGGACTTTTCTGCTTCTCACACCACCCCACCAGCAGGTAGGCTGGGGCTGCACAAGAAGTTGGGAGGGGACACAGCCAGGACTGCTGACCACAAATGACCAGAGGGATATTCCATACCATGTGACGTCATGCTCAGTATATAAAGCTGGGGGAAGAAGAAGGGAGGGGGGGATGTTCAGAGTTATGGAATTTGTCTTCCCAAGTAACCATTACGTGCAATGGAGCCCTGCTTTCCTGGAGATGGCTGAACACCTGCCTGCCGATGGGAAGTAGTGAATGAATTCCTTGTTTTGCTTTGCTTGCGTGCGCGGCTTTTGCTTTCCCTATTAAACTGCCTTTATCTCAACCCACGAGTTTTCTCACTTTTACCCTTCTGATTCTCTTCCCCATCCCACTGCTGGGGAATGAGCAAGAGGCTGTGTGGGGCTGAGCTGCCTACTGGTGTTAAACCACAACAAACATGTATGTTTTTTATATTGTTACCGACCTTACATGGTTTTCAACTTCAGGCAGTGAAAACATTTTGAGATATAACAATCAACAAACACAGACTTTATCAACAGTTTCTGTAAGCCAGCCTGCACATATTCTGTTTTACATCTCGGTCACGGGTCTAGAGCTCTAGTACACTCTCCAGGGTGCTGGAGATGTTCAAGTTAATACACACTGGCTTATTTCCCATAGAGACCTAACTGCATCTGAGATATTACATCAAGTTTGTTTGACAACTCCATTTCCATAAAGCCACATTTTTTAATAATACTGTTTCTAGACCTCTGTAGACTTTTACTGCTTCATGCCACATGAACTTTTCCATAATTTTGCTCTGGATGTCAATATGCAGTGCCAGAAGTTGCTTCAGTATTCCTGATCATCCTTTTTAGAATAATCCACAAAATGAGCCTCTGCCTCATCCTCATTAAGTTATCCAACATTTCAAAACTTGCATCTAACCTCTTGAATCCTTTATACATTCTAATAAGTCTTGCAAGTTACATGCTTCAGACAATTTTTAAAAAGTACTTTCCACTTAAAATATTTTACTATCTTTCTTAATTGCAGTCAGAATAAAGGGCACTCTGTATCCTTGGGTCTTAAAGTATATATTATATTGTTTCTTCTGAAATACAGGTAAGAAGCATTTTTCACTTTCTACTTCATGCCTATAATAGCCATTAATAGTCTTATTCCTGTGAGTGTAAATGTTTGTGTGGTTTTATTTGTGTGTGTGTGTGTGTGTGTTGTGTGTTTTAAATATATTGTCCCTGCACTATTGACTGAAAGACTTTTTTAGAACCATAGAACAGTCCAGGTTGTAAGGGACCTCAGAAAATCATCTGGACCATACTTTCATGGGAAAGGGATCCTAGATGAGATTATCTAGCACCCTATCCAGTAGCATCTTAAAAACTTCCAGCGATGGGGATTCTACCATGTCCCAGGGGAGGTTGTTCCAGTGATTGATTTGTTCTCACTGTAGAAAATTTCCATATTGTATCAAGACGAAACCTCTCCCAGTGCAAGTTGTACCCATTGCCACTTGTCCTCTCCATGTGGCTCTTTGTGAAGAGAGACCCTCCATCCTCTTTGTACCCACCCTTTGAGTACTGGAAAACTGTGATGAGGTCCCCTCTGAGTCTTTTCTTCTCCAGGGAGAAAAGACCTAACTTGTTCGATCTCCCTCGCAGGACAGGTTCTCCAGCCCTTTGATCACCTTTGTGGCCTTCCTTTGGATGCTCTCCAGCCTGTTCCTGTCTTTCTTGAATTGTGGGGACCAGAACAGGACACAGTACTCCAGGTGCAGCCTGACAAGCGCCAAGTAGAGTGGGATGATCATGTCTCTATCTCTGCTAGTAATGGCCCTGTGGATGCAGCCCTGGATCCAATTTGCCTTTGTTGCTGCAGTGGCACACTGCTGACTCATGTTCAGCTTGTTGCCTACCATGACCCCTCATTCTCCAATGTGTTGTCTGCTTGCTGTTGAAGCACTTTGGTAGTCCTTGGAGGTCGGTGCCACAGTGCCTTAATATTTCTTCTTGCAAAGTCTCAAATAATGCTCTATTTCTTGTTGACCTCCCCTAATACAGCATAACGTACTAACTTGCTCCTGCAGGTGTTCCACCTGCTGTCTGAGTGACTCCAACAAAGCACACCTTGTACAAGTGGAGCTTCCACTCACCTCCACCCAGGATGGGGGTGTGCACTCTTGTTCCAGTCTGTCCTGGCTAGATGGCTGATTCCTGGCTGCTGCAGAGTGCAGCCCTTGCTTTGTATCTACCATGCTTCCGACAATATCAAAGCACTGCCTGATAAGACCTTCTAACTCCCTGGAGACCTCAAGTTGCTGAGTACACTTGCACAGCCACCAGATAGCTGGGGTGACTGTTAGAGCTGCAGCCTAAGCCCGTGGGTGAGCAGAGCAGGCAGCAGCCTGGCAGGGTAGGCTGCCCTTCCTGTCTGCCCTTCTGCATGAACTGCTGTGCAAACTGGTGATGTTTCTCCAAACAGATGCCACTCCCTGCTGACGTCACACCCTGTTTTCTTTTAATAATATAATTTTCTTCCTAATC
>NW_008825308.1:159692-164145 GCF_000699105.1 Pygoscelis adeliae | reverse complement strand
AGGATAATATATTTAAAATCATTATGAAATTAATTAACAGATTTCACTATCTGAATTTGAAGTTTCCTGTACTTACATTATTAATTACATATAAATGTTATTTAAAATGAAAGATGAAAGTGCAGGAGAGAAGTGGGAACCCACCTGCCTTGATTATATTTATAACCATTATTATTCAGTGAACAGCGACAATATATCCTGAAAACTCTTCCACTTGTAACTTATTTGTTAAATCTTTTCCTGACATCAGCTTCACCTTGAAAGTAAACCATGTTTTGATTTGATCTTGGAAGAACCATACAGGGAAATTACCTTGAGCTTTATTACGGGCTTTGTTAAGAAACTGTAAAGACTCATAACTTAAGGGCTGCAAGAAATTCAGCTGCATAATGTAGTTCTAAAATTCTGGAAAAAGTTTCCTGCTAATATTTTTTTCAAGTGTTATGAGTCTTGATGATGACAGGGAAATTAATGTTCTGTACTCTCATCTGTGAGATCAGCTCCAAACAGGGACAGAGATATATTGTTAAGAAACTTGTGGGATTTTACTGCCTCCCAGTACCCCTGGCTGGTATAAGTCATGTGTCTGCATCACATGAGGAGAACTTCACATAATTAAATACACACATCTAATGTCATGCTGGAGACCATTAGTTATCTAAGACATCACAAAGGGTGAACTGATGGGGCAAAGTTTACAACAGCTTCCTTCCCTTTCTGGCAGTCAGTCAGGATGTTTGCATTTCATATAGCTCTAGACACCTGTGTCCAGGTACCTGAATACCACCCAGGCGGTGTTCATGGGACTCCTTTCTTTTTTAGGATGGCCTCTAAAAGTATATAGTTATTGTAGTTTCTCTGTTGGATCTTTATACCCTACCTCTGGCTGGGGTTTGTGGATGCATCCTCTCTTACTCTTTTCATCTTTATACCTCCTTCACCCCAATGTATTGCAGAAAGTGTGTTGAGACAGGTTTAAATGCACAAAAAAAAAAATTATTTGCAGGGTGTATAGCTGATGTTGTACATTGACTCTTAATGGTAAAAGTCACTTTGAGGGAAAAACAAAACAAAACAGGAGAGAGAAGGAAAGGGAAAGGGAAAGGGAAAGGGAAAGGGAAAGGGAAAGGGAAAGGGAAAGGGAGAAGGAAAGGGAAAGGGAAAGGGAAAGGGAAAGGGAAAGGGAAAGGGAAAGGGAAAGGGAAAGGGAAAGGGAAAGGGAAAAGGAAAGCTCTCCCCAATAGCCACCAAGGAATTGAAGTGGTGGGGGCATCCCATATGCGTGTAGTCCTCTGGAAGTCCTCTCCAGTGCAGCAGGTGGTTGCCTCATAATACTTTTCTGATAGTAATTATGTAGTTTTTACAGGAACCTGCTCAGAGTCCCTGTGGGTTTTTCCCCATTATGATGCTATTAGTGCTGACTGGAGGATGCTTTGATCAGGAGCAGAAATTGCACTCTGATTTGATGCTAAGTTCCGTGCTTATATGTTACTGATATGCTCATCACATATTTAGATGACAATTACCTATTTTGTCATCCATTAAGTCTTGATTTTCCTCTAGTACAAACTAAAATCTACAAAAAGAGGGAGTAGAAAAGTGAGGGGCAGGGAGAGGAATCCTCATCCTAGTGACAATCACTTCCCATGAGAACCCACCATAATAACAATACCACCTTTTGCAAGTGTAAGTCCATAAAAATAACACCAAAAGAAAAATTGCATGAGACTAATAACAAAAAAATACTGATACAGCAACTTAGTTGAGAGGTTATGCAGTTGCAAGTGAAAGGCAGATTGCAGGGTTCAAAGTGAGGGTCTCCAAGTATCCAGGTGGAGCCCCTTAGTATTACAAAGCTCAAGCTGATTAAGGCACAGTGCAACACAAGAAATAGAAAGCATAATATTTTAATTACAGGATTAAATACCTTCTTTCAATCATAAGAAGAAATCAGCAGAAATACAAGATATCCTGGCTAAGTTTGGGAATCATCAAGGAAGTCACAGTCATAGAGAGAATTTAATTCTCTGAGTCTGTGATAATGGAGAATTGCATCAGAATCACACTGTCTGCCGTGACAGTATTGAGGCAAGCAGACTGAAGTCTCAGTTGTATCTCATGTTTACTGTAATCAGGGGAATGGCTGGTTACACAGGGGAATCCACACAGAGCACAACAACAAGTCCTAATACTTAATAAAATGTAAGCAGAAAGAAGCTGGAAGATCTGTATGCAAGAGCCTGAGCATCATAACACTGAGGAGATGGAAGAGCTGCCTAGTCAAGTAGGACTGAGAGTGGTCTGGGTCTTCTGCTTTGTCAAAAAGTTTTTATGCAGAACACAAATGCTAAGACACTAAAAGATGTTAAATACAACATGGGTAATAAAAATCCCATGTGGACTGCACTAAGACATTTTAGGCCCAATGTCCTCCTCCTGTGTGGACATTTCATTGACAGATATGTACAATGTCCATTTTCAATAGACGAATAACTTCTTAATGCTAATCAGTATTGTAGATCACACATAGAAAATACCAGACTTATTTTAAAACTAGAAGAACTAATGCTTAAAACCATCTACTGTAGTTTTGGCAATGTCAAATGTGTTTGTACATGTGGATCATTACAAGATTATTCCTGATGATGACCTCACTAGGGACAGTGACAGGAATTTCACTAATTTCTTTAGAAAACACTCTCAGAGGCAACCTGAGCACACTGTTACACTGAGGGTGGGCAGCTGTTTGTACGTCTGTTTTAATTTTCATGATCACTTGCATGAATAACTTTGGTCTTCCTTCTTTTTTTTGTTAAAAGCAGCCATCTTAATTCTTTAATTCTACCCCCTTATAAAAAAGCTAGCATTCTAAAAATGATATCTTCTGTTTATGGAAAATATTTCTCTTTATGTTTGGCCTTTTTTTCTACTTAAATATTACAGGTTGAATATTCAGAAGAAATCCAGGGAATTAACCATGCAATTCCCAGGATCTAATGGTTAACTGAATTACTGTACCTCTCTGAAAATTGGAGATAATATACACTGCAAAAAATATAACCTGAGCAAAATAATCTGTCTGGCACACTCTAGAATTTTTTGATGTTTTTATTTAAAGTATTTATAGTCATGAACACCTGCTGACTGGAACATATTATCTGCTTGACCTCCCACAACTTTCAGCTCAGAAAAATAACATTAATTTGGCTGGTTAATTTTATGTAATGAATCTAAGTCTTTTGTTCTCTTTTAAGAAACAATGACCCATCTAAAAATGATGTTTGCACAAAGAAAATGGCCTAAAAAATACTATTTAATTACTGCACATTTCCTCCTGGAATTAACTTTATTCTCTGTAGAGTTACTGAACAAACTAACAAGCAACTTAGTACTGTAATGAAAAGGTTGCAGAAAGATCGTACAGAAACAGTGGAAATAAGCACTTGATAAAAGTAAAAAAAAAACAAACACTGAAGGATATAACTGCCTGGTGTACTGTAAAAAGACTCTATCTGTCATACCTCTAAAAGTTGATTATTCATTTCTGCAGCAAGTATGAAAAAATAATCTGTATTATTAATTTAGATTTTATGAATCTGTGTTTGTGGTAATATTGATTCACATCTTTCAGTACCCTACTGATGCATTATTATTATTGTACTATTAACATCTACATCCAAGAGACAGACCTGTGCTTTCATTTTCAACACTTTCTGCAAGCAAAATTCTATTCTATCTGTACTTCATTGATATTATGAATCTGTGTTTGTGGTAATATTGATTCACATCTTTCAGTACCCTACTGATGCATTATTATTATTGTACTATTAACATCTACATCCAAGAGACAGACCTGTGCTTTCATTTTCAACACTTTCTGCAAGCAAAATTCTATTCTATCTGTACTTCATTGATATGCCACTCGCAGAGGCTCTCAGCTCCGGTGCAGGCACGTCCCACAGCGGAGCGGCGGATCGTGGCATACAGGGGGGTTTCCTGAGCCGGGGAACCCGCAGGGCAGCACAGAGACCCACCGGCAGCCGGCAGCTCTCACCAGGGCGGCTGACAAGGAGTGAGCAGAGTCAGGAGTAACAGCTGCCACCCCCCATTCCCACTAAAGGCAGCCCCAGGGAGTGCTGCCACCAGAAGCGCTGCCACCAGGCCGGGCGAACAGGGCGTGGCGCGTCAGCTAGGGCGTGGCACAGCAGTTTGCGTGGCAGTTCACCAGGGAGGGCACACAGGGAGGGCACCTCTTCGAAGGAGAGGCATTCCACGGGCCGAGTGGGGGACTCGGCGTGCACATAACGCAGCAGCTGGGCACACGCTCTAGCTGGGGGGGTCTGCACCACCTACCCCAGCAGCGGCCGATGCCTCCACCCAGACAGAGCTGCTGAAGGGAGAGGCTGCAGCGCAGACCTCAGGCTGCAGGAAGTGCCTAGACCTCTCCCCTGGG
>NW_008825308.1:153471-156115 GCF_000699105.1 Pygoscelis adeliae | reverse complement strand
GGGTGGTGAAGCACTGGCACAGGTTTCCCATCCTGGAAACATTCCAGGTCAGGTTGGACAGAGCTCTGAGCAACCTGATCTGGTTGAAGATGTCCCTGTCCACGGCAGGGGTGTTGGACTAGATGACATTAGAGGTCTCTTCCAACCAAAACTATTCTATGATTCTATGATTCTGTGATGTTATCCTTGCCCAAAAATGTGCTAACTAGTTATGTTATTCAGACTACCATAAACTCTAATCAAGAAGTAACTTTTCAGAGGAACAGGATAATGAAAAATACCATGATCAGCTATAATTTTACCAATATATGTATGCTACTTTTTAGAAATTCATCCATTTCTGTCCAATATATTTCACTGACCTCCTTGGAATATGGTCCTAAGCCATTTGTTTCACAGGTGAGCAGACAACAGAACGTTAAAAAAATTCTGCCATAACAAAACATAACTTGATTAATTTGATATGGTTCTGATTTTTGTTACTAAATTTGGTGTTATATATCAGAAGTGTTTTGGTTGTCTCTCAGAATAAAATTAGGTCCAGGAATAACTATTGAGTAATCTAAAAATAAATATAAATGTACTTAATAGGAATTTCAGACCCATGGAAGACAGTGTGAACATCCTCACCTGATTGTCTTGTAAACCTACAAACTGTGCTCAGTCAGGTCCCTTTGGTACTTCAATCTGTAGAAATCATTAAGCGTTCACTAAAGGGGGAATTATCTTTCCAAATTTTAAATTATAGTTGTGTCTACAGACTACGAACAGATTATTCCTCTTACAGTGCAGTTCCTTCAGGACATAGCTGTATCTTCTTCTGCATGCATAAGGTAGGTAAATAAATAAGTTGCTGAAAATATATTTCACCAGAATGAAATTACTCTGTGGATGAGTAGTAACCATCTAAAAAAGAGATCCAGATAAAACCAAGCATGGGGGATGGGGAAGGTGAAGGGGGAAGTTTGATGGGTTTTGTTTTGTTTTTTTTTGGTGGTGATGGTGAAAACACACAAAGCAAAGGAGAAAACCTCGTTCTGTCTTTGAAAACATCTTGCCTGAACATCATTTGCAAACATGAGCTCAAGGCAGAGTTAGTATTGTCACCATTGTTGGTTCCAGATCACTCTATGGCCTTGTTTCCATCTTTGCTTAGACAAAATGTCCTTTCAATGCAGATTTCTTACTATGGCTCATATCCTTTTTAACTTTAAATTATAATTCTGCAAGCACTAACGTTGCAAGGCAATTTAAAACTCTATTTGAGTTCATCAATACAGGACAGAAGAGGAGAGAAAGTAAGAGATTGAAAGGTGCAAGAGGCTGATGTTTCCTGGAAGGATATCAGTTCCTTGAACATGTACTTGAAGTTTTCCTTTAAGTACTTCTTTTGATTTTACTCACCTAAACCTGTTACTGTGTTTAAGGATTTGTGAGAATAAACCCTTGTTGCAATTTAGATGGCTAGCCATAGAAGACTGTGTCAGTCAGGAAGAAAAAAAAAAGAAGAAAGAAAAATAGAGACCAGTCTGCCTAATTTCAGAGTATGTAACAGACAATTAATTCAAGTTAGTTTGGGATGAGAAAACAAGGAATTTTGTTTGTTTGTTTGTTTGTTTTAATTTTTTTGGAGGAGGGGAGTTCTCAAGGAGGCAGCAAAGTTGGTGTTTCACTTGATTAATTGTTCTTTAATTCATGGTAAAAACATCCCATATGCAATACAGATGCCTCCTTCTGTACATTGAAAATTGAAAGAAATTAAATATTCCTTTCTATTAGGAGCCAGTCTTGGTTTGTATCAACAGGATCTAGTTACACAGCTGCAGTCTAACTATGATAATAGACTTTGTATTAGGAAGAGTGTGTAATATATGTTTCAGATCTATTGTAAAAGCAGCTGCTTCTAAGTAAAAAATGAGGATAAAACATGATAAAAATGACAGCTAAACTACAAAAATATTAACTGCCTTGCTTTTCTTAAAGAAACTTTAAATTTCATCCACATTCAGTTACTAAGCTAAATCATCATGTTTTAAAAATACATTGTGATACACTAGGTGGAAAGCATTCCATATCAGAAGCTTAATATATCAGGCTGCAAGGCTTGGTTTCAGATGAATTACACCTGAAATATTTTAGTCAACTGGTAGGATTTAAAAACAACATTTTAATAAATTGATGTAGGACCTACTCTAACCACTGCTTTCTACAGTACATTAAAAAGCTGAATAAAAACACTAAATAGCTTTTTTTTTTTTTTTTCTTTTTTAAGCATACTACATATTGCTTTGACTGGTCTGTCTTTAAATTCACCAATGAAGGGATAAATCACACTAAATTTGTCCTTACCATAAATTCTAGTTTGTGGGGCATTGGTTATTTTAAACCAATATACTCTTCCTAGATGTTATGCTGAGGTTATAAATTCTTCCCTTTGCAGCTAATAAATACCCATTTGACATTGACTGAGAGTCTGTGTGTCAACAAGGTCAAGTTATGAAATACCTTACAATTAGATGTTGTTAAATAATAGACCAAATGAATGTCCTGTGCTGCACCTTACAGTTTTTCAGATCCGTGTACATGAAACTCTCAAAGGCTGCTTTAGGGGAACTCAGATATGAACAGAAGGCAAGCAGACAGA
>NW_008825308.1:127164-153460 GCF_000699105.1 Pygoscelis adeliae | reverse complement strand
CAGAAGTGAAAACGGGAACAGTGTAAGCATTTCTGAGAAAAGAAGAGACAAGGTAGCTGGGGGAGGTACAGGAAGGACTGGAGTGGGGGTGGTTAGGACTCTGCAGATGAGGAGAAACCCATCTTATACACTGGAAGATCAGGAAGTCGTGGCAAAGTTTTGGAGGACTGATATGAAAAAAATGGTAAAGGGTGAAAAGTGGTCCTGGTAACAGCACTTTGGAATGAGCAGGAGTGAGAGCTTCCTAGTGGTGAGAGGGTAACTGTACAGCCCAGGACTGAGATTAATAAAGTGGAAGCAAAGATCAATTGCAAGGATGGAAAGATTTGAAGAACAGAGAGGTTTGATGGCATCTTGAGCAAATGAGGAAGAGGTAGGGTATGGGCTAGTAAAAGACCAGGAAGATGTAGCAAGTTAGAGCATCTGGGAAATTAAAAGAACAAGGAAGTGGTGAGGATCAGAACTTTTCTCTAAATCTATGCTAGTGATTCTGAATACACTTTTTAGTTTAGGAAAGAAGATACTTGTAGACTGTGATTCATCTCTTGCTGATGTTGATTCAGTTGCCTGTACGTACTACATAGACATCTATTGCTATTTGAGACACACTGGACAATCTGAGATATCCTTTTCAGACCAGCAGTGATGATACAGGAGGACAGGAGCACACAAGCTCTTTTGAAGTGTCAGCTACAGACCAGGTGGGATGCTACTGGATACCTCACAAAGCAGGAGATGGATATGCATGGGTAGCTTAACCAGGTCCAGATGCTTACTTTTGGTAAGCATGACCATGTGACACCAGAAGTTGTCCACGTGTTGTCAGATGCTTAGAAACCTCAATTACACCCCAATACTCTGTTTTGTCCACTGTTAATAAAGGATTCTTAGGGTAATAGCTCAGACTTCTACGTTATAGATATCTAAATCTAGGACATAAATCCTACTCCTGTATCATGCTGCAAGGAGAAGCCCTGCAATTGTCATTGCTGCCCACATGCATAGAAGGCATCAAATTAATATATTGCTTTCTGTCCTTGGTTGCAGGGATACCTTTATACAGCCAGGGAAAAGTCCAGCTTTTTAGACAAGTTAACACTATGCTTTATCATTTGTAGTTTTTCTTTTTTTTTTTTTTTAATGTTAGGAGTGGGTTTTTTGACCATTGAAAACATTTTAACTCTCAAAATAAAGAGTCTGGCCCTCATACAAAACTTCCATTTGTTTCATCTAAACACTTAAACACTCAGTTAGCTTTCAGCATGTGTCTGAACCCTCTACTGCCAATAAAACATACCCTGTAAAATAAGTGAATAATTTGCTAATATGGACCAAAGCAGCTCTTTCTAATTCCAACAATAGGGAAGTAACATTTCCAATTAAATCCTCCTTAGTGGAATATTTGCATACCTTCAGGAACACAAACAGAAATGAACTTTAACATGTGTAATTCTACTTCATTCCCTCAGATATCTTGCCTGAGAAAAATGCCTGGCATATGGTTCAAAATGTAATTCTCTTCCCAACTCTCTAAAGATAATCATTGTCCATACTTACCAGTTACATGGTTACACATACAGAGCTGGCATGTTTTCTTCACCTTTGCTAATGCACAAGTAATACATTTTAGCTTTTTATGTACAAGATGTTAACCTATCAATCCCAAAGCATGCCAAACAGGACAGTAGACCAAGTAGCAGAATATCATCAAAACCAAAATTCAGTGTTAAAACACTTGCAGTGCTAAATGTAGCAATTTCAGGAAATGCTTCCTAACCCACAGACCAAATAGTGTAGAGTGATGTATTTTTTGCACTGTTAGAGCTAGTTCCTGCAAAGCAAAGTGGGTATGTTCACACTACGTAGAACCTGACTTTAGATGTCTTCTGAACTTCATGGGGTGCCCTAGTGGCCCAAAAGTATGCATAACATAGATGTTCCTGTATGGGTGAGTGAGTGAACATATGGAAAAGTTTGAGGGCATGCAACACACAGGCATAATGTAGAGCATAGAAAAATGTACTGTATTATTTGTACCCCCTCCTAGGTAGTTGTCTCCAGAATAAGATATCTTTATGCTTTTCTGAACCTTGAACCTGTGTTTTGCTTTTGAGTGACTTACTTGGGGTCCTCCAAAACAGAACCAAAGAACAAACTAACAATTAAACAGCATGGATGATCATGGACCTAATGTTCAAATTAGCTCCCTACACCTATTATTTTAGCACCATAAATATGCCTAAAGGAATCTGAGATATTATCTCATCCATCCATTTGGTCCAAGTTTTTTATTTGATAGAGACGTTCTGTCACTCAGACTAAGCCCATACCACATTAAACACTTAACTGAAAGAAGCTAATTGAAAAAGAGAGGCATCCTTTGGAAGTAAATAATCTCACCTCAGAGGTGAGAGCCTCTGGAAGAGCCTCTCCCACTCATACATACACAAAAGAAGGACAGGCTTATAATTTAGAATCAGGTCTTCATTTGAAAACTTATGTGCCTTACTTTAGACTAAAAGACCTTTTGTGTGTGTATATATAGATACATACTCGTGTATGTGCATTATGTAAACAAGTGTGTATATAGATGTGCACAAAGGGTCTTTATACATAGATATTTATACATATAAAGGGTCTTTTAGTCTAAATATATATGTGTGCATATATACGTATGTATTTAATACACACACACATGTATCTGCATCTAATGTTTATTTCTTCTGGGCATTGGTTTTTTTTCTCATTTCACTACATAAGCTTTCAGATTTACATAACTGTTCTGTATTTTCTTTCTTTGACATTTACACAATATCAGTCACATTGCAAGAGCTAGAGAACATTAAATCTCTAATTAATTTATTTATTTACAAATATGATCTTTTCCCACAAAACCTCTTGAGGTACAAATATTCAGTTCAGATCATGGTTACAAGTAATTATTCATATTTTAATTTTGCTTGTGAATACTTTATCCAAGCCTGTTGCCTCTTTTAAAGATGTGGAAAATTAGAGGTTTTAAGCTTTAATGACAGAAGCATGTGCAAACAGGCGTCAGACATGTGCTCTAATGCCCATATTCCCATATGCTCCAGAAAACATAATATATTCTAGGACAACATGGCAATACACAAAGCTGAGAATATATCTGAGGGTCTCAGAAAGTATTTCACAGATTAAACAGTCCTGAGAAGCCTGAGAAGTGTAAGAATACATTTTGTTGCAAGAATTGAATAAAATATAAACATAACAAGGGATATCAATATTAGATGGGTACTGAAAAAATAAATCAGTTTACTCTTTGGAAAATAAGTTCTTCATGAAAATTAAGGAAAATTTATGACAGAGTACACCTAATTGTGTTTTTTAAACTCTGCAGCTGTTTTTATTTTTTTATTTTTCTGGTTAGAAAATTAAGGTAGTATTCCTCTACCCAAATTTACATTTTAAGAAGTTAGATATTCATACCAGAACTAGCCACTTCAGGCTATTTTTATAGTCAAAGAGAAGAATAAGATTCTAAAACAGGCCATTAAGACAAACTGTAATATTTTTGCAGGTGCATATTTCTCTCCATTGACTATAAAGAGAACATAAAATAGTTCATTCTTATTTGAATATCTAGCTTTTTTTTATTTCTAATTCAGTCTTCTGATCAGCCATTAGTGAATGTAAATACTAGGAAATATAGGAAGAAAAAAGAATGGGATTAGACAAGGATAATGGGGGGAAAAAAGCTTTGTGGAAGCAAATAGAATAGAGAAATAGAAAGACCTGACATACAAGTGAAAGAGATTGCTATAAGGACATGGCAAAAGAAATACTAGGTTCATATTTTCTTTACCTTTTTTGTGTGTGTTACTCTTTGTCATCTCTCTCATACTGACATTTTTTACTGGTGTTTATATGGAAAGGTGACAAGAAGGTGAAATGTTTCCATAGTGTTCAATAAGACTCAAAGCTCAAAATGTTCATATCCGTCAGAAAGTGTCAAACTCAGCGAGTTCACAATTTGGGGGAAAAGATCTGAAACATACTTTCACAAAAACCTTCAACAGCACATGGATTTTTGTTCATTTATTTTTTTTATAGACACTTCTAAAACTCAACTGTACTGTAGCTATATATAATCTATCCTAAATATGCCTAAATTTCTATAATCAGTAACTCAGTAGTAGTAATGTCTTCAAGAGATGCAAGAGACGTTAGTTTTGGCAAAGTAAGAAAACCTGCTGCATTTTATATTTGAAAAAAATCTAAGTTCAGAAACTTAAAAAAAAATACATTTTACATCAGGTAAATATAGAAAAGTTAGTCTCAAAAAATATACAGCTTCCAGGTGGAGACTCTTCCACGTTCCACCTCTTTCTATTATTTCACATAAATTATAGAAGACACTAGAAAAACCTGTATAGTGAGACACCAATTCTATGGAATCACAATGAGATTTTCTGCCCCAAAATAACTTAAATTCTACCTTAGACAAGATGTATGAATTATCTATACCAATGAAACGAAAGGAGAAAATGAAAGGAGGAAAATACATCCTTGATCTATCTTTCAGTAGCAAGTGACTTAATTCTAAGCAAACTGAAAAAGAGACTCAAAAGAACTGTTTGGAGCACATCTGCCCTCTTTCCTCTACTGGACACTGATTTAGCTTCTGTGAAAATATCATTGAAATAGTGAGTGAAATTATCACTCACTGAAATTATCTTTCTGAATACTGTTATGACCATATTTTATAAAAATCACAGAATAATTATCCAACCCTCATTATCCTTGACCTGTCATCACTTTCACCGATGCTAGTTCAGCTCCTCTTTTGTCAGGACTTGAATCATACTCTCTCCTGTCTAAGAGTTTACCTCTGTGTGCTCAGTGTCAGCAACTCGGCATAGCACTGGTGCCTGATCTTGGTTTAGACTGCTGTGAAGAAAATGTCAGAAGAAGCCTCACCAGGGACCTTTCCCCTTACCCCCCACTTCTTTTCTCTTGCAAGTACATTTAAGCTCAGGCCCTCACTTTTGGTCCTTGACTTAGCTAAGCTGAAGGCATGCTTTGGCTTGTCTGTGTGTCTCTTACTCAGTTTAAAAGTGTTCTCCATAAATTCTCCCCATCGTCCATGGAGATGATGGAAAGTGGACATAATTTCAGAATCCATGCCTTATGTATTGGATTTTTCAAAAAAATTGATCTTTTTCCCATTCCTAGAAAACTCATCAAAATTTAGACCATTTGCTTGTTAAGCAGTTCACCTAATAACCTAAATTATATTATTTGAGTGATTCCCAGTGTTCCTTTGTTTGTCTTCTGTCATCAGCTTTAAACATGAAGAAACGAATTTTAAACAGTATGTCTTATTTGATGACAAAATACTGTGTATGTTTACATATGCAAACCAGATAAAAATAAAATAAATTTTCAGCTGTAGCTGAGATAGATAGATTCATTTTAGAAGTATATGAGTATCTACAGTTAGATCCTGAGCTAATCCCTTAAGGCTCAGGGAAGGAAGAAGGCACTGAATGAAATGATTCACCTGACTTATTTTAGGTATCTACTTTAGGACGAGAAGCATATCCTAGATATGCTTCTTTTTCTTCCCTGCTTATAAAAAGAGTCCAGAGTGAATAGCTCAAAAATAGACACCAAAACTCAGTTCAATAGCCTAAATATGGTACCAGTTAATTAAGATGTCCTGTGGTATCTCACTTGATCTTTAGCTACTATTCCAGAAAGAATTATATCCCATGTGTCCTGTGTAATGTCTGCCATTCTCATGTGGGTGCTCAGATTATTGAGGACAACTCAAATATCCCTTTATGCTTACATTTAGGCAAGTGAATCTTGCTCAAGATATCTGATTTCCCATTATAGCCAGTGGAATTCTAGCGCTCAGTTTAGTTGTCCACAAGGCATCTGGTGCCATATGAGATGCCTTAGGTTTCCCTCAACCTGCCATTTGTCAATAGGGCACAGGTTTGCCATTGATCATTTATTGCATCTGCCACCATCACATCTGCCTTGGATTCACTAAGGCATCTCAAATGGTTGCTTCTGTTTAGGCAGCTGCCTAGCCATATGTATTGGGAGCTTCAATCCCAAATTAAGATGCAGATTATTGCATTTAGGTACCTAAATTAAAGTGTGTGCAATCTGGACATGAACACTACCCCTAATGTAAGATGGAATTGATCTTACCTTCATGCCTACCTAGAATTTTGGGTATGGGATTTATTGTTGTATAAATCTTTCCTAATATTTCTTTCACTCTTCTTCCCTTCTTTCCAAATCATGTGATGCCAGTGGGAACAGCAAGTTAGTTTAGTAAAAAAAGACTATTACCCTCTAATGCCTATATTTCTTTTTATGTTACCAGAAGAATATGTTTACTTAATACAGTTCCTTGATCAAGTCAGAGAAGAACTCTAGGCTTCACTGAATATCAAGAATTCCTCAGAACCAAATTATCATATATAAACTAGAAGTGTTCATTATTCCTGGTAAATGAAACTAGTAAGGGGTGTATAACAGTAATAAAACTACAGTGCTAAATAGGAAGAAAGAAGCAAGAGTTTATGCTAAAATATGGGAAAAAACCCTGAACAGTATGCAAACAGGAATAGCGTGCCATTATAACAGAAAGGCAGAACACCTGAGTCTGGCTTTATTTTGAAAAGTTAGTATACTGAAAAAGAGGGAGAAGTTATTACCTGGTGATGGACAGAAATAGACAAGCAGCTTCAGAAATTGGATAAGCTTCAAAATGATAGTCCAAAATGCCAAGATGTACTTCTGTTGAATTAAGCAGAGATGATAAAAAGCATTTATGACTTGCTGTCCAACAAAATGTTTAGCAGAAATGAAAGGCCTTTCAAGAAAGCATAAAATTTTGCAATGATAGCTCCTCTCCTGAAAGAGTATACTTCATGAAGCATTTATAGAATAAGTAATCTACTACCGAATGTCTGAGATTTCCATGTTAAAAGATATGAGATGTTACTATAACGTGAACTTTAATCTTGAGATTGTGATTTCAAAATATTAGTAGTAGGAAAACATTATTTTAACACTTGCTGAAGAGAGGCTCTTAGCACCTCTTTACCCTTTACAGGCTTTGTGTAAACAGGAAAATGGTGAAAACAAGCTCCTGAGAGATCATAGATATCTCAATATGTAAACGCCTTCATGATATACAGTGCTCCTCCTTATTTTTCTTGAAAATAAGATTGTAAATTTGACCAGGAAAAAACCAAACCAAACCAAACCAAACCAAACCAAACCAAAGCAAACCAAACCATCATAGTGTTACGTTTATTGGTAACACGATTCAGGAAGAAATGCATAGGAAAATAATTTATTTCAATGTTTACAAACATCAATAGCTACATTTCCCCGTTAACCCAGAAAAAAGAAAAATATAAAAGTTTTGAAGAATTGTAACCCAAAGATATCAGAAAAGAAAAAATTGTTGTAAAAGCAAAGTCATTTCAATTTAGAGTATAAAATATTAAGTATTTAAAATATGGTTTGTTTGATGGGGTTTTTTTTGTTGTGTTTTGTATTTTTGGTTTGGTAACAAAATTCTTAGGGTACCTCATCTACATGCAAAACTAGTATCTGTGAATTCAAGAGATTTAACATAAATTTTGAAAATCTGTCTATAAATCTAGAATCATAGAATCATAGAATCATAGAATCATTAAGGTTGGAAGAGACCTCCAAGATCATCGAGTCCAACCATCAACCCAACAACACCATGCCCACTAAACCATGTCCCTAAGTGCCTCATCTACCCGTCTCTCCATCTATTTAATATTTTTCTCATTTATTAAAAAAATTACAATTATTTTAAAATTTCAGGTAATTTTTTTTTTAGTATATTTATTGTGTTTCTTTTGGAAAAAAAAAATTAAATGCCTGTAAGTAACTTAGATTTCCTTATATTCCACAGTGTCTTCTCTTAAGTTCTCTGCCAATTTCTTTGAGAGGTCAATTTCTGTAATGAGTTCTCTTTTGCATAATAAATAAATAAATAAACAAAGTCATCTTTTCACATGATAAGAATGTACCTCATACTTGCCAGCTAAAAATTAGTTGACTAGTTCAAACTGGTAGTCTTTTTTCCTTCTCTATATAATGTGGAGAGAAAGAGGCATATACATAGTGTGGTTCATTTAATCCTAAAATTGGTTTCTACTGTCCAAATTGTATTGCCTTTTAAAGATGTCACCATTGATCAAAAAGCTTATTTCCACAATTAGTTTAGACCAGACAGCTACTTTTAGATGGTTAAATTAAGATAAGAGTAATCTTCCACTGCACTAAAGTGGTCTGAATTCATCCTATCTAACTAAAATACTATAATAAGCAGGATAAGTTTGAATCATGTTATATAAAACAAGCAATTAATTTGTACTTAAATTTTAACGCATTAATCCCTTTAAAGAAAGTGACAAAGTTTCTAATATAGACAATGGACATACAGGCACCTTTGAAGGGGGACAACTTTGCAATTTAAGATTTAGTTTTCTCATTAGATCTTCAAAAGCATCTACTTTATTGCACTGAGGATTTGATTCAGTTGCCAACACACTGAAGATGCTGCATGGCACTATGACCTCAACCTGTGGTACAGGAGTACTGAAGTCTATTACAAGTCCTGGGTATCTAATAGATCCATCAAGATGAGTTAAATTTGCTTAGGATGGATCTTGGGTGTCAAAGTTAAGCACAAATTAGATACATGAATAAGTTGCACTGGATCTCTTTCTGCATTATCATACCCTCTCTCTATAGTATATAAATTTATATCTTCCTGCCACCCAATAAAATGATCCCAAGACTAAGGAAAACCAAAAATTCTTGGAAGATAGTATTGTTTTCTCATTAGTTTTCTCATAATGTATCTCACAATTCTTACCTCCCTTCCCTCCCCAGTGGTGCTTGGTCGTTAAAGTACATATGTTGAGATGGATTTATAGGTTGTAAATCCAAAAAGGACTAGTAGGAATCACATTTAGTTTTATCAGGCTAACACAAACTGTAGAATTATACTAGTTTATTCCTGTATCAAACTTCTATCTTAGATTGTCCTGAGCTGTCATTTAGGGTCTAGGTTTATGGACATACTAGTGAAGCTGTTCCATCTGTCTGCAGCTGCAAAAAATGTACAATTGATATATAGTTTGGATTTATCTACTTTCAGATTTTAAGAGTAAGGCACCACTTTTCTTTCAGAGCCAATTTCTTGACAGGGCAGAGAACCTAGTGGCAAGCAGTAGGGAAAAGGCTCTGTGACTTTTTTGCCTTGGTTTTCATTAGTAGGGCTTGTCCTCAGGCCGTCCAGTTCCCTGTACCTCTAAGCAGAGTCTGTGGGAGTAAAGCAGTATCTGCAGCAGGGAAAGAAAGAGTTAGGGTTCACTTAACCCACCCGGACAAGCTGGAGAAGTGGGCCCATGTGAACCTCATGAGGTTTAACAAGGCCAAGGGCAAGGTCTTGCACCTGGGTCGGGGCAAGCCCCGGTACCAATACAGGCTGGGGGATGAAGGGCTTGAAAGCAGCCCTGCCAAGAAGGACTTGGGGGTACTGGTGGATGGAAAGCTGGACATGAGCCAGCAATGTGCGCTCACAGCCCACAAGGCCAATCGTATCCTGGGCTGCATCCAAAGCAGCATGGTCAGCATATCGAGGGAGGTGATTCTGTCCCTCTCCTCTGCTCTGGTGAGACCCCACCGGGAGTCCTGTGTCCAGCTCTGGAGCCCTCAGCATAAGAAAGACACGGACCTGTTGGAGCGGGTCCAGAAGAGGGCCATGAAAATGATCAGGGGGATGGACCACCTCTCCTATGAAGAAAGGCTGAGGGAGTTGGGGTTGTTCAGACTCACTGTTTTCTATGGTGAAGTGACAGATGCTGCAGATCAGGGCAGGACAGTGCATGTTGTACACTTTGACTTTATCAAGGCTTTTGGCACAGTCTCCCATAGTCTTCTTATTAGCAAATTGGTGGAAGATAAATGGATAATAAAGTGAGTGCAACATTCCATGGGGTCCTGTGCTCAATGACTTGTGATCAGTGGTGCAAAGTCCAGCTTTACACTCCAACCAATAAGACTAGTGAGTAGTAAGGCTAGTAACTAGTAGAGTTCCTCAGGGATCAGTAGTGTAACTAGTATTGTCTAACGTCTTCACTAACAAACTAGATAATTGGACAGAGTGGATGCGAACTTAGCAAGTTGGCATATCACAAATTGGTGGGGGGAAAGCTCAATACTGTAGAAGCCAGGGCTGTTATTCAGAGAGCTGGGCAGGCTGAAGAAATGGACAAACATAAATCTCATTAAGTTCAACACAGGCAATGCAAAATTCTGCCTCTGGTAAGAAATAACCTCACGTGATAATACAGGTTGGCAGCTGACCAGCTGGAAAGCAGCATTGCAGAGAAGGACATAGGGATCCTGGTAGACAACAAGTTGAACATGAGCCAGCAACGTTCCCTTGCAGCAAGGAAGGCCAACAGCTTCCTAGGCTGCATTAGGAAAAGCATTGCCAGCAGATCGAGGGAAGTGATATTTTCCCTCTACCCAGCACTGGTGAGGCCACATCTGGAGTGTTGTGTCCAATTCTGGGCTCCCCAGTACAAGAATAATGTTGACAACAATATAGTTGGGGGCCGGAAAACAAGACATATGAGGAAAGGCCTGAGGGAGCTGGGTTAGTTCAGCCAAGAGAAAGCTCAGGGGACACCTTAGTGCTGTTTACAACTACCTGATTGGAGTACACAGAGAAGATGGAGCTAGACTCTTCTTGGAAGTACATAGTGAATATGATGAGAGGCAATAGACACAAGTTAGAATATGGGAAATTCCAATTAGATATTAGGAAACAATTGTTTATCACGAGGGTGGTCAAACAGTGGAAGACGTTGCCCAGGGAGGTTGTGAAATCTCCATCCTTGGAAGTGTTCAAGACTCAGCTGGACACAACCCTAGGCAGCCTGATCTGATTACGTCTGTTTTGAGCATGTGTTGAACTAGATGACCTGTGTGGTTCCCGTTCTGTGTGAATTATGATACTACAATTCTCTGACTGTACTCTATGTTGTGCTGAAGAGTTGTCAGCTATTACTCTCTTTCCTTATTTAGAAACCTATGGTTTGTGGTCAAGCTGTTTTCTTGACCTTCTTAATCTTCTAATCATGTTGAATTTCATCTTATAGTGTTAGCATTTAGCAAGTACAGAGTAGAAATCATTCATTTAACTATTTTTATCCCTTTCTAATTTTTTCATATCCTTCTGAAGCGTGGATAAGCTATTGCCACTACATATGGTCTTAATGAGATTGTAATCTTCTGCCTAGTAACTCCACTATATTTGTAATTACAGCAACAGAATTTATACACTCTGTCACTGTCTATTTTGCACAAAAGATGTCATGAAAATTTTTCATATTTATCTATGGTCTTTATATTTTTTCATGTAATAATATATAATAACTAATATGCTTAAATATAGAAATTTTGTTTTTACTAGAGACAACATTTTGCTAGAAGCAGATTTCTAATCTAAATACTACTTGAAAAAAGTTATTAGTTTCAATCTTTAATGCAGTCTTGGCTATTCTCTTTAGTTATTCCCTCAAGTTTTGGAAGAAAATATTCTGGTATCTAATTGCATAGGCTTTAAGAAAAATTTTCATTAGTATGCTTATCACAAGTACTAAATTCTTTTATGGGAGATGGAACTAATCAATATAGTGATGACACCTCCCCAGAGATAACATAGATCAGTTGCCTCTATAAACAAAGAGACAGGCATGGATTCCAAAGCATCTAGATTGACAACCTTGTTCAACACTACTAATTCCTTTAATCAGAAGATGAGAACATTTGCTTTTATTAATTATTCGTTGTTTCCTTAATTAATTTTATATATGTGAGCAAAGCTTTGAGTGCTAGTGATGTGTGTGGTTGGTATAACGGAAAGCAAAAAATTTACCTGTACTTCATGCTTTCATGCTAAGCCGCTGTCCACTTGCTCATCTTGATCAGGTGTCCTGTAACACACTCCTGCCACAAAGTGGTCTCCTCTCTGATCCTGACCCTCAAACTTTCAGCCAGCCTGTTGTCCATCCCATATGGGAGCTTCCTACAGACAAACTGCTCCTTCACACTATAAACAAAAGCCTCCCCACCACCTTCCCTGCCTGTCTTTCCTGAAGAGCCTGTATTTGCCCATTGCACCACTCCACTAACACCATGTCTTAGTTCATTCAACATCATTGCAGTTGTACAACAACATGTGGCGTTCTGGTTCCTCTTGCTTGTTTCCCAGGCCGTGCACATTTTTTTATGTACCCTTGAGGAAGGCCTTGCTCCACCCTGTTTTTGAGATCTTTTGTTCCTGATGCCATAGATCTTTGGTTTTCCACCTGTTTCCACCATTCGCACACTTGACTGTGGCTTGTAATCTCTCTCCCCTTTTCTTCCTAGCTTAAGAATCTCTTAACCAAGCTGGCAAGCTTGCTGGCTCTTGTCTTTGGCTGCTTTCTTCTTTCTTCGAGCTGTTGGATGGGTTTTTTTGCCTCATGACTCACTTCCCTGAACTAGTAAAACTGTTTGAAGAGAATAAATGGCTTATCTTTTTCCCTTTTAATAGGTCCTTTTGTCTTTTCATTCCAATCCTTTTGTCATTTCATTCCTAAACCAGGCTCTTCAGAGAAACTTGAACACTTCTCAAATAACTTCATTGTTAAGGCATCTTTGCAGTACAGAAATTAGTTATTCTCAGTAGGGACTTGCTTATTTTCCAGTATATTTGTATTTGAATAGAGGTAGTATTCTTTTAGCAGTCATCTGTTGTAAGGTCTGTGTTGCCTTTTTCAGGATTTCAGCTAAATATTGAGATAGACAACAGAGAAACGAGAATATCAAATGGTGCTGACAGCATGGCCTGTCAGTTAGAAAATGGAAATGGCAGCTTGATAGAGAAACACACAGCCTGTAACCTCAGCCACTATTCATAAATTGTGTAGACCGATTCTTCAACTTGACATGGATTTTTTTTGTCATAAATCCATTTAAGTAGTAAGAAAGAGATGTTCTGCTCCTTTCTGTTCTATTATGCAAAAGAAACGTCATTAGAAGAAGACTTAGCTGGATCATCAGATGATATATAAACACCCATATGTCAATAGGGCAATGGTGATCATTACTCTCTGCTGGACCTTCTGGTCCATCTACTAGATTATACAGAGAAGAATAAAACAAGGTTGGTAATATCTTTCATAATATCTTTCCTCTTTTCAAAGGAAGCCTTTTTAGTCTGAACTTAAAGCATATCTACAAGCCAGTTAATACAGGTTTCAATCAATGGAGGATGCAGTATTAAGGAAATTATACTTTAAGGTAAGTCACCACAAATACTTACTTTTGGATATGGTACCGCCAGTGGCAGATATAACTGTGGCAGAAAATCATACGTGAGCTTTACACTGAGCAGGACTGAATGTTGACACAAAGCAAATTTTATTTCCTCAGATCTCTTTGATGCTTACATTGTTGATGTACAAACAGAGTCTTCAACTGTTCTTCAAAGAGTGTAAAGTAATTCCACTGAAGTAAAGATTACAAGAAAAGAGCAGGAAAGAAGTTTGAAGTTTAGTGATTTCTAAGGGGACTACATAGAAGCATGCAAATTGAGTGAGGGTATTCTATTAAAACAGGATATTCTATTAATTATAATTTAAAAAGAAGTAGTTAACAATATCTTACACAGTTTCTATAGTTTCCAGTTGGATAATTCTAACAATTCGGACATTACAATGTTTAAGGTTAGAGTTGATTAGAGGAGAGAAGGGAGAAAAAAGAGAGAGGAAGAAAGGAAGGGAGAAAGGAAGGATGGACAGACTGGACAAAATCATCAAAAAAACATTTGATGTTACAGTCCATGTAGCTCTTGGACAAGGAGAGTGGTATCATAACCCACCATAGCAAAGCAAACCTGAGATACAACTTAACCAAGGCCCCAGAGGAATAGCCGCCAGCAACCCTGAACGCAGCAGGGACACTGGAGCCACGCAGGGCAAAACTCTAGGACCCTGTCCTTGGCCTTGGCCTTGGGACAGAATCAGCTCTATTTTGCACCCTGATTAGGGCCACAGTCAACATGGACCCATCCTTACCAGAAGTTTGAGCCAACATGAGGGCCCTTGCCTTGGCAGCTGCCTGCGAGAATAGGTGTGTGGGAGCATGACTGCCCTGACATAGCCAGACTTCACAACTGTGAGGCATTTGGTGCATGGTGTGGGGGCAGGTGTTAAAGCTGCTGTGAGCCATGAACTACCCCTGGCACTTCAGTGCCACAGCTGCCCCTATGGCAGTGGGAGACAGCCCTTGCACCACTGCCGCTGAAGTAACATTACTAAAAAGCTCTGTCTGCAACTTGAGCACTAATTTTCATCTCAAAAACTGTATTAGTCCATAAAAAAGGCAATTCCAAAAGTGAAGCTTCTTGAATTACAGAAATGTGAAATATAAATAATTAAATGCATTTCTTATCAGAAATCCAAAGCCTTACAGAAAATGAGAGGGAAAATTATGTTATTCATGAGAAAATAAAGCAGAATATATTAGAATATAAGAAATAGCTTTACTTGCTTTAAGCAGATGGTTCCGAATAAATGTTGGGGAATAAATAGATGTTTACAGGCAGCATTCTATCGCCTTACTTAAAATAAATATTTTATGAATATATGTTTTCTCATTAACAAATATAGAAAATAAAAGAATTTCTGATTTTTTTTACCACTAAACATGTGCAAAATTAACCTTCAAAGCTATTGGTATTGGAATAAAAGTGGTTATGGGAGAACTATTTCCAAAGAACATAATATTACATAATTTAAAAAATAACTATATTAATCCACTGAAAGAGAAATATACAAGTATATGTTAACAAAAGATCACGTCTTTTAAAAATCTATAATCCTTGAATTAAAAAAAAAAAAAGTTAGAACTTCAGTTTTCATGTTCAAAACAGAACAAACTGGAAAAAGTGGTTTTATTGATCTCATGACTGCAGAGAAAGTTTGGAATATCCCAACCAAATATCTCCTGAGGACTCAGAAAGCTAAAGGTCAGCTCTTTTCCTACCAAAAAAAGCAAACACAAAAAACCCACACAAGTCCTTATTTTTAATCCATTCTCTTGATTTTCAAATGCATGAATGCAACTGGCAAAATTATAACACGTGTCATGTTGAACATGTTTCAGGCAACCTACAAGACTCCTACTTGTTGTTCTGAAAAGACATAAATATGTTATCATAGTTAATGAAGAAAAATATAGCAACTTGTGTCCAGTATAATGATGTTAATATAGTTGGATCTAATTATTACTGACTTATCTTGAACTCTTCCTATTTCTGCAGCCGTCAAGAAGAACTGAGTATGAATATGAAAAATGGATATAGGTTCTAACTACTTAGGAGAGAATGAACAATGTTAGCTGTACAAAGAACTTGTTTGTATGGCAGAAGCAATGGGAATGTCCAATGACAAAGAAAGTAAAGAACATTGTTTTTTTAACCTGTAAAGTTACATTGAAGTGTCAGAAATAGCAAAATAAAAAGTTGTTTTAAAATGCCTTAATTACAGTAAGTGAAATTCTCCTCCTTTCTCTCATTTGACTACCTTTTTTTCTTTCTTTCTTTATAGACTCAGGCTGATTTTCTTCTGTTTGCTTGCTTAGGAAGGATGCGCACATATGTGTGTATGTGCATAGCATACCTTTAGGCCTCCTGTGTTAATCCTAAGAGTACTAATTATACAAAATTCATATCTGACAAACACATGCTTAGAACATTTGTCTTTTGGATTAGCAGTGTTTTAATACTGATAAACAGAAAGTCTTCCAAGAGTCACTGACTTCCATATTTTAATTACATTTTACTGTATTGTTTGCCAGTTACGCTAGAAGGATTCTTTCTGAAGCATGAAAACAGATTAGGAAACAGGCTTATACTGACAGAGTTTTTAAGGGTGCGCAGAAGAAGATGCTCTGAAAGTTGGGGTTTTTTTATCTATCAACATGTCATTATCAATGATTAGGGGACAGGGAAGTGTTTAGGCCTAGATTCACTGACTTAAGATTTTGAATGACTTTCTGAATGTGGATTTTCATGAGTGCACACATTGTTGCTATCTTATCAGATTTCTCAGACCGTGGAGAAATTAAAGAGCTGACAAAGACAAAAACTTCAAATATAACCAGAACTATTCATTTATTTTAATCTCTTTCTTATTTACAAGTTTATTCTGTATGTAATGTCAGGCTTACAATCTCTTTCGGACAAGTGTTCACATACTAACAAACCTTTATAAATACAATATATAAAGTTCTTGATTCTGACTTTGCAGCATAAATAATGGAGGGGAAGAAGGGCTATGAAAGCTATGAGATTATTTTTTTCAGGGAATATGGGGGTGGGGGGTGGGAAAGAGAGAATAATTTATACTACCTGTATTACAAGTACGTAGTTAAGTAGATTGTGTAATCTGAAAAGGTGTTCAAAATAGGAGTTTGCTGTCCTGACTTTAATCACTGGTAGTTCAAAGGCCTTTGTTGAAATGGCTATTACAGAAGGTTAAACTCCTGAAAAACAGCTAGGAAAAAAATTTGGATGCTGGCAAATGTTGTATAGAGAAGTAGCTTGGGAAGAATGCATTGTGGTATAAAAAAATCAATCAATTGAAAGGCTGAAACATGAAGCTTGCGGTCACTGGTTACATACCTCTATTCAGTTTTCTCTTAAAATAAGTTAGGGTAAAAAAAAACACATCTACATTTTGTTTAAGTAATGTTTTCCACGCAATGGCTACATGCTGTTAGGGAAAGGATTTAATTTTTCCTCTTGTTTTTCTACTATAAAAGTCAGTAAATTGAAGCAAGGTGTTTTGCACTCTTAATAACCTCATCACTACATCCTTTCTACAATTCAAGGAGAAAACACAGTTTTGCTTTGGTGGTTTTTGTTTTGGTTTGGTTTTTCTTTTTTCCTCTTTTACTCACCTTTATTATCCTTGTGTGCTTTTAAACTCAGCTTTTGCATCTGGTTAAACATAAGAATGCAAGTGGAACACAGTAATTCTCTCTTTGTGGTGGAAATGTTTAATTAAAGCTAATGGAATTCATTTATCCAGGTCCTGGTTCAAAGTCTTTACAATGTATTTCATATTATTTTTATTCACTTATACACTCAAATTACTTCATTACTGCAGCTGCACAATGGTAAAACTCTTTCATTAAGCTATACATAATGACTTTGAGATATTTTTATTTCAAAAGATACTGCAAATTCAGAGGTAATCTCAATTTTTTAAAAATATTAACACATTTTTTAAGCAATTTGTATTTTACTTACAATACCTTAAAAACACATCATGTTTTCCTATTTGGTTTTGCTAGAATTTTTTTTCTTTTTTTCTCAGTCCAAAAACTGTAAAAAATGTACCAGGATCTATGACCCACAAATGTTTTTTCTAATTCATAAAAGTCTGATATCAGTAAGTAGGATAAATCTAAAATAGTCAATGTATAATAAATGAAAGTTTTCCAACTGATTATAAATGAGTAATTTTGGATTTTTATCCAGGTCACTTAGAGGAGAATATGGCTTTGTTTTATTTTTTTTAATTATTATTTTATAATATTATGATCATAATAAAGTCTAAGACCATATGCTATAAATGAACAAAATAGTTTGTTTTTATATATAAAACAACTAATGATGAGTTAAACTATAATCAATATAGCACTAAATATTCTCTGCCTTCTCAAGTGAATTAAAATCGGTCTCAATCGGACAAGAAGAGCATCACAATTCAAATTTATTGTCAACAAAATATAGAAGAATGTTTAAGAATAACTGTAGCACCACCACCAGAAAATATAATATCAGCATAAATACTTTTCCTATTTTCCTAATTCAGTTAATGCAATAATATCAGCGGTGGAGCTATTATTAATTTTTATTTTTACATTTGGAGTTGGAAGTCATTTTCTTCACTGAGAAATTTCCCAGAATACAAGATAATGTAATCTTTAAAGCTCATATTAAGATATATCAGCCTAAAACATTACTTACAAAAGAAGTATTCCTGTAGACATGGAGGTAGAAGGTTAGAACATTATTGTCAAGGCAAGACAAAGCTTAAAGGTAGAGGTAATATTCTATATTAAACCAGATAATATACCTGGAAAATTAAACACGTTTTTGGTCACAGAAAACTTTCTTCAAAGGTGGAAAGTAGACATCTTGAGGAAGACTTCATGTTTTATTTTTTACTATAGAAGAGAGTATATTTAGCTACAAACCTTTCCTTACAACACTTCATAAAGAGCATATCTGAGAGGTAAAAATGAATATGTTTTGGGTGCTATGCTCAGGTATGGGTGAGCAACAATGTCAGCAAAAATGCAGCAGTGTGAGCTTCAGCACATCTCTGAATGCATGTTTGGCCTGGAAAATATGTGGAGGTCTTTACTCAGGTTGCTAGTATTGCTTTTGTCACTATACCCCTTCTGCTATCATGAGTAGGCTAGCATAAGAGTGTCAACACATGCCATTTTCTTACTTTCATTCTGCTGTGAATAAAGAAAAAGCCAAGACTATGTGCTAGGCAGCCACAACTATAGAAGTAATTTCTCTTTCCAGCTTCCAACTCTGCATTTAAGAGTGAGAGCTCAAGATGGCCTTAGCTTACGGTATAGTGACATCTAGTACCCTGGCACCTGAGAATAGCCATCCCATACCTTTTCAGATACTTCAGAGGTCACCTCTGAAGTGGCACCAATAAGCCACTCACAGCTTGCAAGTGTACTCTAAATGGACCTAAACTGAGCAGCTGTGTTTCAGTGCCTGAATTACTCAGGGAGTGGGGTTCAGCTCCACATTCAGATAGTTAAATTTAAGTGTATACAACATATGAGTCTAATAATGAATCAGGCATCTAGAAGGTTGGAACTTAGACATATGTGGTTGGCTGTGTAGTTCTCTGGACCTGCTTGATTGTGTTAATGAAGTTTCCATGAGGTGGCTTGTGGGGCTTAGGTACATCGATGTTTTCCTATGGACAGCAAGCTGGAAGGCATCTTCCTCTATGCTTCTGTGCTGGTTTTGGCTGGGATAGAGTTCTTCATAGTAGCTTGTAAGGATTTGTGCTGACAACAGTGTTGATGATACAGAGATGTTTTGGTTATTGCTGAGCAGTGCTTACACAGAGTCAAGGCCTTCTCTGCTTCTCACACCACCCCACCAGCGAGTAGGCTGGGGTGCAGAAGAAGTTGGGAGGGAACAGAGCCGCGACAGCTGACCCCAACTGACCAAAGGGATATTCCATACCATATGATGTCATGCTCAGCATATAAAGCTGGGGGAAGAAGAAGGAAGCAGGGGACATTTGGAGTTACGGCATTTGTCTTCCCAAGCACGACTCAACTGAAAATTTCAGCAGACATAGCATTTTGTAGCAAACACTTCCATAGCATTCCATAACTTTGCTAATTCTTTTGGTGGTGCATTATACACTCAAACGTTCATTCAGATTATGGGTACTGGAGTATGTTTGCAAGAAGGCATTTTGTTGAAATGGCTCCACTATGTAAGAAAAAATAAAAGAAAAAATGCAAAAAACAGGACAAATTACCTTTCCCTTCTCCTATTCCTATAATAAAACCCCCAAAGGGGAATTATCAGATCTTCACTTAATATTTCATTGAAATGTTTTCCAACTGAGGGCATATTTTCCAAAATGCTAATATAATTTTGGACAGATGTGCCTACTATGTTCAGTCTTTTCCCTGGTGTTACCACAGATGGCCTTGTTTCATCCCTTGATGTCTTATATTTGATATTTAACATACAATGTTGCTTTTACTTCTTTTTATAATTGATCATTTTGTTTGTCATTCATTCTACCCAGAGTGTTTCAGAGAAGAGGTGAGGTGTTTAGTAAAGATTTAAACAATATTTCTATGTATGAAACAGTCCTTAAATCAAACAGTATTATGTAGACCTCAGCCTTCTTCCCTCACTGTTTCCCCTTCATCTTTTTACATGTATTCTGGAACCTGTTTCTGTATCTCCTTTTTATGCAAAGTGTATTATATTTTATTCTATATATATAACGTATCCACATTTTATATTAAAACAAAGCTTTGCAAAAACTTTTAGGATATGGAAAATATTAGTATCTTTTGCTGTTTAAAATTGATCAGTCATGTACAGAATTTCTTCTGATTTGTGAAATACAAAGTAGAATAATTTAGCTCACTTTGGACCGCCAAGCAATGGAATTTATTTAACCAGAAAGATAGGCAGAAGAGCAGTGAGAGATCCCTTTGCATCTATTAATGTCTTTGTTTATATATGATGTTGCAACTGCACTCTTAGGTGTGAGAAATTAGTTATATAGTAGGGTCTCCTGCCTTTGATTTTGACTGGGACTAAACTGGAGACTTTCTGTCAGTGACCAGAGTGCACCCTCCTCATCCCACCCAGGTGTTTGGCTGCTCGTGCCCCAGTGCTGGCAGGGTGCATGTGGGTGACCTTGGATTGGGCTGCTGGGAAGCAGCAGGATGAGAAAGGGCTGGGAGAAGCGTAGCCTAACTCCAGCTCGTTTGGTTGCTGCTTTTAAGCTCAGATGCTTGCCCTGGGTCCTAGCTGGAGTCAGACTGCAGCCGTGCCTCTGCCCAGCCACATGCCTCATTGATCCTGGTCCTGTCTGACAGGCACAACTTCCCATTTGTCCTTTGGCCTGCCTGGTTACTGAGGACTTGCCTGGCAATCACAAGGCTCCTGGCTGACCCCAGTCACTGTCCCTGTCCCATCCCTGCTCTCCTGGTTGGCTACTGTGGGACTTAACCTCTTGGTGAGTCACTGCCTTGATGGCCTCCCTCACCCTCAGCTCTCGACCTCACCACTCACTGAAACTTTCAAAACTTGTAGTATGATTTTTCATTTATGTAATTTTCATATATATATATGTATGTATGTATCTAGTAACTGTGATGCCTAAATATTTTGAGCTGATTTAACAATATCTTAGGAAAATTACGTTGTGCAATGGAGATGGACTAGATGATAGCCTTACACTGTGCTCCCCACCAAAAAAAAAAAAAGCCTTCTGGTTATGAACTTAATATGAACAGAGACTGCCTAGATGTCTGTGTTTCTGTGTTTCCTTCTTCTCAATAATCCTGGTTCTGGGATACACAGAACAATGCCTGTGTGGTTTTGCTGCATTTCGTTCATGGGACTAGGGTCCTTCAGTCTGAATAAATGATGGACCAGGGATAACAGTTGAACTCTGTACTAATATACTGACAGATTCAGTGCAAAGAGGAAAAGCCCAGGGTTAAATTTTGATTCTAGGATCATAAGTCCACAATTTCCATAGTGCACAGTTTTGGCAATGAAGCTTAATTCAATTTCCAGCTCTATGTGTGAGCCGTGCACCTAATAGACAATGTGAAGTAGATGTCTTTATAGCTATGACCATTGCTTCCATAGCAAATGGGATCCAGTACCTTCATACTGAGCAAACCACTGGGGGACCTCAGAAAAAATGCACTTTCCTCTTAAGGAAGGAGGAAATTTCAAGCAGGGCAGTCTTACATGGTGCCCCAGAGCATGACTTCAGCTTGGTCCCACACTTTCAAGCACGTCCTAAGTCCAAGTGTAGTGCGTAATTCATAACAACAAGCATAGACAAAACACAAATTCATCTCTGCACAAAATCTCTACCATGCACTAAGGTAGATGCATCCCCCATATGAAATGTGCTAACCCCTATAATTTAGACATAGTCTTTTCTGTACTGTGAGCATAAAAGGAAAGTAGAGCTAGCAAAACTGAATGATCCTAATGGATACATAATTTCCTCTTAAGAATTAAGAGGAAAATCTTGTGATGTAAATTATGTAAAGACCTTTTTATTAGAGACAGATGTCCTGAAAATGTGCATCATATGAATTTGAAGCTAACTTCATCCATCAGTGATTTTAACATATTTGTACAAATAAGCTGCTTCTAAGTTTCTTGTGCACAACTGTCTTCTATAATTTGAACATTTAATGAATTTCCTTTAGAATATATTTGACTCCCTTCAAATTTCTAAATTTAAAAATGAGATAGACACATTTAACCTTGATTATGATAGGCTGCTTCAGCAAAAAGTATGTTCATTTCCATTTCAAAAGAATGGAATCTAGTAGAAGTGTTTTAAATGTTAAGGGATTTTTAAATAAAATTGATCCTTAACCAGTTACACCATGAAAATTCTAGCTTCCTTTAAAATATTGCTTGTTATAGTGAAGCTGTCACACAACTTTCAGCACTAATGAAACTAGCAGGCTAAAAGGTGCCTCAGAAGCTCCTAATTCAGTTTTGAATCTAAGACAGATATTATAAATTAATAGGGTGCTCTTGAAAATGAGTTACCTAGTACGTTATTCCAATAATGTGTTATCAATAATACTATAATAAAATTATTACATTCTGCTTTCTCTAGCTTCTGAAATATGAAAACTTTTAATTTCTAATGAAGTAAAAGCTACTTGTTCCCTTACTCACCCTGTCTTTCATCTGTTCCGTTTCTCATCCAGAAAATACTGTTGGAAAAATCTGCTGTGGATTGGATAGATGTGGACTGAGGTGTCCAGACCTCATATATTCAATACGCTTCACTTAAAACAATTGCTTGGAAAACAGATATTTTAAGTCCTCCTCAGCTTGGAGAGATTTGAAGCTGTATCGCAAATACTAACCTGTAAAGTATCCTGAGAAATAATTTTGTTTATTTTGAAAATTAATACTTTATAAACAAGAATAAAGGTTTTGGGTTCTTGTTTATTGTTTGTTTTTCTTTTTTATTCAGATTAGCTTCAGATATTGGTATTGTGGTGTCAGGCAAATTCAAACTGAGAAAAATCTGGAACAAGATCTCCAGTTCCCTTGGGATTTGGTATAAAAAGTAAGGTTATTATTAATAAAGGATTCCACTACTGTGTTTTCCACTGATATTTCTACTTTAACTCAATTAGTTTTCTTATGCATAATCACCTTAGTATGGTATGAGTGTGCCTATAAGCTTGGTCTTCAATGTCTATTTCAAGAAATAAATTCCGATCTCACCAAAGCAATGTTGAACCCGAATTTAAGTAATGGGACACTCTGGGTTACAGCTAGAAAGATGTCTTGGGCACAGGTTTCGGCAGCCATATTCCAGCTATATTTAAATTAAGGTGCATTTTGTCAGTCTGGCCTTAGATTTCAGAAATTAGTAGTTCTTATACATTTTTACCTATAATGTGTCTTAGCATTATTTTAAACACTTCTAATAACTGCTTTGAAGAAGATTCTTCAAATATTTATCAGGTGAGATAGATATTGATGATCATCTTTTTATTAAATTGAAAAGACAGAAGGAAGGTGAGATTCTCTACAGAGATTTCTGTAAACAGTCTGCAAGATTATTCATTTCTTTAATTTTTCCAAAGTGTTTATCTGTTACATTTCATTAGTTAAATTTCTCCTATTTGGAAATGGCTTTTTAAATAAAATTGAGAAACTTGGGGTTTTTTTATGGGAACCAATTGCTAACAACAAGGTCTGAGCTTAATAACTTGATGTGTCCATTTAAACGATTTTCTCATTGCTTGATTTGAAAGTAGTTTAGAAAGTAATACAAGAGGAAAAAGTAAAATGTCAGCTTCACTTTGATACCAGTCTTCGTAACCTTTTTTCATTTAAGACACTATTTTAAATTCTACCTTACACAAAATTGACAATCTTTCAAGGCACACACTTTGCACAAATGATTTCAGTACTCTGGGAGATAAGCTTGCATTCCTAATAAACCAGAGTTGCAGCAAGCTGTTTCACAATAATGAAAACTGCACTGAACAAATTATTTCTATATTTCAATGTGCCTTAATTGCCATTTCCCCATCTGACTTATTTCACATCAGGAGCTTGGGCAGCACTGAATAGGCTCAAGCCGACAAGAAAGAAAATGCGAAGAACTTCAGAATACACTGTACCTGCAAAATTTTCACAAGAGTTTCGCTCCTTTTTACAAAAGAAAGAATGAGGAGCCCTAGTATTACAGAATGATTTGATAGCTGTCACAGACGCGGTATTCTTTGGTTAGAAGTAGATTCAGACTGAAGCAGAGCTCAATGATGTCGGAAAAAGAAAAAAACAGAAACCAACAGAACATCTTGAAAAGATCAAAGGTTGCAGTTATGGCAGCAGGCTTTTAACTTTTCCCTCTTTTTCCACCAGATGCTTCTAAAACAGAGTAATTGGTTTAAATAAATTGTTTTCTGAAGTTATACTCCAGACAATAATCTTTCTTAAGCTCATTGTGGTTCAGATACAATCATGTTAGTCTTACGACATGACTTAGAGTCTTTTATTATTTCTTAAGTATAATTTGTGATCAGTTATGTTGTTGGTTTTTTTTTCCTCTGGATATTTGTCATCTACTTTCCCTGCCTCACTGTTTTGATCCTATGCTGCCTTTTAGGCTCTCATATTTTATATCATCCTTTCCTTGACTCTTTTTCTTTTTCTCTCAGTTCAGACTCTTCCAACAAAATTACTGTGCTCCAAACTTGAGAACAACAAAAATAAAATGAGAAACCTAAGACTATACACTTTTCCAATGTATGTGATATCTTCCTTTGTCTAAGATTATAATTTGGATACCATGGCTATGTGGAGATTTTCTTCCTCCCATTCAACCCCAGAACATCCCTATACCAGTCTATATTAGGTGTTTTTAGAGTCTGGTAAACTTAATTGCATCTGCAGAAACAATGAGTGAAGTCATTCTCTTCAGTGGCATGTTAGTACAAGAGCGCCTTATCTTTCCACAGAAATCAGTTTCTGAAAATCCATGGATACCTATTTTATCAAGCTTTTCTCAGAAATTAGTTGAAATTCAGACAGCTCCATGCCTAAAACACAATTTATATTTAATAAGTCATTAACTTCCTTTTGAATATATGTGTCTTAAATAGATGAAGCAAGAGGAAAGGGGGACGTCTGGAGTTACAGCTTTTGTTTTCCCAAGTAACCGTTATGCATGATGAAGCCCTGCTATATTTTTATATCTCATATTCTATTATATTGTATTATATTATATTATATATCACATATCATGTATCACATATCACGTATCACATACCTCGTGTTAGTCGATGAGTACTTTTGTATGAGTAAATTGGGTAAGAGGAACTGCACAGAGATGCAAGTAGAGAGTTCACAAAATTAAGTGTCTTATATAAACCACATTGGTCATTGTTTTCAGCTGCACAGGAAAATTTATAGTGAAGTAAATTGCCTAGAGTCAATTATTAATTTATTCCACTGGCTTCATTTGAGCTACCGCTGGAGTACGGTGTGATCTTTACATGAATTCTGGGATCAAAACATGGCTTTCTGTGCTTGAAGCAACAATAGTTTAGAGTCACTCTTACTTAAGCAGCATATCTCCAAGAACACACAACTCCCTGGCTAAGATGAGTACCATAAGTCTGCCTTTTTGTTTCCCATGGCAACTACGTTTTCTCAGAAATTTTCTGGTGTTTTTATGAGACAAAAAAAATCTATATAAAAATAAAATGTTGGTGTATTTTATAATAGTAGCATAGTTATATGGACTACTCTAAGTTCGCTATGAATATATTTTGCTTTTATCTTCAAGGTGCAAGGATAAATAAATCGACATATTTAGTGGGAAAGGTGAGGGTGGATTTTCTCTTTACATCCTAATGAATCAATAAGGCTGCAAGATCTATCTTGTAGAATAGGAACTCATAAAATGTTTTAAAAACAGAAAGCATTTGTTTGTAGTTTTCTTTCAACAATGCAGAATTAGGCTGGTTATTTTCCTTTATTCTCAAATAAATCCTTTACAAAGCAATACAATGTAAAAGAAAATTTTCCCAGTTGCAGAAATGTAGACTTAATTCTCATCTGTAAAGAAAAACAAGGTATTATTGTCTTGACAGATGTTTTTTTCAGTGCACAGAATTTATACAACTATGCATCCTGACTTCACACACTTTTTATGAGAGACTCACGTTTAGTCTTGCTCTCAAACTTACCTGATTTCCTGAACTGAAGTTAATCAAAGGAAAATGCTATTCAAAAGATAATTAAGCAAGGGAATAGATCTGAATGAAACTTCTGTTTATCGTTCCATAGGGGCAGTATACACAAGAA
>NW_008825308.1:120485-127118 GCF_000699105.1 Pygoscelis adeliae | reverse complement strand
GGGGGGGGTGGAGAAGTTTGAAAACTTACATCCAGTTGGTTTAAAAACTTTAATCCAGTCGGTTTTCACAAATATATCAGCATTTTGTGTCTGGAAAAGAAAAACAAACAAACAGCATGTTCTACAAGAATAAGACAGTTCTGTTTGCCACTATCCAGAAGATATGATGCTTTTCTCCTGAGCTCATTAAACTGTGATTTTCAAAAAGTGACCCAACCTTCATGTCTCAGCAGTTTATAGTGAGGGGGCTATATAAGTCAATGTGTGACAGTATCTTACTGCTTGCTCACACACAGAATATCTTCAGGACTGGTTTAGATTTACATGGATATGACTAACTAGAATCCAATATAAGGACTTTGTATATACCTATTTTCATTAAATAGATGGAGGAAATATTTGAATAAAAGAGTTTATTAGAGACCAAATTATCATAAATACCTTTCTTTATGCAACCAAGTACTTATGATTTGTTGATAACTATACTTGTTTCAATAATACCTAAATTCTCAGATTGCTGGAAAATGTGAAGTTTTATTGGTTAGTAACTTTTTTTAAGGTCTGAAGAGAGTTATTCCAGTAATGGTTATACAGTTATTATTACAAAATTCATTTACTGGCTTTCATCAGGTACCTAAAAACACATACAAAAATAAGTCTGCCAAGAAGGCATTACACAATATTATAATCATATACTATTTTACAAGTACCTTAATCTTTCTTTAGTTTTAACCCAATTACATATCAGTTAGGCTCTGAGTTAAGTCCTTCTATGCAAGAAAAACATTATAAACTTTCAGGCACAAAAGTCTTAGATTTTATGATTTTGCAAATGTCCCAGTAGGATCCAGCTACAGGATTTCATGAGTTAAATGAGAGGCAATTTGAAAGCTCTAGCTTCAAAAACAATTGAATCCAACTAGTAACAGTGTCCATTTCAAATGTTTGTGGTCCTGTTTGGGAGCACAGTGCGTACAGCTCATCAAAATATAAAATCTACTGTTGCTATATTGTCATTTGTTAGAAAAGTGAGCTCTGTTAGGCATGGGACACAAGAAATATCTTGTGCTGATGCCTGGTCAAAAGAGGTTTCAGATTGTATGTACATCTAAAAAGGAAAAAAAGAAAAGGATGTCTACCATAAATCTGATTCAAAATAGCACTGATGATGAGGATTATTGACACATATACCAGACCTAAGTACTTATTCAGGGCAAAGTACAAGACTAAGTTTTAAGGAGTAATTGAAACTACTTACTTTTCAAGAATGACAGACTCATGCACCAGAATATGCTGGGGAGCCAACCAACAAGAAAGAAGCTTTTCAGAAAAGGAAGTAGAAGTCCTGGTGGACACCAAGTTGAACATGAGTGTTGTGGGTTAACATCAGTAGTCAGCTAAGCAACACACAGCTGCTTGCTTACTCCCCCACAGTGGGATGGGGGAAAGAATCAGAAGGGTAAAAGTGAGAAAACTCATGGGTTGAGATAAAGACAGTTTAGTAGGTAAAGCAAAAGCCGTGTGTTCAAGCAAAGCAAAACAAGGAATTCATTCACTGCTTCCCATTGGCAGGCAGGTGTTCAGTCATCTCCAGGAAAGCAAGGCTCCATCATGCGTAGCGGTTACTTGGGAAGCCAAAATGCCATCACTCCAAACATCCTCCCCTTCCTTCTTCTTCCCCCAGCTTTATATGCTGAGCATGATGTCAAATAGTATGGAATATCCCTTTGGTCAGTTGGGGTCAGCTGTCCCAGTTGTGTTCCCTCTCAACTTCTTGTGCATCCCCAGTCTACTCACTGGCAAGGCATTATGAGAAGCAGACAAGTCCTTGATGCTGTGTAAGTACTGCTCAGTAATAACTAAAATATTTCTGTGTTATCAACACTGTTTGG
Source organism: Pygoscelis adeliae (assembly GCF_000699105.1). Taxonomy (NCBI): domain Eukaryota; kingdom Metazoa; phylum Chordata; class Aves; order Sphenisciformes; family Spheniscidae; genus Pygoscelis; species Pygoscelis adeliae. Next base: position 125,226 of record NW_008825308.1, on the reverse strand, counting down.
GTCACAAATCCAAAGCATAGCACCATACAAGCTGCTATGAAGAAAATTAACTGTCCTAGCCAAAGCTACTACTATGAGCCAGCAATGTATCCTTGTGGCAAAGAGGGCTAACAGTACATCCTGTTAGAATTCTAATTTAATCCCCAAATGAGCTTAGAAATCCTTTAGGATTTCTCACATAAACTTTGTAACAACAGCTAATAAGATAGTGCCCACTTTTTTTCAAGGACACAATAGCCAATTAATTAAATCATTTGGCCAAAGCAGGAAATGTTAGAGTAATCCTTTCCTCAGCCTACAGAGGTTTGTACCCAAAAGACAGTCTTGATTATTAGACCATTGGATATAATATAGGAAATGGAAAGGAGGGAGAGAGAAACAGTTGTCTTCCCTTCCTGCTAAATTTGGACTTCTACGCAGCAAGATTTGTGTTGGTTGAGGTAGAAATTATTTATGCAAGTTATACGTTCCCAGGAAAAAAAGATTTTAAGAAAAGGGGACCTTGACCACACCGCACTGATGAGGATGTTTTCTCTGTAGACAAAATGATTATTTAATTCTAGTCATTCCTACAGAAACGGCTCACTTGTTCTGTATTTGTGAACAGCAGGTCCCGCTAGAGCACTCTTAACTACCTGAGATGTCTGCAGGGAGCCAGGAAAGCACTTAAAACAATTGAAGAGTAAGAATTTTGTATGAGCACAAAAGCAGAGTCTGGAAAACATGCCACCCTGTTGCGCTGGTATGCAGACTGCACATAAGATAAGAAAATGCTTGTGATTAATTGGAACTACGTAGAGGAATCAAGGCTAAAGTAGAACATCGTGTCTTAAAGAGTGTCTAAGGTAGAGAATGTGTTGCAAGTATGAACTTGATAATTGCTGGGCAGCATTGGGGTGCCCCTAGACAGCAATGTCAGCAATATCATATAAGGCCAAGTTCATCTTAGTAACAACACTGGAAACTCCAGATTTGGGTATGTGTGTAGCAGAATTGAGACCAATGAGGAAGAAGCAATCAGGGGTGGAGAAGATTGGTCCAAAAGTAGAAAAAATGGAGAAAGAAGAAGGTGTAAAGTCAGGTAAAGAGCAAAGGAGGGCATGGTCTTCCAGTGGGAGGGGTGAGGGTGCCTACAGCCAGTAATGAAGCTGACCTGCAAACACAAGCCAAATGAGATGCTGGGGACCTACCAGACTGTCAGATTTATACCTCAAACACTTGGTCTGGGAGGGTGCAGTAAAGAGGAATGTGCTTTCATCCTCGTACTAAATGGTTTTGGACAGGAAAGGTTACAGAATTGTAGTTTATAGTAGCTTCTGCCCCATTTAATAACTCAGTTTCTTATTTATTTTTGCCTTTTGAAGCTGTAAATATTTTCAGTGTGGCATATCAAGTTCTCTAGGAGATAAATCTATTCCTTCAATAATTGACATAACAGTCTGGTGGTTAGGGTGTTGTCTTGGAATGTGGAGGAAAACAGTTCAAGTATCTTCAGGTTAGAGGGACCCCTAACAAGATGAAATCTAACAAGATAATCAACCCCTTAAGGATAATTTCCTTTAGAAAAAAGAAAAGTCCTGGTTTTTCTTTCTCATTTCAGAAACTCCAGTAGTAGAATTCTGAATAGATTATCTCTCCAAAGTGTAGTGAGTATTCCCTCACTGACACAAAATTCTTATTTGTCCACAGAGTGTATTTTGTGCCAAAGTTATCTATATCGTATTCAACAGCTCTGTGATAACCAAGGTTGGAGTCACTTTGGAATCAACACCGCATTCTGTTTGACTTTAAAGCTTTTGGGACTTCTCAGTTTCTATGGTGAATCTGGGCATGAAAGCACAGAAACTGTGTATTAGAAAGCCAAAATCAAATTATGATGTATAAATCTTTATTTCTCAGTGCTAACTTAATTTCTAAGCAGTGGAGTACTGGGAAAATTAGAGTAACTCATTCCATTTAAATGCCGAAGCTAAGCAGGCAGAAAACCAAGTTGAATCCTATATCACTTTAGATAAGCTTGAGAATTGAGATGTGAGAAGCCTGCTTTCGCAGTCTTTATTGAAGGGGAGTCAGAAATAAAATGTTTTCTGGAACAACTGCTATTATTTATGAAATATCTAAACTTCAATTGAGTTATTCAGGTTCAAGAATATCTTTGCCATAGAGGTATCCCCTAGGGGTGAAATCTTGATCCAGCTGTATCAAAAAGCAAAAAATTTTTCCTAGATACCTCCCAAGATAAGGTGCAAGCAAGTGCAGCTGCTGCCCTGGCAGCAAAGAGAGAAGACTGCATAGTGTTGTCTATGCCGCACATCGTGTGATACTGAGTGTGCATTACATGCAGTGAAACATTATCTTTAGCTTTCTCACCAGTAATCTGCCTTAGCCCTGTTTTCCAATTGTGTAAAAATATTCCAGGTTCCTTTTTCTATAACATAATTTGTCATTTATTAGTTTGATTAATTTCTGCTTTCACACAATTCCATCACAATCTCTGTAATTTACAGTGCACATCTCCAAGTGCTACAGGAGTAATAATTGCATGTTTCTCTAAGGACGTTGAGATGTCATTCTTCAATATTTTACCTCAAACAGCTAGAATTTTATCCCACACCATTCATTTTGCCTCATGCAATTTGCTGTGTATTGAATGTGTATGTGTGTGTATGTGTATAATATATGTCCGTTTGTGAATTCTCTGATTGGTGTGTTTGGGTTGTTTAGAACATTAACAAATCAGACCAGTTTCAAAATTTAAAACAAAACTTTGCTAGACTAACCTTAATTAACAACACGGTTCATGTTAATTAGTTCTTACAGATTATAATTCATTATTGCTACATATTCAGAGTGGTCAGTCCTTAGCAATCACATCCTACATTAGCTGTGAGTATCCCAAAGTGCTGTGCAGTTAGCACTGATGACCGTGGTCTGTGATAGTCTTTATTGCTGAGGTTGAGGTGATCAGACTTGGGAGCTCTTCAGCAAGGAGAGCTCAGACCAAAGTTCGTTTGTCCCCTCTCTCCCCCTCCAATTCTGGGACCTTATTTTTTTACAAAGTATCTGAGTTTTTAAATAATTCCCACCCCTTAGTCCCTATCAGAGACAACAGAGAAGGAAGGAGTCAAATGTGAGGCAGAAGTTACAGGCGGGTACCCTATCCTGTAGTTTGGCTGTTGTTTTGCTTTGGCTTTTTTTGTTTTGTTTTCTTTTGAGTTTTTTTGTTTTGTTTTTCTCCTTGCTTAGCTGCTGCTTCTTTCCTGAAAGCAAACATAGTCTTTTCCCAGCTCTCAAGTTTGTGCTTCCACAGACATTTCCCATAATAAGTTGATAACAAGGGACCAGGATGGAGATCTTTGACGGTCAGCATAAGGCACATCTCATACAAGTCCCAGAGGCAACACTCTTTTCTGTGAACCACCAGGTACAGAAGTGTTTATACAGTTATAGCTTATTAGTGTGCTTATGTTTGGGTTTATAACAAGCAAATATTGAAATCTGCTTGGTGTGCTATTATCTTCATGGGTGCAACAGACCTCTGCTTTAGCTATACAATATATTATGGACACAATATTTCTCTTGTTTGAACACTTCAAAAGTACTTAGTTTTACTTCAAAGTGGATTTTAAATGTAATGATTTTGCACAGGTTTTAAAATTAGAATCCAGTGGCGAGCACTTCATGGGCTATAGTGTGTGTAAACTATGTGTTCAATAAATATGCTTGACAGAAATGTTTCAATACACCAGTACTACTTCTGTGAGTAGTTTTAAAATTGCTGACCTCAAGAGTTGAGGTTCATTAAAATATCGTATAATACAGCTCTTCCACATTTAATTTCTATTCATGCATCTGAGCCTTTTTGACTTTATAACATGCATCAGATATAACTATTTTAATAATTCAGTTTATTTTCATACCTGTGATTACTAAAATTCACATGTAAAATATATATCATTGATGATGGTAACTGAATTTCTTTCATGATGCATTTACTCAGGAACTGACTTTAAGGGAATGTTTATAGCAATATATTAAAAAATAACAGAAATTCTTATTGTCTTCTGACTACTCATTGCTAAAAAAAAAATCTTCTTGTCAATAAAATTACACTGTTAACATCAGCTAAAATACTGCCCCCAAAAGTACACCTTTTGTTTTGCTTTCTTTATATGTGTTTTCACATGGAGCATGATTTCACCATTCACTTTTCATGAGAGGCAGGTCCTGCTTGACCAACCTGATCTCCTTCTATGACCAGGTGACCAGCCTAGTGGACGAAGGAAAGGCTGTGGATGTGGTCTACCTGGACTCCAGTAAGGCCTTTGACACCGTCTCCCACAGCATTCTCCTAGAAAAGCTGGCGGCTCATGACCTAGACAGGTGTACTCTTTGCTGGGTCAAAAACTGGCTGGAAGGCCGGGCCCAGAGAGTTGTGGTGAATGGAATTCCATCCAGTTGGCGGCCGGTCATGAGCAGTGTTCCCCAGGGCTCAGTTTTGGGGCCGGTCTTGTTCAACATCTTTATCAATGATCTGGACGAAGGGATCGAGTGCACCCTCAGTAAGTTTGCAGACAACACCAAGTTGGGTGGGTGTGTTGATCCGCTGGAGGGTAGGAAGGCTCTGCAGAGGGACCTGGACAGGCTGGATTGATGGGCTGAGGCCAACTGTATGAGATTCCACAAGGCCAAGTGCCGGGTCCTGCACTTGGGCCACAACAACCCCATGCAGCGCTACAGG
>NW_008825308.1:118401-120008 GCF_000699105.1 Pygoscelis adeliae | reverse complement strand
TGGTGAAACATTGGAAGAGGCTGCCCAGGGAAGTGGTTGAGTCCCCATCCCTGGAGGGATTTAAAAGACATGTAGATGAGGCACTTAGGGACATGGTTTAGTGGGTATGGTGGTGTTGGGTTGACGGTTGGACTCGATGATCTTAGAGGTCTTTTCCAACCTTAATGATTCTATGATTCACCACCATTGAAATAAACAAGATTTTTACCATTGGCTTCAAGAGAGTAACAACAAATGACAAAGTACTACTTTACAATGGAAATTTGCTTAAATCTGATTTTGTTTTCTGAGTCCAAGTTTATTGATTATCTCTGGAAGATTGTCACATTATTTAGTAACCAGGTTTAAATATTACACATTGAGCATTACAGGTATATGCAAACCAAGGATGATAGTAAAGAAAGTAGAATTAGAACATGGTCATATGTAAAGATTAGACCAGCATTATGAACTCATTAAAGATTTCTCTCATCATTAAAGACAAACACAAGAGACAAATTATGTTATGAGACTGCAATGGAAATTGTTGGGAAAATAGTACAGCTCAAAATTAAAGAAGAATCTGAGAAGTCAACTAAAAATCTCCTAATTTCAGTAATGCGTCAACAATCTTATAAATTAATTGTAACTACTAAGAATAAGATGTGGGTTTTCTCTTTATAGGTAGATCTCACAACTTTCCTTCTTCTGTAGGTAAAACACATAATCTCCTTTGTGAGAGCCATGTTTGAATGTAGCTTTGATTTTGATGGATGGAAAGAGAGGAATTTCATTAGCGTGAAGCATTTATCACCATGGTGATGTGAACAGCCATAAAAGTGACCTGGTTAGAAGGGGAAAATTACTGAACAAGAGAAAATGCCTGCCAGCCTGGGAACTGTGAGCCTGGGAACTAGCGCTGGGAACCAGAAACATCCTTGAAAAGTGCAGCTGTGTTCTCTGAAGTACAGCTGGGTACCTAGAAACCAGAGGCATCCTGAGATACCACCAATAAGTGTTAAAACAAGGAACTGTAATGATAATTTATCATCTGAAAAGGTGAAAAATAGGAAAACTGTCTGGGAAAATAAGAACTGGTCTGAAAGAACAGAAAACATCATCATCTCTTGGCTGTTACAGGTGAAAAATAGACATTAACAGCATCTTGTGGCTGCTCGAAGTGGTGGTGCCCTGAGCCCTCTTATGCCTCTATGATATAAAAAAGACTTAATTTTTATCCAGAATGTAGCCTCTCTCTCTGAGAACTTCCTGTGCTGCACGTACTTTACCTTTCCTAATATATTGGGTTTGCGTGGCAAGGTTTTGGTAGGGGGGGGCTACAAGGGTGGCTTCTGTGAGAAGCTGCTAGAAGCTTCCTCTATGTCCGATAGAGTCAATGCCAGCTGGCTCCAAGATGGACCTGCTGCTGTCCAAAGCTGAGCCAATCAGCGATGGTGGTAGCACCTCTGTGATAACATATTTAAGTAGGGGAAAAAAACTGCTTCGCAACAGCAGCTGCAGCCGGAGAGAAGAGTAAGAATATGTGAGAGAAACAGCTATGCAGACACCAAGGTCAGTGAAGAAGGAGGGGGAGGAGGTCCTCCAGGTGCCAGAGCAGAGATTCCCCT
>NW_008825308.1:59384-118380 GCF_000699105.1 Pygoscelis adeliae | reverse complement strand
CCAGGTGCCAGAGCAGGTATTCCCCTGCAGCCGGTGGTGAAGACCATGGTAAGGCAGGCTGTCCCCCTGCAGCCTATGGAGGTTAATGATGAACAGTTATCCACCTGCAGCCCATGGAGGACCCCACACTGGAGCAGGTGGATGCACCTGAAGGGGGCTGTGACCCCGTGGAAATCCCACACTGGAGCAGGCTCCCGGTAGGACCTGTGACCCCATGGAGAGTGGATCCCACGCTGGAGCAGGTTTGCCGGCAGGACTTGTGACCCTGTGGGGGACCCACGCTGGAGCAATTCATTCCTGTAGGTCTGCACCCTGTGGAAAGGACAAGTGAAAAGGACCCACACTGGAGCAGTTCATGAAGAACTGCAGCCTGTAGGAAGGACTCACATTGGAGAAGTTAGTGGAGGACTGTCTCCCATGGGAGGGACCCCACACTGGAGCAGGGGAAGAGTGTGAGGAAGAAAGAGTGGCAGTGACAACATCTGATGAACTGACCACAACCCCATTCCCCATTCCCTTGCACTGCTCAGGGGGAGGAAGTAGAGAAATTGGGAGTGAAGTTGAGCTCGGGAAGAAAGGAGGGGTGGGGGGAAGGTGTTTTTTAAGATTTGGTTTTTTTTCTCATTACCGTCCTCTGATTTGATTGGTAATAAATTAAATTAATTTCCCCGAGTTGAGTCTGTTTTGTCTGTGACGGTAATTGGTGAGTGATCTCCTTGTCCTTATCTCAACCCACGAGCCTTTCATCATATTTTTCTCCTCCTGTCCAGCTGAGGAGGGGGAGTGATAGAGTGGCTTGGGTGGGCACCTGGCATCTAGCCAAGTTCAAGCCACCACACCTAAACAGGTTGAATTCTCTACATGAACTCTCTATGAGCTCTTGGACTCTCACTGGGCACACCTGGCTAACTCCAAACTTCCTGATGTGGATCATCTTTGAAGTAAAACTCTGCCTGTTACTTCATTGGTCCCTTTTTGGGCCCACTTATGGGGTTGGTTTGGTTTGTTGTTCCACCTGTGGCATGGTTGGGTCCCCTTCCAGGATCGCTTTGTCCTCTCCTTCGGGATGGTTTGGCCCCTTCTGAAATCTGTCTCATTGGCTTTATATCAGTATTATGTATATCCATATAAGTAATCTATCATAAGTATATCTGCTGTTATATTGTTGATGAGTTTGCAGTAACTTGTCATAGTATATACCTACTTGGTTGTTGCTGTTATTGGTTTTTGCTATTATATTGATTGCTGTTATACTATTGATTGATACTATATTACTGATTGCTAATAATAATTTTTAATAGCTTGAGTTATATATATTCACTTTATTAATCATAGGTATACTTGCTAGTCATGATTTTTGTGGTAGCTTACTTGCTAGTGTGGTGATTTTTGTGATATTTGTGGTAATTTGTAATAAAGTAGAGGAATTGAGAGAATAAAGCCTCCATGTCTTTATGTATCACAGAAGGCTAGAAACCTAAGTTCATGATCTCTCCACACCTGCAGGCTAGGTCACCCTTTAGGTTTTGACACATAGTCATATTAACTGAAAGGCATTCAGCTTCTTTACTTCCATGTGTCTCATTCCTTCCATATCCTTATAAGGCTGCCCCTGGACACAGTTACATCCTTACATAAATCTTATATATAAGATTTCCTTATATATATTCCCATAGAGTTGTTCCTAAATAATAAAGAGTAAAACATACCCACATAGCACATTTTTATAATGGTGAAACTGCATCCATATTGTGAGACTTATCCAGGTAACCTTTTGGGGAAAATGATGCCACTATCAATCACATTTATTTTGTTCCAGGCAACTCAATACAGCTACCTTCCTGTGTTGGTGCAAAGATCAGTAAACCAAGCACTGGATGTGTACGTCAGGGACCTGAAGACACCACCTGGCCTCACTGTCCCTGATGGGCATCAGTGCTTGTGCCCAGCCCAGTCTCTGGTTCTATTTCTAGCTGGCCGCGGCCCAGCACTGTCAGGATTTCGTCTCCTGGATGGACCCATCAGGCCTGCACTGCAGCTTATGTCCCCCCCTGTCTCCAGCCACTCCTGACGGGAAACCCTGGCCAAGTTCCCATCCCAGCATAAAACTCAAGAAAACTGTTGGGGACAGTTGATGGGCCCTGTTACTAGCCACCAGGGCTGTCAAGGAGAGCTCTGCTGACCTTGTGATTCCTGCAGTATCCCATTCCCTGACCCCAAGGATGCTGCTGGCCCACTCTGTGCCCTGACAACATATTGAGAATATTATATTCTAGAAGGGTATCATCAGCCTGAAAAGAACACTGTTGGCCATTTCAGAAGCCATGGCAGAAGAAAGACTAGGTTGTCTGAGAAAATAAGAACAACTCAGGTACATGTTTAGGATGTCCTTGAACATTTCAAATGGCTGTAAATGCCTAAGGACAGGCAAATGAATCACGAATACAAACAGGATAGGATTCAGCTCTACATTTGCAGATGCCTAAATTTGTTGTAAATATGTGTCTGTATGTGAGACGCATGTCCAGGCTCCCTTTCTAGTTAATGATATCTGGCAGCTTAATATAGTTACCTCAGTATAGGTAAGTTTGCAGTTGTTTATTTGGAGGGGTAGAATATTGAATTATTTGAAACACTAGTATGATTCAGTAGAGCAGTTGCTATGTTACAGTTATCATTTGGTACTGCTTATTATATTACCATAACCAGTTGTACACAATGATACATCCACTACCACTCTGTAAGTGACGGAATCTGACTGGACTTTGTTCCAGGCACATGGATGAAAAAAAAAGAAAAAATATACAACTGTCGTTTACTGTCTAATCCTGGTACATTCGAGTAAATAAGATTTTATACAGATCTTTTTTCTTTTGTTATGATTTCTGCTGTTTCACTTGGTTGCCTTTAAAAAGAATTATTTTGTGCATTGAGAAGTCCTTACTGAAAACACGAGAAAAAATTCACCCTGCTATTACCCCCCTGCATTGATTTGTCATGCATACTGTACAGTTAAGTACAGATTGTTAGACGAAATGCTCTATAAACCTGAAAATCTAAATTATCTAATGAATTTTGCCTTCCCTCCTCCTCTCCTCTCCTCTCCTCTCCTCTCCTCTCCTCTCCTCTCCTCTCCCCTCCCCTCCCCTCCCCCTTGCTCCTTTCCCTGCCAAGAGCCAGGGGAAATAAAAATACAATGATTAGTCATGTTGGCAACTACCAGCTTTGATAACAGATGACTGAAACTAAAGGGAGGCAATGGAACATTTGAAGATATTAAAATGAATAGATTTTCAAATGTTTGCATGATAACGAAGTTTCCCTGAGTTTAATACATAGTTATTTGGTAATAGACTCTATTTTGATGATAAAAGTACCAAACCAAATCTATGGACATAATGTTGTAAAACTAATGTTTCACAGAGGCCTATTTAGATGTATTACCACCTCAGATACTACACAACAAAAAAACACATGGTTTCTTCTAAACAGAATTTACAGTCTGGAATGACAAGTGACTTTTTGGATAAGCCAATAAAAGGTCACCCTTCAGAAGAACATCAGAAATGAAATTATGATGGTGTCATATTTTTACTGACTGAGCACACTATTTAGAGTGCATATTGTGTACATATTTTGTGTCATTGTCATGCATGTCCTACAGATATTAAATGCCACATACAATGTCAAATGCAGTTCTAATTCTCTAGTAACACAATTAAAACAACTGTAAAACAAGGGGGATGACAACCATGAATTATATAGATGGCTGCTGCATTTAAAGGAGATTTCTATTTCTTGAGAAGAAAGGGAGAGGTTGGGAAAACTACCTGAAAGTATAGAAAGAAGAGAATGCTAGCTTAGTTTCTGTTCTCACACTCGCTTTATGTAAATATTTAAATCCATATGCAGCTTGAGAAAGAATACTAATTTTATTAGTAAGTTATATCCATAATGTGAGTGAAGTTCAGAGACCTTGTCCTTAATTCTTCACATCAAATGAAGTCGCTAGATTAGGAGGGACTGAAAGAGATCAGCTCCAAAGCAGGCCACATCTTCCTCTCAGTTAGGATATTACAATTTGGAATTGTAAGTAATTTGATGCAAGGGCTTCTACAACCTTCTATAACACTTCCATTATGGAAGAAATACATCTTAGAAACTTTTCTAAGTGGATGATTTTGGAATGGTCTTCATTACTTTTTTTTTTTTTTTTCTCTCTGAATATCTATAATGGCAAGACTCTGTTAAGAAGAAAAAATAGAGTCTATCTAGTTTGTCTTTCATGTTAATGCAAGTAAGCTCTAAACAGGTTGTTAGCTTAGTGTTATATCAATAGGCTTTACATGTCTACTACAGATGACATCTATTGAATACAAATTACAATAGAAAGTGCTCCTGAGGATTATGTTCTCCTAATGAAGGAGAGAGATGACAAGATAGCTTTATGCATATATCCCCAAGGCCGAAATCTGTATAAAGATCTTCTCCTTGTTTATTAGAAGAGTGAATGAAAGTGTACAAGCGAACAGGGTTATTCAGAAGTTCATGACTGCAATGTCAAATGCAGTCATATAACAAACTGCTGGAATAAGCTCAGCCTCTGAATACTTTTTATAGTACGACCCAGCAGACAGGTTAGAAACTCATGTACATTGTTGCTCCAATTAGAGACTTCCAAAAACTTCACTCATTTCTTACTGCAATCACAAAATAATGTGAGCAATAAAAAAAGAAAGTACAATGTGACATAATATGAATATCAAATGGAAGGAATGGTTAGACCCATGGTGATCTTAACCTTGAGCTTTACCATTTCTTATTTGTTGATCATATGGTTTTATTTCTTCCTCATAATTCCCCTTTCTTTTGCGTTCTTATTAATCCAGAAACTATGAAGAGGATGGTCCTCTCTGTTTGTGCAGTGTGCCCAATCAATATTATCTTTTCCATAGCTACCAGCATTTTAGTAGTAGTAGCATTGAATAGTAAACTATTGTCAGTATTGGTATTTAATAGTAAAGTACTACCAGTAGCAGTAAACAGTAATAGTAATATCATAATATTGATGTTGTTTATAGAATCAGAATCATGGAGGCTGGAAGGGACCTCTAGAGGTTATCTTGTCCAACCTGTTGCCAAAAGCAGGTCAAAACTAGATCAGGTCTGGCCTTGTCCAACTCTGAAGGTGCCCAAAAACAGAAATTACCCAGTCTCTCTTGACAAACCATTCCAGTGTTTCACTATGGGTTTTCTGGAAGAATCATAAGAAAGTATAACTACATATATATGCTAAAATGAATTTGGATATTTCTGGCAATATTCTTTTCTGAAAAGCAAGAGATGTGGGTGGTGTTATAATTTCACTGGGTTAAATAAAAGGTATGTATCAATTATTTTTTGTCATTATTACAAACTGAGGACCTCAAGTAGCTGTTTCAACCAGGAGAAGTTATATTACAAAATGAAATGCTTAATGGTTATTATGCTATAAATATTGCAATATCAAAATACCATTCTATTAGATGAAAGATTACACTGGAATACTTTAATATTTTCTTAATAATAGTTTGGTTCATTTGTTTTTCATTTGAAAATAATAGTGAATGATTGTTAGACAGCTATTTTGTTGCACTGAAATATAACCATTTCCTTCTGTGAAAGAAACATATGCAGAATTGGGCATTTTTACAGTAAGAAATAAAGAGTAAACAAACTAAACAAGTCAGAGTTACTCACGTAAAAGAACCCTTAAAATACTATTGTGCAGTTACATTTATTGTATTTCATGCATTTTTGCAACACATTTGATTAATACATAATTTGAACTATCTTTGCGATCATCTCCTCTGAGGCTACACAAAGGCAAAGAAGGTAAAATAGTGATGGAGTCTCTCATTGATTCAAATCAGGATATTACCTTGTAATCTAAGTTCATTAATTGTGCTGATAGTGATGTGCAAAGCACAGAATTATCTCTGTCACTTTCCTATGCCTTTCACTTTCCTATTCTGTAAGGCCAAGAAAAGTAAATGGCTATCCTTTAATTGTTGTTCCAGTCTAACACAAGACACAAAAATCTGCCCCAGAAGAGAACAAATTATAATGGCACACTGCATCATGAAATACTATTCAGAGGCTTGCAAGGGAGCTTAGCAAATGTCTACACTTCTTTCTTTTTTCTCCTTCTAAATTTTTGCCTATTTTGTCTGTTTAGACTGAAGAGATTGCATGACAAGAAACATCTTTCACACATGTCCAACAATTCATTATGAGGCCTTCATAAAATATGTAATACTTAAGACTTTTAAGAAGCACTGTACTATTCCAAGCAGGGGAAACCTGCAGTGATTTATTGTAGACACAGCTGTACTAGGAAACCTACCACAAACAACAATATGGAGCCTTTAAGTTCGCAGTTGAAGAATCCTGGGACTCAGGTGTCCATAGAGTCATTGACACAACAACCTGCAAAATGCATTTGATTGAAGTTGTCAAAAAATGAAGCAATATGAGAAAAATATTCCTCACAAGCATTTTGAGGTCAGTAAATTTAATTTCTTGTATGCATGTAAAGACACAATCATTGAAAATTTTATGATCTTCTCCATTGATTTACCTGACTTTCCTGTAAAACAAATTGACTACCAGGTAGTACAGCAGATAATATACCAGACAGTACAAAGAGTAGTTAGGTACAGATAGTTAACACATGGTAAGGTGTTTCTGCACACTTTAATGTAATTTTTTCACACCAGAATCACATGCAGCATGCCAGTCTGTCATCTGGTACCTTACTGAGAGTCCTTGGATGAAGTCCTGGTGTTTTTGAACTAACAAACAATGTTGTCACTGACACAGAAAGTTGAAATAAATTTAAGATAAAGTGTATAAGGGGTCTGGTAGCAATGAAATTAGTGTATTATAATAAATGAAGAATCTGAAATCCAAAAGGGTAAACTCTATGTTGATGTAGTCTGTCTTTCACTAATTCCTAACTTCACAATTTAAAACATTTACAGTAATAATGATGGAACTCTGAGCTTTATGTCCTAAAGACAAAAGAAAATAAAAGCTACTTGAAACTTCATTGACTTGTGGTACAAAAAAAATCAGCTAAGGTGAGAGTTTGTATAACCCATCACATTCAAGTTACATAGACAGGAAAAGATTTCCAAGGTGATCTAATTAAAAATTTTGATTTAAGTATACCTCTCCTTTTTGAATCATGACAATTTGGTTGTATTCTGTGGGAAAATAAAAACTTCCAAACAAGAATTAAAACAGCAATTGTCAAGCCATTAATGTAACATCTTCTAAGTCAACTGCTGCTCTCATCTGCATAGAACACCTGCTCTACGTTTCTAATATCTGCATGTCAATTTAAAACATATTTGAAGGTCAAATAATATTCTTCTAATAAAGCTATATGCTTCAGTTACTTAAGAATAAGGTTTCAGAGTACTGTGTTTTGGTGTGTCACAGCAATTTTTTTTGTCTCAGTTAACCATGCATTTCTTCATTCAGTTCACTCATACAGACTGTTAAATAACCTCAAAAATTAGCACACTGTTCCTCTGGTCCTCACAGTCTTGATTTCTTCCTTCGATAGGGACTTCATGGTCTTTTCCTTCTTGAATTCCAGATATTCTCTGTGCAGGAAAGTACTAACTGGATTTACCCCAGACTTCTTAGGAGAGAACATCCCACCAAATGTTTCTTGAAAAACAAATTCCTCAATTCAGATTGCTTCACAAATTTACCATGGGAATTTCAGAGTTTGTTTTTATTCTGTTCAAAGAGAAAGAAGTTGCTATGCATAATAAAGGCAAAAGAATTTTGAAATGTCTCCTTTAGAGTTAGAGAGTTAAAACAGAACATACCACAAATCTGCTTTAAGCCATGTAACCTATTGGGATTTAAAATTCTTCAAGTTTGAAGCCCTTTATTTTTTCTTCTTTTAATATCCATTCTTTCAGTGTGGGACAATAACAAATGGTATACTATCTATTTATTCTTCCAGTTTCTTACTGACACAGATGATAAGTCTGAGTGCTGTGTACAAAGTAATATGTCTGGCATAACTGTCAAACAGTGTGTACCTTGAGCTATTGCTGAGTTCCCCAAACATTGGCATCTGCTTCATTCAAGATGCTCTAAGGTATGAGACAGCTACACAGACTGGCAGATATGATGAAGGACGTACAGAGAGCTGTGTTCATCTAGAAGAGCAATATATGGCTAAGTAGCATACCTTAGGGCATATCAAAGCACACTAGATGTTTATTGTTAGGCAGCTGAATTCCATCCTTAGTTTGGAGGAAGCTGAGTTTCCTTAAGCAAATAATCTCATTTGTACTTTTTTCAGTCTTCAAACCACTGACAAAATCTCTTCAAAGACTGTAAAAAAGGAAAATATAAAGCAATAGTCGCAATATGATTAAACAGGCTACAGCAGTAAGGATGAACAGCTTACATCCTGCAGTTACAGTAGTATTCATAATGATGAAATAGAGGTCTTTTTTGTTACTAAAAATATATTGGCCAAATATTGAAATCATTCCACACAGAACTATAATCTTACAAGACTACAAGGATGATAGAAGTTTCATGGAGGTGGAAGTATTTAAAAGACGGGTAGATGAGGCGCTTAGGGACATGGTTTAGTGGACATGGTGTTGTTGGGTTGATGGTTGGACTCGATGATCTTGGAGGTCTCTTCCAACCTTTAATGATTCTATGATTCTATGATTCTATGACTCTAATGTATATAAATAAATCTGATATGAAAAACATGACAAATTAGATTATGCTTTTTTCTTTTAAACGTCTGACAGAAGAGCAAGGTGGGAAGAGATCTGCCTCCCAGTCCTTGCCAAAAACTTACTAAAAATAAATACAGTTTATTATATTTAGCAGGTGCCTGCCACCCATTTCATATTTGGAAGACTTAAACTCAAGTCTATAAAAAAAAAAATGAGACAGTTTCAAATTTTAGGGTGGACATTAGACTGACAAGTTTGGTAACAGAATTGCACAAGCCATTGCTGTCTATAACTTTAGTAGCAAGAATATTTTTATCTGGGATATTTTTTGCTACTTTGGTAATAAAAGTACTTCTGGGTACCAGGTGATAAATGGTAATTATTATGGCTAGTTTTTTTCTGAAGGCTAGTTTTTGAGAGCTAGGTTGTAAAAGTGAAAATATAGTTCTTTGGAAAGGGAGCTAAGCGCTCTGTTAAAAATGCAATATTGACTATAGAATGCCTCTAGAGGTTTACACGTGAGGAGAAGTGGTGTTATTGGGTCAGGAAAATGACAAAGTTAAAAAAATCATTTAGATAAGGTGTTAAATGGTACATGGAAAATGGCCAATAAAATAAGAGAATATTTCCATATGAATGCAATTATTCAGAAATTAACATCGACTTTCCAGGAAGGTAAAAACAAATCAGAGTTTTGTTACAGGGAAGTTACCAAAATTATGTCTATAGTTAGCAGCACATGGTATTATGTACACAGAAACTTAGTGAAGCCTGGTTTGCCATAGTTGTGCTTCTCCTGAATAACTGATGATGGGACCTGCAGGTGATGGTGAGAGTTTGCAGGCTCTTGTTGAAGAATTTTCCACAACTGAGGCATTTTTCATTCTTAAGGAAACCTCTAGTGTTCATTATGTGCACTCACATTATGCTCAGAAATTTAATAATTAGGTATATGAGATCTTTACCAAACTCTCAGTAGACTCCATGTGATTGGAGAGTGTGAGGAGATATATGTGCATATGATTCCTGATGTCTAATAAAAGCAAGAGTTAAGCAAAAAAAAGAGAGAAGTTGTATCCTTATATTGTATTTCAGCCATAAATTCTATAGTGCAGAAACTTGAGAAAATTCTTTAGCAAAAATAAGTGAATGATGCAATTAAATATTTGCTTCTAACTGGAAAATTAACACCTATTCTGTAATTAAGCAATGATAACTGAAAGTGCACTTCAGCATAATTACAAGACGAAATGAGAAATGTCGTAGGACAGAAGGTTAATAGACGAGGATTTTTTTGTTTGGTTTTGGTGGGGGGGTTTTGTACTTGTGTTACTTGTTTATACATGCTACCTTTGGGTCTCATTTTATGTTTATAACAGAACAAACAAGGCTTAGCCAGAAACAGGCAAAGTCCAAGAAAACAAAAGGAAGCACAACCTCTCCTCTCCACCAGCTGTGCCAGCAGCTGCGGGAGGCAAATTACTGGTTACTCTGAAAGTTTCCCTGTTGTCGTGTTGCAGTTCAAAACTGGGTAACCCAAACTATATCAAGTCTCTGGTCACAAACTTATTTCTTATGGATGCTAACTATCTCTAATAAAGAATATGGAACAAGTCAGATCAAGTATAAGGTCTTTCAGCAGAAAAGTGTCTGAAAAAAGAAAAAAAAGAAAAAGTGTTGATGCTCACTTTTTGTGTTATAGCTAAATTGTTACATAAATTGAGGGAGAAGAGATATGGTTGACTAAGTGATATAAGAACACAGTAAACTATTGACAAAACAATAAGTGGCTAAGTACACTCTAGAAATCCAGACCCGAACACACTGCTTGCTATAGAACACAATAGTCTATTTAGTTAGACTTGACCATGCTTAGTTTTCTAGTTTGTAAGATTTATAATCTTGTCCATTTTCAACAAAGGAATAGACTAAATACATAGAATACATAGAATACATAGAATCGCTTCATCGGCCTCTTCATCCTGGTTGGGTGGTCTATAACAGACTCCCAGCAGGATATCTGCCTCATTGGCCTTCCCCCTCATCCTTACCCATAAACACTCAGCCGCATCATCATCAATACAAAAAATAGAAAAAAGAGTATAGGCATAATCTGAGTGGGAGAAGAATGGGACAGTAGAAGAAGAATACATAAAATCACATAATGACTAAAGGTGACAAGCACCTCTGGATTATCTAATTATCTAATCCAATTTAATCTAATTATCTAATCCAATCCCCCTGTTCAGAGTACGGCCAGCTAGGAGAGGTTGTTGAGAACCATGACCAATCACGCTTTGAATATCTCCAAGGACGGAGACTCCATGACCTCTCTGGGAAATCTGTTCCAGTGTTTGACCATCCTCACTGTAAAAGAGTTATTAAGTTTAGGTGTTTTTTCCAGTACTTCAGTTTGTGCCCCTTGTCCTGTCAGTGGACACCATTGACAAGAATCAGGCTCCATCTTCCTTACTGCCCCTTCCTAAATCAGGTATTTATACACGTTGATTAGATCCCCCAAGCTTTGTCATCTCCAGGCTGAACAACTGCAGCTCTCTCAGCCTCTCCTTGTATGTCTCATGACCCAGTTCCCTTCTTATCTTAGTTTTCCTTTACTGGGACTCACTCCATTATATCCATGTTTCTTTTGTACTGGGGAACCAAGAACTGGATACAACACTCCAGATGTGGTCTCACTAGAGCTGAATAGAGAATAACCACCTCTCTCGGTTTGCTAGTCACGTTCCTCCTAATGCAGCTCTGGATACCACTGGCCTTTTTTATTGCAAGGATGCATTGCTGGCTCACTTCTATGATCCCAAAGAGGTTTTAGCTCTGAAAGTACATGTAGACTTTGAATTCCTCCTGTTTGTTCCCCATGCTTCATGCTCTAGTGTACAAGGAGTTCAGAGAGGCACCCAGTCATGCTGATTTCACAGAATAAATACAATAACTTTCCCCGTAATGCTGCCATCTCAGCTCTTCCTTATTTGTGTGCACATCCTTGCAGAGGGGTCCCTTCAACCCTGTTCTGTTGATTAAGTGTCTTCAGGTCCACCCTGAACCCTTTGCTTTCCAAGGTGGTCCACCCCTTTCTCACTTGATAGTACATCATCATGTCCCACTTCCATCACTCCTAGTTTGAAGCTGTTCTCAACAGGTTAACCAGCCTGTCGGCAAAAGTTTTTTTTTCTACTTGGTCAGTTGAATCCTATCTCTTCTTCGGTGTGCTTCCTTGATCATCAAGGAGAGTGCCTTGGTCATAAAACCTGAATCTTTGTTGTCACCACAAGCTGTTCAGCTAGTGGTTGACCTGCAGAAACCCTCTACTCCTCCTCACTCCTCCTCAGGCCCTTCCCCCTCACCTGCAGGACTGAGGAGAAAACTACCTGGGTCCCCAGGCCCTTGATCCTCAACCCCAGAGCCTCATGATCACACTTGCTATTCACCAAGTTTCCCCTGGCAGTAAGGTTGATGCTTATGTTGAAGAGCATCAAGGACATAGTCTAAGGGCCTGAAAAGCCTTAGCAGTCTGTCCACAGCATCCCAGATCTGAGCAGCAAACCTTCCCAGACAACACATCAGGTCAGTAGATGGCGGCCTCCATTCTCTGCAGTAGGGAGTCTCCCACTGCTGTCACTCACCACTTCGTCTTGGTATTGCTGCATAGTTCAGATTCAGCCTGCTTGGGTGCTTCCTTGAACACAGCTTCCAGCCCCTCATCTGCTACAAGGACACTAACCTCTTCTGTAGTTTCAAATATGCAGTTGTACAGATTCTGCTACAAGAATTACTCTAGGTGGAACAGCAGCCTTCTTCCTTGTTCCAGAAGTCACAAGCTTCCAGCCTTTGCCAGTATGGGAGTCTCCATTTCCCAACTCACTGTACACAGACTCTACCTGTAGCTTCTTCAGTACAGCTGAGCCTTCAGGCTTTTGTAGCTGCATTGTCATAAAGAAGATCCACACAACCTCTTTCACAATATCTCTGACGTTGTGCAGTCCACTGATCTCCTCAGCAGCTACTTTGCAACACAGATTTTCCACAGGACACACCTGCACGCCAAGGACACCACTTCTCCTCCAACCTCAGCAAGAGGCCCCAGTCATTCTTTTGTGAAAAATACTGCTTCTGTTGACAGCCGTGTCTTAACTGTGCTGTAGGCTGGCAGTCATATAGGCCTCTCTGTAGCATCTGCTGAAAGGGTGCTTGGCCATCCTTTGTTCAGGTGGAACAAAAGCTCAAAGAACCATTTGATCAGGAACAAGTGACAGAGCTTGTTAGAAGCTGCTAAAGCTTGCTGGAAGCCTCCTGTAGCTATCCTCACCTAGTTGCAGCACTGGGCACAGTGGTGTTCCTCGAAAACTTTCCAGGAGTCCCCCAACAATCCTAGATGAAGTTCCCAGAAGATCTAGAAGCCTAAGCAGTGCCTAGAAACTGCTATGCTTGCCTGTTAGTTGATGTTTTAAAAAATTCAGAACTGTATGGCTATCAATTTTGTGAACATAGTGACCTTTATCATGGGTCATAAAAATTTTTTTAAATCCAAAGGCCTAAATATAAACCCTCAAATCTGTAAAGATTTTGCAGATGGTATGAATCTCGCCTAATATATATACAAAACTACATTTGAACCAAATTTGCTAAATTCTGTTCATAATCAGTGTTGAGAAAGAAACAGGATCTTTTTTAAACATTTACTTGAGGCTATGAGAATGTTACGGAGGTTCATGACATCAAATTAGGCAAGTGATAGATTCAAAAATAAACTTTATTTAAACCAAAACTGTTTAGGAGAAAACTAACTAGAAATGAGGCTTCAACACTCTGACAACATCAGTAAACCACAGGTTCAGGACGGTGTACAAGGAATTAACACTGCACAACTGGCTTGAGAAATGAGGATCCAAAATGCGCACAATCACTCACCTACAAGATGAGGGCTCTCAACCTCAAGGAGTTTCCCTGGGTGGCGTCCCGACCCAAGTGGACAGTCCCTGACTGCAGACCAGCTGCTCTGAGGAGGACCGACTCAACTTGTCCTCCAGCAAAGCTCCATTTATACCCTAGTCAAATCTGACCTGTGGTCAATTCTAATTGGCTGAGGGCCTTAACTTTCTCACTCCTTGCCCGAGGTGTATACGTGACCATAATTACTGGCCCAAAGTATGTACGTGACAGTCAGCATTTGCCACCTTAAAGGCATGAAAGTAAGGGTGCAAAAAGTAAGGACACAGTGGTCTTAATACCCCCAGTCTTTGTCAGAGCGGGTGCACCTGCCACAGAGATTTATTCCTAAAAGCACCTATTATTCTATGTTAAGTATAAAGGGACTTCAAAAAACGAGTTTCAGATGTAGATTTCTGTATTCAAGATATCTAAAACTCAGTGGAATTAACCTCATCTTAATGACTATAATACTTTGAATCTAAGTTCAAGTAAATTGTTTTCAATGAACTGGAATGATAACTGCACGGAAGAATGCATGAAGGTTGAATTCAGCTGTAGATGCAGCTGAAGCTCTGTAGTCTTGATATTTTTGGTTTTGCTTTCATTTTGTTTTGGTTTTGCTTTGATTACTTAGGGTTAAGTGGAGACCTAGGGATCGGCGTAGGAATCTGGTATTTTCTGATATATCCAAGACATGCATATGAGTCTAGCAGGTAAGACCTCTGATCCATTGGAGAACTTATGTGCTACTAGATTGGCAGCTGGTGGACAGAAGGGATATTAACTGAACAACATCCAGAATGTAAAGAACTGTTCATCTATTAAGATATTAAAAAACCAAATAAAAACCTTCCTTTTGTCATCTGAAGAGCTCACTAAACTCCACTGTATTGATTACATTGTAATTAAAATCTATTGACTGTAATGTGAGTTTAACTAATTTAACACCTAATTTTCATTTAGAATCTACCTTATGGACATTCTGATTTAAGTGTCCAAATTTGAATCTGATTCCAGCTCTGGGTTATCTAAGAATTTAAGGGATGAACACTATGACCTGTTTGTATCAAGGAAAAATTCTGTACTGTGATTATATGTAAGTGTCTTGTAGAAATGAATAAACAAGAGTTTTTGATAGTAAAGTCTCTAATGCCACATCCCACAGAACTCATTAGTCAGTGATAAGAATGCTGGATCTCAAAGCATATACTTTTAAAGAAAATCTGATTTATTCTGAAGTGATCTTCCTCTGTATTGAAAAAAGAAATGGAAAGTCAGGCCACCATTCAGCTGTTCCCTAAAACAGGTGAAAAGTACAATTATTTGGCAATGTTATCTTTCACTGTATATCACATTTCTGATGTACTGCAATTGCTAGTAAAAACCTTCTACCTAGTCTTCCCAATAAAACTCCTTTCATTATACATATGCTGTTAGAAATATTCTCTGCTAGATTTTACAAAACTCTGCAAAATTCACTGTCAGTCCAAATGTCAGGTAAAATTGTCTACTTTGCTTTATAGTGTGTAGTTGACAATAACTCTTGGAGAAAGAATAAATGTCTGCTGTATACTTTGGGCTTGCCTTCAGCTATCAGACATTTTAAAACATCTTTAAAAAATATGCCTGAGAAGTATTTAAGTTCTGAAAACAACAAAGTTTGGAAAACATGAAATCTGGCATGGCATGCTTGTTATGAGTATTCAGCAAAAAGAGTATGACTTCTGGTGATCAGTATGCTGTGAATAATAATTTTCCACAAATAAACTCCGGCAAAAAAACCCCAAAACATCAGGGCATTAGAAAAGCCTTTTAAAGTTTTTAATTTCATTTGCTAGAGTTTGAATCATGAGAGCTATTGTAAAGTAAACTCAAACTTTTATGTCATAAATGTAAGATTATGCAAGTACAAGTAATCCAGTGTTTAAAAAAAAAAAAAGAAGAAAAAAAAAAGAGACCAAAAGATAACTGATTTGAGAAGAGTAAAAACTACAGAAGGAACCTAAAGAGATAGTTTAGATCAGATGCTTGAATTTATTACCTGATATGGGGTTCAGTACATATCTAATGTCATTTTAGGTTACCTAGAGCATCTTGTGGGCCTACAACTGCTGCTCCAAAAAGTCATGGGTCTTCCATGCAGATGTCTCATATAGCCTAAGACTTCTGAAATAACAGCATTTGTTGTGCAACAGAATCAAAGCTCCATTTTTTTGTCCTTCATGGAAAACATAAAGAAATAGATTCCTCAAAATCTCTGCCATCTCATCTTAGTGATAACTAAAATGCTTCACATAAATCATGTCTTATTATTCCTCACTGACTACAGATGAAACACAGAAACTAACAGCTATTTTGTGGCCATCATATAGTAGCTGAGTTGAACTTCAAGCTTTATGCTAATGGACATGAACGTATACATTGAAAAAGGTTTCTTTCTCCTGTAGATGAATGTAACCTTTATTGAAAGTTCCATTATGTCTGACTAGCACAGTTGTCACTCTTAGACTTACACTCAAGGCTCTTTTACATATTTTGACCCCAGGATATATAAGAGGATGATGATGATGATGACGACGACGACGACGACGATGACGATGACTATTATTATTATTCAGCAACTGACAAATAAAGACACTGAAAATTAACTTTTTTGCAGAATAGGGCCAAAAAACAACCACAAAACTGTTATGCTATCATTAACGCATTATGAAAAACAGATGAATATTTCTTGGAAGAGATTAGATAATGATACTAAATGAGCATGCTTATTCAGCAAGTGCTTCCACAGTTACTTAATGTCATTAAAGCTTCATGACTGTGTGGTTCCTTCATCTACTGCACAACTGGATTAAGCAACTGTTATCAACTATTAATTTCATTATGTTCTCTTGGTATTTTCAGGTGGTTTTAGATAGAAAAAGCAAAGTAAAACCAATTCCCTATTGCTGGCAATTGATAATAATAATCCAAGCAAGTCACTTGAGCCAAGGTCATCCCACTTTAGTCATATGAAATACTTACGTTTGTAATTTATTACTGAAGAAAGAGGAGAAAATTCTTCCATCAGAAGAACTGACTGGGATCTGGGTATAATTCAGCTCTATAAAGCTAAGGTGACTACTGCCATATGAGGCTTGTAGCATATTCAAGACATATAGAGGGCTGGCAGACAAGACATACCTTTTAGGAGTAACGGCTGAAGATGGATATAAAAGTTTACATCAACTAAAATAGCTCTAAACTTCCATGTTTGAAAAACTGAATCCTGGCTCTCTCCAGTGCCTGGATTGTCTAAATGATTCACATTAGACACTTCTCTGGTGCCAAAAATGTTTGGAATCATTCTGAGCCCAAGCCTATATATAAACATTGAATGGAATCAGTGAAACACTTGTCCTTTGAGGAACTGCATAATTAACAGATTTAGGAGGCAAATGCAGTCCAACATCTAATCTGGTATTGAAGAAAATCACATTTTAATATGCAGAGTGACTGTTTCTAACACTTCATATTCAGTGCAGTCCACCTAAGTTATAGAATGAAAGAATAATTTAGGTTGGAGAGGGCCTTTGGAGGTCACCTGGTCAAAATTGCTCTGAATAGCAGCCCTGTCCTCCAGAGAATCAGCAATTCCCAAATTAGATGTAGGAGAGTTTATTCCCTCCCATCATCCAACTTGCTAATGAAGACATGAAATAGTATTGGTTTCAGTATCAGTTCCCTAGGAATGGTACTAATAGTCAACCACCAGTGGAACTTCAAACTGTTAATCACTAGACTTTCAACCTGATGGTCCAGTCAGTTTTCCATTCAGCTAGCAGTCCACCCCTCCAGTATTTATGTCTTCAGTTTGGCCTCAAATATACAATGGGAGATCATGTTGAAAGCCTTGATCCACTAGTCTTTTCGCCTTCCTTCTATTTTCTCCCCAATCCATAGGAGAGGGAAGCGAGAGAGAGTCAGGGTAGGTATTTGGCTGCTGGCTGGGGTCAACCCACCACACTGTCTTAATACACAAAATTCAGTACTTTTTTCCTGCTTGATAAAAAGTCAGATCATGCTCATTACACTCATGCAACTGTTGTAATTAACTGCGCTCAAGCTGCACACTAAATATAAATTCTGATATCATATTTTAAAGACCTTTTATTTTCCTAGTATACATTTACAACTATTTCCAGGTGACTTCCTGGAAAGCTGGGCCTCAGTACAAGTAACTGTTGCTTAGAAAGGCAAATGCCAAAACCACAAATGTCCCTCCTTTTCTCCTCCTTTCCATGAGTTTTTTAGTGCTGAAACATGATGTCATATGGTATGGAATATCCCTTTGGTCAGCTGGGGTCACCTGTCCCAGGTGTGTGCCCTCCAACATCTTGCCCAGCCCCAGCCTACTCATTTGGGGAGTGAGGGAGTGTTGGCGAGAAAGCCTTGACATTGGGCAAGCACCGTTCAGCAATACTGAAACATTGATATGTTACCAATGCTGTCTTAGCTAGAAATGCAAAACACAGCATCGTATGGGTTGCTGTGAAGGAAGCTAACTTCATCCCAGCCAAATTCAGTACAAATATGTTCTCCTTTGCTCCTTGTTTCATGTAATCAATGAAAAAACATAGTTGTTAATGTTAGACAAAAGCCAGTCTCCTCTTTCTGATAATGATCGCTGTCAAATACTAATGAAATGTTATGAAATTATACCTAAGGCAATAATGCATTCTATACATGGAATAATTATCTTTCAATCCTAACTCATTGCAAGTATACCATGTCTTGCATCTCTGTCTGTTTTTATACAAAAAAAATGGCCAAGATCAAAAGATTTCTGGAACTACTTGTTTTCTGATGAACATATTTGTCTGGGGAAAAGTGCAGATGGTTGAAGCCCTTCTGGTATCCATTAACCACATAAATGAAAACTAATTAGAAACAGGAATTAATGCTCTATGCAGCAGATGGTAAATTAGGTAGTTCTGGTTCAGTGTCTGTAAAACTTCTAGGTTTAACTGATCCAGTTCTTTCTAACAGGCCCATTATATAAATAAGATTTACCCAACAATGAATAAGATTTATCAGAGTTTAAAATAGTTTACACACATTGTAAGAATGCACTTAATTCTCTTAAAAATAATATCGTGAGAGGAAGAAAGGTTTAAGGAAGTTCAGCAAAAATGGTTGTGGCTACCTTATAGAAATAACTCAATATACTAGGACTCTTCAGACTGAAAATGAGATTGCTTTGGTGAAGGAGGTATGCTAGATTTTTTTAAAATCTTGAGTGGCATGAAGAGGGTACAAAGGGATAGACGAATTAGGGGCCATCAAAAGGAACTAGGTTCAAAACAGGAAAGAATGAAATGTTTCTTCATGAAAAGGGTAAGAAATATTTGGGAGTCCTTGCCAAAGGACATTGCTGATACAAAAAGTTGATGTGGATATCCCCGTGAAGATTTTTCTATCTTAAGGCAGAAGTTACCATGCATAAAGTGTTAGGTATAAAGTTCATTACTTGAGACTTCCCTTCCCAATAAGGAATGGTAATTACTGAAGCAAAAATATGATACTTCTGCCATAGCAACAGGATGATGGGGTGACAGTCTGTGAACAGAGTGCTAACTGGTGTGCAGCTGGGACAAGCACTGTCATTTGGACTAATCATATGGGGAAGTAGTCCCAAAGGGGAAACCTGCCTTTCGCATACCCCCCTATTCAAGGTATGGCACCAATGCACTGTGAGAGGGATGACTGACATCAGAAGAGGCCAGCCCTGAGAGGTGCCAGGCCCTGCAGATGGTTGTTCTCAAGAGCTCTGACCTCTGTGGTCAGATAACAGCTGTTGTCCCACTGCAAGGAGGACCCAGGAGGAATCACAATGCACAATCCCACATGACACCTGCCGGGTACTCAATGGTCAGAGGGTGCACTTGCAGGGATCCACAAAAGATTGTCGCTTGGGCAGGGGTGTCTAAGAGTAACTGCGTTGCATGTATGTGATGAGTGAAGGTGGTTGGGAACCATCCCCTTCTTTGCTGCAACCTTTTTCCCATATAAACAATTAAACAAGTTATATGTGAACTGGCATGTCTCATGTCATCCATTGTGCTCTCCATAGCAATGGTTCAGGGGGAGAAACAACAGCACCTGGAAGAGTAAACTTTTGAAGATTACTAAAAAACAGAAAAAAACAGAAAAAAACATATCAGGGTCAGGAAATTCCCAGAGCTCAAAACTGTTGAGATTTGGGAAGAATCATAAATGCCTCTCCTGTTAATAGTATTCTGTAAGCATCTGCTCACAATTATTGTGAGATACAGGATATTGAGCTAGGTGGAGCCTTGGTCTGAAGCCAAACAGCCATTCCTACATTTCTCAAAGAGAAAAAATGTTAGCTGATTTCATGCAGCACTGATCTCTGAACCACTAAGTACACTTAACTTGTTAATAAATCTGTCATGAAATTATCTGTGAAACCTTCCAATATTTCTATCACTGGAAACTAAAATTTGGAAACTAAGGTTATGCAGAAAGTGAAGTAGAATGTCTTCAACACAGTACTCACTTAATATAAACCAGTGAATTTTGTGTATTATTACTGGATTATTGTGGATTATTATATCTTATTTATGTACAGTGGGTTTTGTATCACCTTACTTTGAACACCAGTGTTGAGGTGTGAAGGCAAATGTCTAGACCTTGGCCTGAAGTTTAGCTAACAACATCTCATGAGAAACTGCTTGACTTGACATGAAGAAACACTGGACATGATACTTAACAGAGCAAGAAGCTGACAAAAGTTACAGGTAGCTCCATGTGGAATGGGTGGATCTCAAAGGTAGTTAAAGGGGAGTTGTGCAAAATAGCCAAAAGTTACAGGCAGCTGAAGGGAAGCATTGGAGACCTTTGAAAAGCCAGCAGTGCCTCAGTAACCACATGAATGATACCATGTAAGGAAGAGATGATCCAAGTAAAGGTGTTAGAATACACAAATTCTGGGAATGTTTACTGGGTGGAAACAAGTGCGGAGAAAGGGAAGAATCAAGGTTGATGTGGGAGGAACCAACATGGCATGAAGGGGAATAAAAAAGGCTGGCTTTGTACAAGCAAGCCACTGGTCTGTCTGAACTGAGCCCGGAGCCTGATCACCACTCTCTGTCCTGCCTTGTGTCTGGGTATACTCTGATCTACAAGCAGGAGCAAGAGCAAACAGACCTAGCGGAAGAATAGACTGAGACCTAAAGTCTACCAGATTCAGCTTTCCTCAGTGATGTGAATAGCCATAAAAGTGGCCTGGTTAGAAGGGGGAAATTACTGAAGAGAAGAAAAAGTCTGCTTAAAATACTCACAGAGAAATTGCCTGCAAGCCTGGGAGCTGTGAGCCTGGGAACTAGGGCTGGGAACCAGAAGCATCCTTCAAAAGTGCAGCTGGCCTCTTTGAAGTACAGCTGGGTACCTAGAAACCAGAGGCATCCTGAGATACCATTGACAAGCATAAAACCAAGAAACTGTAATGACAACTTATCTGAAAAAAGTGGAGGTAGTCTGGGAAAATAAAATTGGTCTGAAAGAACAAAAAACATCATCATCTTTTGGCTGCAACAGGTGAAAAATAGACATTAACAGCATCTATTGGCTACTCGAAGTAGTGATGTCCTACACCTTCTTATGACTCTATGATATAAAAAGGACTTAATTTTTATCCAAAATGGAGCCTCTCTCTCTGAGAAATTTCTGTGCTGCACATACTTTTCCTTTCCTAAACAGGCTGAATTCTCCACACGAACTTTCTACGAAATCTTGGACACTCACTAGGCACACCTGGCTGACTCCAGACTCTGCGATGTGGATCATCTTTGAAGTGAGACTCTGTCTGCTATTTTACTGGTCCCCCTCTGGGCCCAATTCTAGGGTTGATTCAGTTTGTTGTCCCACCTCCGGAATGGTTGAGTCCCCCTCTGGGATCAGTTTGTCCTCCCTTTCGGGATGGTTTGGCCCCTTCTGAAATCTGTGTAATTTGCTTGATACCGGTATTATATATATATCTGTTCAAGTAATCTATTGTAAGTATATCTGCTGTTATATTGTTGATAAGTTGCTTCACTAATGATAAGTTTATAGTAATCTGTAATGGCAACCTGCTTGGTTGTTGTGTTTATTGGTTGTTGCTATATTATTGATTTCTGCTATTATTGACTGCTGTCATACTATTGATTGATACTATATTACCAATTGCTGATAATAATTTTTAATAGCTTGATATATATATACTCACTTTATTATCATAGATATACCT
This sequence comes from Pygoscelis adeliae, assembly GCF_000699105.1. Lineage (NCBI taxonomy): Eukaryota > Metazoa > Chordata > Aves > Sphenisciformes > Spheniscidae > Pygoscelis > Pygoscelis adeliae. The sequence goes on along the minus strand of NW_008825308.1, from coordinate 96,375 downwards.
GCTAGTGGTGATTTGGGGGATATTTGTGGTAATCTGTAATAAAGTAGAGAAATTTAGAGGATAAAGCCTCTGTGTCCTTATGTATTACGGAATCCTACGAACCCACAGTTGTGGTCTCTTACACACTCCCAGACTGGGTAACCCTTTCAGTCATGACACCCAACCAAATAACAGTCCCTAGTTCCAAGGAGAGTCAACTGGTTGTCCCTGCAGCCAAAAGTCTGGATGGTACCATTCCTCCTCCTGAGCTCCATCTGTGGTGAAGAGTCTGAAGTAGCAGGAAATGACTTCTCTGGCCCCTCGCTACCACTGCTACACAGTCCCATACTGTTGGTAGCAAAATTTCTGGCTTCCTTTGCAAACCGTGCTGCACAAAAAAATGACCCATTAACTGTTTAAGTCTTAACTAATCTCCAGTTTACCAGGTGAATAGGTGTACACCATTTCATCTCATGTTGTGTCCTGTGATGTCCTATTCTCATTACTGCTCCTGTACTCCACTAGTTGATCAGAAGCATGATACTCCCAGATCAGTAATGAGTAAAAACATCTGAATGTGCTGGCCTTTTTCCAATCATGAATTACGCAGCTGGCTACAGAAGCCTTTAGAAGCTACCAGAAGCTAGTAGCTGGTTTTACTAAAAACAGCAATGTGGATTTAAGAAAAAAACAAACAATAAAAATGAAACCAAAATGTGAACAAGGGATGTAAAACATAACCAAGCAAAAAAAAAAGACTTAAAAAACCTGTTGTTGTTTTTTTAAATGTATTTGTATCAATGTTATACTATGCAATATATTTTAAATATATTTCTTAAATATGCTCAGTATTCAGTTACAGTGACAGTTTAGAGAGCTATGCCACTGCACCCTGATGCAATTTTCACTAATGTTTATTATATATGCAGCTTTAGATCTACTTTACACTGCAGTTTCACAACAGTGTTACATGACCCAAAGAGTGGTCACCCCACTGTGCTGTGGGGAGTCTAAAGCCTTTGTAGTTCCCTTTTCTTTTGTACTCCTACAGGAGCTATTGCATCCTATATGTTATGCTCAAAGCAACATATGTCAATAGTTAGTAGCTGTTTATACAGCTGATTGAGATAAGGCCTTTTATTTGCGTGTATGTATGTGTGTGTTTGCCTGGACCTGGTAAACTAGGCATAATTTCAACATATTGCATTCAATTTGAAGCTCCTAACACCAGCAGTGGTACTAGCCTGTAAACTGCTCATTAAATCATGCTGATTGAACTATGGTTTATCTTCTTCACAGAAGCTCTCAGTCTTTTCTTCAAAGTTGAAGATATAACAATTGGCTCTTGAATTCTGCAGATTCAGTCCTTCACTGTTGTACTGGTTTTGGCTGGGATAGAGTTAATTTTCTTCCTAGTAGCTAGTATGGGGCTATATTTTGGATTTGTGATTAAAACAGTGTTGATAATACAGGGATGTTTTCATTATTGCTGAGCAGTGCTTTCACAGAGTCAAGGCGTTTTCTGCTTCTCACACCACCCCACCAGCGAGTAGGCTGGGGGGGCACAAGAAGCTGGGAGGGGACACAGTGGGGACAGTTGACCCCAACTGACCAAAGGGATATTCCATACCATATGACGTCATGCTCAGCAATAAAAGCTGGGGGAAGAAGAAGGAAGGAGAGGACGTTTGGAGTGATGGCATTTGTCTTCCCAAGTCACCGTTATTTGTGATGGAGCCCTGCTTTCCTGGAGATGGCTGAACACCTGCCTGCCCATGGGAAGTAGTGAATGAATTCCTTGTTTTGTTTTCCTTGCACGTGCAGCTTTTTCTTTCCCTGTTAAACTGTCTTTATCTCAACCCATGAGTTTTCTCACTTTTACTCTTCTGATTCTCTCCCCCATCCCACTGTGGGGGAGTGAGTAAGCGGCTGTGTGGGGCTTAGCTGCCGGCTGAGGTTAAACCACAACAACTCTATAAAGTGATTCCTTTGAGGTCCTGATGTTTCAATGGTACATTTAGAACTACATGGACTGAGCCCTTATTTCATTCCCTAGATTGTAATTGAATTACACTTGTGGTAAATATTCTATGTTTCTTTTCTTAATAGAAACAATTGTCCTCATAAATAGAGAAAAAAGCTATAGGAGCATTTTTAGCAGTCCTAAATGGTCTAAAAGTTGTCAGTTATCACATATAGACTTGAAACACTGAAATCATCATCCTGAGGCTTTGCATAATGATTCTTCACTGCTGCTAAATCCTTACTTGCAGGAAAAATAATTGAACCTCCCAAATAGAATTGTTTCTTTTTTACATTACCATGAGAGTTTCTGAAACAGAAACTTAATCCATTTCAATACTGCAGTATTACTTAAGTTGAAAATTCAGATAAAGTCCCTGGAAAAAGAAACTGAAAGAAGTTCTGTATCATGGAGTCCATAATGATTATTTTACTAATATGAAAAAATAATTATAATGAATTAACAAATTGTAAAGAAAACTTTCCACAGTACAATATGTTTTAGGTTAATAAGAATTATGGGAGCCAAGTTTCCTTACCATCATTTTTAAATGGATTTTAAAACAATGAGATTGATATTTGGATAATTATACTGTTGAATTCACTCTACTATCAAGTCAATTACAGAATTTATCCATTTGTAATATATCAGTTTCTTACTCTTCATTACCACTGGTCTGTGCCTTCCTCCCTATCTCTGTTTAAGATTAAGTATCCATGGTTCTTCCAAGCCTGAGGACCCACTTTCTAACTGAGAATTTTTTTTTTTTACTTTGATTTTTCTTTTAGAAAAGAAAACTTTCCATCATTGGTCCACTCCCTATTGTTGTTGTTCTTCTTTACCTGTGTTCCCATTACCTTTATTCTTTTTTTTGTGTATTTTTTTTTTCTTTAGAGGGATAGTACTTCAGCTAAACATCTTCTACAGTGAACTCTATCAGTGATCACTGAGCTGTCACATCTTAAGTAACATTTTAAGTAAATGATCTTAAGTAACCCATCTTAAGTAACCCACCTACCAATATTAAATGTAATTTGCTATGAACATTGTCTGTGTATAGGGTAGACAAGAGAAATATGCTCTGTCATCCTGTGTCCTGGTTTTGGCTGGGATAGAGTTAATTTTCTTCCTAGTAGCTGGTGCAGTGCTGTGCTTTGGATTTAGGATGAGAATAATGTTGATAACACACTGATGTTTTAGCTGTTGCTAAGCAGTGCTTACACTAAGTCAAGGACTTTTCAGCTTCTCATGCCCTGTGAGCGAGAAGCTGGGAGGGGGCACAGCCAGGACAACTGACCCCAACTGGCCAAAGGGATATTCCATACCATATGACGTCACGCTGAACAAAACCTGGGGGGACTTGGCTGGGGGGTCACGGCCGCTTCTTAGGAACTGGCTGGGCATTGGTCAGCAGATTGTGAGCAATTGCATTGTGCATCACTTGTTTTGTGTATTCTTTTGTCATTATTATTATTTTCCCTTCTTTTTCTGTCCTATTAAATTGTCTTTATCTCAACCCACGAGTTTTACCTTTTTCCTGATTCTCTCCCCCATCCCAGTGTAGGGGGAGTGAGCGAATAGCTGTGTGGTGCTTAGCTGCCTTCTCGGGTTAAACCATGACACTATGTCACCTGAAAAGAGGAATTCCATGCCTTAACTGAAGCACTGTCACTTTACACAAGGTGAGGACTTCTGAAGTGGGCACAGATCTTAGAGGTTGGACAATGAACGCTTGGAACCTTCATAATAAGAATAAGTTCATCACTTATGAGAAAGTTTACATTTTGCATGTTTGTTTATTAGCTTTTTGGTTTTGATCAGGAAGCAACCTCTTGATTTTCTGGCTTACCATGCAGTCTTATCTTGAAGTGTATAAACTGGATTCTTTTCAGATGAGACTTCACTGGAAGATGTGCTCTATCCTAATGAACTACACTCACTAAAACAGAGGTCAATTTTTTTTTTTTGTAATTTTTCATTTTAATTTTCTCTCTTCTTTTCTCTGTGTATGTCTTACATTTCTGTCTTTATTTTTCCCTGATCGTCTAACTGTAGTATTTTAACTACAGCTATGTTTTCTTTGGCTTGTTCTGATTCTTGACACGTTAATATTAACTTCTCCAGCTGCCAAGTTTGTTTCTTGGAATGACATTTTGAAAGCATTTTCTCCTTTTATGTCACAACCAACGTTGTTATTTAGTGGATGAGACCTCTAAAATTACAAATCTAATAGTTTATTCTTTTAAACTTTAATTTATTACAAACTTTTCTATCTGTCCTTTACTTTTTCAATTTTTAAAATCCACATAACTTTGTTTCAAGTGTTCTAATGACATGGTGACCCTTAAGCATTTTCATTATTTCTTTATTTTTTACCTTTGCTTTCTCACCATCTATATTATAACATGTATTACCTCTGGCACATATATTATACGTTTCTTACTCCTTACCCTACACTTTCATTTTCATAATCATTATTCATGCTTCATTATAAAGCTTTTCATGTAGATTCCCTTTACTGCACAAGTTCTACAGCCATTTCCATTCTGTCATTATTCAGTTCCATTAGTATTACCTTCATTATGCAGTCTACATGCTTTTCACATAGAATCACAGAATGGTTGGGATTGGAAGGGACCTCTGGAGGTCATCTGGTCCAAGTTCACTGCTCAAGCAGGTCACCTAGGGCCAGTTGCCCACAACCATGTGTAGATGAATTTTTAATATCTCCAAGGATGGAGACTCCACAACCTCCCTGGGCAACCTGTGGCAGTGCTCGGTCACACAGTAAAAAAATGTTTCCTGAACTTCAAATGGCACACACTGTGTTTCAATTTGTGCCCACTGTCTCTGGTCCTGTCACTGGGCACCACCAAAAAAGAACCTGGCTCTGTCTTCTTTGCATCCTCCCTTCAGATATTTGTACACATTGATAAGATCCTCCTTGAGTCTTCTCTTTTCCAGGCTGAACTGTCCCAGGTCTCTCAGCCTTTTCTCATGTTAGAGACGCCCCAATCCTTTAATGACCTTCGTGGTCCTTCGCTAAACTCTCTCCAGGATGTCTATACCTCTCTGGTAGGAGCCCAGACATGGACACAGTACTCCAGGTGTGGCCTCACCAGTGCTGAATAGAGGGGAAGGTTCACCTCCTTCAACATGCTGGCAACATTTCTAATGCAGCCCAGGATACATTGCTGGCTCATGTTTAACTTGGTGTACACCAGGACCTTTTCTGCAAAGCTTCTTTCCAGCTGGTTGTCCCCCAGCTTATCCTGGGAGTGCAGGACCTTGCATTTCCCTTTTTTGAACTGCAAAGTTTCCTGTTAGCCCATTTCACTAGCATTTTGAGGTCCCTCTGGATGGCAGCACAAACCTGCGATCCATCATCCACTCCTCCCAGGTTGGCACCGTCTGCAAACTTTCTGAGGGTACGCTGCTCCATCATCCAGATCATTGATCAAGACATTGAACAGGATTGCATCCCTTATTGACCCCTGGGATACACTGCTAATTATTGTCCTCCAGCTAGACTTTGTGCCACTGATCACCACCCTCTAGGCCCTGCTGTTGAGCCAGTTTTCAATCCATTTCACCATCTGCTTTTTTGATGGGTTTATTACTGGATTTTGTCTTAAAAGTGGGATTCAGGCCAGTCACATAGCACCTTAAGATGTCTACAACTTGGGCATCTACAATCTCCGTGATCTATAGCAATTTGAGAATTCATTAAAATGAATAGGAAAGTTTATGATGCAATTCACCTGAAATATTTAAGACATTAATCTTAGAAAAAATCAATTGCTACTATGATGGTTTGATTCCTATCTATTCAAAGAAAGAAATCTGGATTAACATTGTTTCACAGTGCCTTACGTGACAACCTTTGTAATGCTGAATGTCTTCCACTTGCAGTTCTGTAAACCTGCTTTTCATTGGCTCTGTAGCTGTTGACCTAAGCATTTGTGTCAGTGTTTTTACAAAGCCTTTGTGGTAGCATTTTTCTTTTGTTTCTGTCAGTCTGCTGGTTTTTGGCCATCCAAGCTCTCATACTGTGGTTGTGATAGATTCTCATGGGAGAATTTTTATAATAGAAGCAGTATGAGAATCATCTCTACCCCACCCTCACTTTTCTCAGCCCTTGTTTCGAGCTTCTAGTTTATATTAGATGAAAACCATATGTTACTGAATACCAAAGCAGGTAATGGTGATTTAAATACCAACTAAGTATTAGCCAATAATACATCTGCACAAAGCTTAGCAACATATCAGCATGAAACACTTGGACCTGAGTAAGCATGCTCCCATCACCACTTACAGCACCATAAACAGAACAACCCATGGGGAATTTGAGCAGATCCTGATGAAAATATATAGTGTTATGGAAAAAGCATAGTGTACATCACCCTTACCACCCGTTGCATGGGAGACATCACCCAGAAGAGGTAGCCTATGTGAGGACTCCATCACTGCTTTTCCTGACTGGCCACAGTGGAGAGTTTTCCCTTTCCCCTCTCTCCTCTCCTCTCCTCTCCTCTCCTCTCCTCTCCTCTCCTCTCCTCTCCTCCCTTTCCCCTCCCCTCCCTTCTCCTCTCCCTGTCTTTTCAACAGGCTGTGGCACTTTCCCATGTAAATTCATTGAACTTAAGGTCAGAAAGAAGAATTCATATCATTAGATATATCTTGGACATATATTGAAGATGTTAAATCCTGATTGAAAGGTTTCAGGTGACACAAATAATTTTCCTCTAATATTTAATTGCACCCTCTTACAAAATATGTATGTCCTATTTGTGAATTGAATTTATCTAGCTTCAGAATGGGCTACAGGTTTAGTTAAACCTCTCTATTTTGTTAAATTGAGAAGCATTTAGGTTTTCAAATGAGAGAATGTATTGAGATGATAGTATGGGAAGGCACATCCTCTGCAAGAATACTGACGAAGTATATAACAAAGTAAGTTTGCAGCATTTTCAAAATAGTTGACACTTCTATCTTTCTAATAGGGTTTGTATTTCATTCATGGCTGTAGGATTCTTGCTTCATAGATATTCTTCTGACCGTCCAAAAATTAAAAAGAAAATGAATTTTCTTATAGAGCTGAGTTAAATAGATTGTGACGATCTCTGTGCTTTATGGACATAATCCAGCAGGATAGTTAAACCTGTGGTTAAGTGCTTTGTTGGATCAGGGCCTAGCAACCTCTGAGGGGACTTTGGAGTTTTTCCAAAACAGCTAATAGGTTTGCCCCTTGGCCATAGTGATGTTGTTTGCTGAATATGTCATAAGACATATTAGCGAAGCAAAAAAGCTGAGGATGTTAAAATGCATCTTACAATTTTGCTCTGAGCATCACAACAAAGGAAATTCCTTAGGTTAAAAGAAGCAGAAAAATAGCCCCAAAAACATAGAATTCTGAGAATTTTCAGAAATACTTTAAACTAAGGAATTGCTAGATGCCTCAAAAATATAGTGACTTTGGGAAATTTAAGGAAATACAGTACCTTGCAGCTTTAGCATTACATAAAGTAAGATCCAAAACAGAACAGAAAAATGGGTATCAATACACAGTATGACTCAGACTGCTCACATCTGGATCTGAAAAGTTACTGAATTAGAAACAGATTACATTCCCCAATCAAAATTCACCTAATGTCTCTGAAGTCATGTAGATGAGTTTCATAGAAATCTTCTACACTTCATTAAAAGAAAAAGTGCCCAAAAGGAACTTTCTTCTTTCCTAAGACACTTTTTGCTGATCAATAACACTTTGGAATTGTCTTTCTCACTGTATTGATTATGACACAAACCTAAACGACCTGTTTTTATGAGGCACCCAAATTTTACACAGCTGAAATGATGTGAGATTAATATTAGTCTTATAGTATCATATTTTTAGACAGCAAACATTCTTTTCCTTCCTTATCCATGAAGTATTGAAAATTATTTTATAGCTTTATACCTATTTGTGATATGCATGGATTTGTACCTTTCTGTTTTCTCTTTGCATTTTCATTATAATGTTATGAAAGTTCACATACACCTTATTTGACAAAAAATTGTGAAATTTTTCAGATGGACACATTGATAGTTGCATTCATATCTAAGAACTTGTAAAAAAACTGATGTGAGCGTGTATGCACACAAGTGCACACATATGCACATGATTATGAAATTATTAACATTTAACTCTGAAATTTCCAAATAGCGTTAATGTCATCAGTATGACAAGGTAATTTTAGTCAAAAAATCTGATAACATTTCTTGTAAAATCTAATTGAATAAAAATGACCATATATTACATACCAGCATCTCTCAAAGTAGGTGCCTGTATTTATTAACAATGCCTCTGCCAATATCCTATTTTCTCATTGTCATTGGGAATTGCTGTATATACAGGCCTGCAGCCACAGAGTTTCATCTCTGTCACCTCAGGACATCCTATGGTGCAGATACAAACTAGCACACCTCAAAGCATAACACATAATGTTTCCATAGTCTCCTAATACTCTTGTTCTTTGATCAAAATGAACAATATTCCTTTGGGGAAAAAAAGAAAGAGAAAAAAAAAAACCACAAAACCAAACAAACCCAAGTCTTTAAAAGCTTTAAAACCATGGTAAAATAAAATCACTCTGCATGGGTCGAATGGAGTAGCTCTACAAGACATCACCTGTTCCTCAGATACAGTTTTTTTTTTCCATAGCAAGCACGGGAGATGGATCAGTCAGGTCAGAAAATGTCACATACTCCATAGCACATCACAACACATCTGAAACATTCACCTGTTGAGTCAAACTCTTTCAGATCCTTGCTATAAGTGTATCGTAGCCTGCATAACTTAATGGAGGGGGTTCCTCACACATGAAATAGCACAAGGAGAAAAGAAAAGCCAGGGAAAGGAAAAGGAAAAAAAAGAGAAGAAAAGGGAGAGGTATTTGAAAGGGTGCCAAGGGAAAGGCAGGGATGTAAAGGTGTCTAGTGTATCTGCATAAAAGATATTCACAATTCCCTGAACTCTGTATTCTTTACTAGCTTAAGTGCCATGAGCACGTTTCTCAGCTACATCATCAATTATATAAAGACATTTTTGTACCACACAGCCTTCATCAACTTATCAATGGCCACCACTTATGTCTGTAGATAAGAGAAGCACCTTATCTCAAGAGGTAAGTGGATGAACACTACTGTTTTTAGTAGTGATCGATATACTTGTGCATATGCTCATGGAAAATTCTGTTTTGTATGCAATATTGGGCCAACAGATTTCTCCATTGATGCACTGACTTTCACAGAAAAACAATTTGGCACCTCCACTAATGTGTACTACCCACACAAGATCATTACTCCAGTCAGCTTCTCTTCCCTCCTGGAGACTGTAACCAGTCAGTTAAGCAGCAGTCCAGACCTGCTGTGCAGCCAGACACCGGCAGGTCTGCAGCAGGCACAAGGAAAACACTCAGCACTTCCCCATGGCTTCTCAACATATCTCCATTCACAGGATGGACAATACACAGCTATAAAACTGCTGCATGTCTCACACACTTCAAAACACTGCATTTGCCCTCTCTAAGAGGAAAGGTGTCATTCCAGGAAACCAGGAGAAACAAACAGATGCTCATTATTGCAAGCAAAAAAATCTTTCTTGAATTCCTTGCCCATGTTGTCAATAATCTCATAACCAGCCTGAGCAAGCATGAGATCAGCAATTTTTTTTATTGGAGGGTAATTCTTCATCCTCATTTCAGAAGGCTTATGCTGTAGGTGGGCTTTTTCTGTAGTTGTGGCTATATCATAACTAAGAACATCTGGCAAGTAGGCAGCAAAATCTCAGCACAGATCTATAGTGGGATGCATTGTACCACCTGCAAAATGCCCATGTTCTGTGTGCTGGATTCCTTGTGCTTGTGCAAGAGAGGCAATACAAATATCTTTTAAAATGATACATCTACTATGCAAGAATAGATGAGTACTGCCCCTATACAATCCAGCAGTTAGTGTGTGGGTGGGGGAGGAAGTAAAGACATAGCACCACAGATGTATCACTGCCAAAAAGAAAGTATTTCAATATCAGTAGACATCTGTTTTTAGTCCATTGAACCATACTCACAGTATTGAGGTGCAAACAATTTGGCTCATATGTAGAACTATAATTTAATATAAATATATTTAATCACATGTCATTACAGAAAAAATACTTGCAGAAAATTATTCACATTATGAAGGGATAAATTTTCAGTCTTTGCTCACTGCACCATCTCACTTCATAACCTCATCAATTATTAATAAAACAAACATATGTCTTCACTTTTAGGGAGCTATGTTTCACAGAAAAGATGACAATGGCGCACTTTGCAATTACTTTACTTCCTCAGAAAAGCTATGCTAAGACAATCTTCAGCTAATGAGTTTTCTTCACTTAACACCAGTTGCTGCTTTTTTCCTTTTCCCTCCCCAATTTTTAACACTCAACTTACTAAATATGGCAGGTAACAGCACAGGTTGATTCAGAAGGTTTATTTTTTAAACACAGTCTGTTTTTCTGAATTCATGCTTCAGAGCAATCAGTCTGAAATTACTACTTCAGCATATATGTTTGCAGACACAACTATCCAATGCAATGGCCTCCTAGAGTAAGGACATTTCCAATTAAAAATCATTGCTCAAGTCTGCCCCATGAGAGACCCAGATTTAAGGCAACTTGGCAAAAGGACCAAGCTTATAAGGCCTAATTCTTTAAAGGGTTAACCCTAATAATTCCAGGAATAAGATTAGAGAAAAAGAAAACAAACAAACAAACAAACAAAACCCGCCTACAACCTTTATCAAAGGCAAGAAAAAGGAACAAACCAGCTAGCAATTTTTTAACTACTTTCATATTCTTATTACATCCTTCCACTTGCCAGGATGTGCAGTTAGATGCAAACCAGTATTGACAGCAAAAGAAACTCCAAAGAACAATCCCTTACAGAGAGATCATATCAACTAAGGATTTTCTTTTTCGTAAGGATATAGTGCCCTGAAATATATCGGGAGACTCTATATGGAGTTAAAATTTATTCATTGTAATTAATAGCAGTCCAATTGTAAAAATTATCTAAGTAATATAAAAAGGTTTATTTAATAATACCTCTAAAATTGCTATACACAATCTTTCTATCATCTACTCTTTCTCTTTGGTGTTATCTTTAGCCTCCTAATGCTGAGTGAGAAAGTTTGGCCTTTATCAAGCAAAGAGGGCGATCAGTGCCTGGTGGTCCTTGCTGGGAGGAGTGGGGTGATCATGGCGGGCGTTACTGCCTTGGCCCAAGTGCAGGTGTTTCACTGCAGAGTGCTTCTGCTTGGCTTTAGGAGGAGCTGAACTTTCTGTTCCAGCATAGCCCAAAATTCTCCACTTCTGAAAAAAAAATTAACAGTATAGAAGTATAGCCTCTTCAGATCTGTAATCAGATCTTCAGATCAGATTTGTGCTCAGCAAAATGAGTAACTGAAGCAAAGAAATGCGTGGGTAAAGAGGAATTTATGATGAAGGACTCTGCTAGATAAGGACAGGACATAATGTGATAAACTGCTCTTCAGTAGTATCTAAAAAGCATCTGAATGCTTTTTGATGGTATTCTGAGAACATTTGTACAAAAAAGGCTGGAAATATTTTTTACTCTTACTATAAAAACCTACTCCTGTTCAAATCCTGTAGCTGTGTGAACTGTAAATATGTAATGAGTTTATATTATTATTATTATTGTCATGGCAACCTATTCTTGCACAGACTAGACACTCATTTTACTTTTGCATGTTTTCAATATGACTTTTTGAAATATATAGTTATAAAACAGTCATTAGATTATCCAAGAAGAATAATGGTTAATTTTTCCTAAATACATATTTAGCATTTCTGATAAAATCATAGGATCATAGAACCATTTAGGTTGGAAAAGACCTTTAAGACCATAAAGTCCAACCGTTAACCTAGCACTGCCAAGTCCACCACTAAACCATGTCCCTAAGCACCACATCTAAACGTCTTTTAAATACCTCCAGGGACGGTGACTCAACCACTTCCCTGGATGTCTTAATACTATGGAGAAAAACAGGCAAACAGATTTTTTCTTTTCTCTTTTGCATGTGTTACACATTTCAGTACAGTGAAAAGGAAGAATAACAGAATGCAAGCAGACAAAACCACTATCTAGCAAATGTTTGCTTTCTAAAATGACAAAGGACACTGAATTATTAAACTACTTTTTCTTCCTTAAAACAACAACAACAACAAAACCTGAATAAGCAAAGCTATGTTAATATGTCAGATCACTTACCTGGCACCTTGAATTACAAAAAATACTATATAAAATTCTGCGAACCAAGGTCCAAGACTTGAGCTCTGGCATTGTGTAAATGCTGGGCCACTAGTGGAACGTGAAATTTCATTAGGTCTGCATAAAATAGTGCAGATTTATGAAAGAGCCAGACTCAGTTCCTAAGTTGCATATTCTCCAGATCTTACTCTACTTTTCTATAAGAAAAGTCAGCCATTGCCACTCCATCTAACTGTCAATGAGTTAAACTCTTTGCAAACAATACTCTAGGTATTTTTCCTCTTTACCACCTCCTCCCTAAACTGGGTCTAGCATAAAGTCAGCTACAGCTAAGGTACTTGAAAATTACACAATTTCAAAATTCATTAATTTTATACTGAATGCACAGAACCACAGAATCACAGAATCACAGAATGGTTGACATTGGAAGGGACCTCTGAATGTCTTCTGGGTGAAGCTCCCTGCTCAAGCAGGTCCACCTCGGGCCAGTTGCACAACCATGTGCAGATGGATTTTGAAGATCTACAAGAAGAGAGATTTAAAAACCTCTCTGGGCAACCTATGCCAGTGCTTAGTCACCCTCACAGTAAAAATGTATTTCCTGATGTTCAGATGGCACATACTATGTTTCAGTTTGTACCTATTGCCTCTGGTCCTGTCACTGGGCACCACTGAAAAGAGCTTGGCTCCATCTTCTTTGTACCCTCTTTTCAGATATTTGTAGACATTGATAAGATCTCCCTCAAGGCTTCTTTCCTCTAGGATGAACTGTCCCAGGTCTCTCAGCCTTTCCTCACGGGACACATGCTCCACTCCCTTAAAATTCATGTACTCCAAGAGTACTGGAAGCTCTTACTTGTGTTTATTTGCATAGCTACAGTCTCTTGTAGGAGAGAAAAAACCCAAGCTGTTAGCAGTAAAATATAATCTACCCTTTGGATCGACTAAAGCTTAATCTCAGTTATTTTTAAATGCCTTCAATAAAGAACAAATACATTCTTTTTATGATTTTTATAACACGAACAATTTGACTTGAAATCTCCCTCTTGTGATATAGGAAAGGGAGGTCTTTTGCCCTTGTTTCTTTCACAGTCTTAAAAAGTTCAAAAAAAGTATTGCAAGTTGATAATGCTTTTCAGTTTTAAATATTTAGTGTTGACCTCAATTTTTGGTCTCCCTTGCAGAAAGATAGTATGAAGCAATAAATCAAACTATAAAGAGCAGATATTGTGTTCATATAATTTCCTCCAATACTTCAAGTGAAATTTAGCAGAAAATAATTTTAAAGTTTGATTTATTGGTGTTTGGTTAAACAGTAACTCCTGAAGCAGAGGAGCATGACACTATTAGAATGTATGCTCATTTTTGGAAGGCTGGGAGTGGCAATGCATTTAAAACCTAAATAAAAGGGAGAAGGTATTATTTTCCTTTTAATTAAGCTTCAATGTAGACAAAAACTATTATATAGAGACAACCTTTTATATTACTAGAACACTGTCACTCAAAAGAAATAGTAAAACAGGACTATCAGAGATGTATAAAAGTACTCACGCTAATTGTTACAGTCTGGCACTTCATTTCATAAGTACTTAATCAAACGAGTATTGTTTATAGTGTCAGAATCAAAATATCTAAATGTAGGAAATTCTGATTAAAAAGGCAATCCATCACTTGTGATGACAAAAAAAAATGTCAAAAGTAACACACTAATGCCTTATCTATCTATCTATCTATCTATCTATCTATCTATCTATCTATCTATCTAAAGTTACCTTTCTCTTTTTGCTGCAGAGTCTGTCCCAAAGTTAAAAACACAGTAAAGACAAGGAAGTTTAATTTTGCCATGAGACATCTTCACTAAATTATTTATAGACTCCTTTCTGGAGTTGTCAAGCTTCCTTCACAGTAAAGTTTCTTATAGGGCACTGTAGCACTTCGCATTTATGTAGTTCTAGCACAATACGCCTGCTTTTGGTTCAGCCTTGCCCACCACTTCAGTATATGACAGCAATAATAACCAAAGTAGTGATAATTATGATGAAGAGAATATGATAACCTACAGTGTATCTGCCATTAAACACATTTTGCATGTACTTCATCTTTTCTTTTACTTGTTCATGTATTTTAAGGAGCTTTTTTCCAGAACTGTTCATAACAAAAACACAGGGGGGGAGGAAAAGAGAAAGGGAAAGGGAAAGGGAAAGGGAAAGGGAAAGGGAAAGGAAAAGGGAAAAAGAAAAAGGAAAAGAAAGACAAAAGGAAAAAGAAAGAAAAAAGAAAGAAAGGAAGGAAGTAGAAAAAAAAAGAAAAAAGAAAGAAGAAAGAAACCTTGCTGATGAGTATATAAATATATAATAATCTCAACAATATTAGAATTTAGTTTTAATATTGTGACGTTTCCTGACTCTATGAACAATTTATGAACGAGCAGAAGGTAAAGAAAATAGTAGAAGATAGAGGAGGTAACTATTCTTTTCATTCTAGTAGCATGGAATACTTGCTATATGTCATCATGTGGAAAAACTAATCTTGGAAGAGACATTAACCTCTTCCTACTAGAACTTGTGGAAACATGTATCATAAATCAGTAACAGAATGATTAATTGCTTTAGTCTTGACAGTACAAGAGGATGGAAGGAAAGCTTAGTCTTGGAAGCCCAGAAGGAAGGATGGAAAGCAACATATTAGAGCTGAAATGGCTGGGACTGATCATCCCATTAAAAAAAACCAAAAAAGTGTATGTGTACGTTTGTAAAAAAACAAATGCCATACAACAAGCAATTCTTATACGAAATAATGCAATTTTAACTCACTTGAATTCAATTATTTACTTAAAGTTTTGACACTGGTAACTTTCTTTCAATGTGATGTTATTTTCAATCAGTACCTTATGGTTCGTGAGGCAGGTGCTAGCAATTACTCACTCATCACAACTGTCATAGAAAATATAAAGGAAAATTAACACCAGCAATTGAAACAAAGGCAAAATCATTATATTAGCAGTAATCAGGCAACATCTTTCTACAGTTTGCATAATCAAAAGCAGATGTATAATTCATTTAGGCAATTAAAAACACATTTTAAATGTTTTAAAAGCTCCTAGTTATGTCAGAGGCACAGGTAATATTCATAGTATGTGAATAAGCAGAGATATAGATTACTTGTCATTGAAAGAATGGTAGCAGATGAAGGGCAAACAGGTTCACTAACAAACATGGAATCATAGAATCATTTAGGTGGGAAAAGACCCTTAAGATCATCGAGTCCAACCGTAAACCTAGCACTGCCAAGTCCACCAATAAACCATGTCCCTAAACACCACATCTACCCGTCTTTTAAATACTTCCAGGGATGGTGACTCAACCAGTTCCCTGGGCAGCCTCTTCCAGTGCTTGAAAACTCTTTCAGTGAAGAATTTTTTCCTAATAGCCAATCTAAATCTCCCCTGGTACAACTTGAGACTGTTTCCTCTTGTCCTATCTCTTGTTACTTGAGAGAAGAGACCGACACCCACCCTGCTACAACCTCCTTTCAGGCGGTTGCAGAGAGCGATAAGGTCTCCCCTCAGCCTCCTTTTCTCCAGGCTAAACAACCCCAGTTCCCTCAGCCGCTCCTCATGAGACTTGTGCTCTAAACGCTACACCAGCTTCGTTGCCCTTCTCTGGACACGCTCCAGCACCTCAGTGTTTTTCTTGTCGTGAGGGGCCCAAAACTGAACACAGTATTCAAGGTGCGGCCTCACCAGTGCTGAGTATAGGGGGACAATCACTTCCCTACTCCTGCTGGCCACACCATTTCTGATACAAGGCAGGATGCTATTGGCCCTCTTGGCCGCCTGGGCACACTGCTGGCTCATTTTCAGCTGGCTGTCGACCAACACCAACATAAAAGTATTGAGAATATAATGATAAAGTGCAGTACCATCAGACACTTCATATCAGACTAACTGTGGTGGTGCTAGTCACAGTGAATTGTATAGAGTGGTACCATATAGCAGTCTATTTTAAAAAGTACTAGAAACATAAAAAACTTATTTGAAATAACACAAAATTAACAAAGCAACCCATTAAGATTCTGAACTTCTTGATGCACTTTGCAGTGAATTTATAAAATAGTCATTTAGTAATCTATATTTCTCCTAAGCATCAGAAAACAGAAGACATTGGTATCAAATTTGATAGTGTAATAAGAAATAAGAAAGTGTAGTAAGAATCTTTTACAATTTTTTTAGTATAAACATTAAAATTAACACTATTGAGTATGGTCCAGTGCTGGTGAAAATATGTGAATGTGTAGCTATCTTACTACTAGGAAACATTCTAAAGGAGAATACACCTTTATTGTACATTTTATAGAAACTTTAATTGTACATGTAATATGTTATTTTTTTAAGACTAGAAAGGAAATTATTTTACTAAACTGATTTGGAATGGTTGCTTGGATTTCAAGTTGTTGATGGTGTCCTGAGATTTAGCAGAGCACTTCATTTCCAATAACTGTCATAATCATCATAGTTGTTTTTCATAGCTTTGATTGGAAATGCAATTATGTTTATTTCCCCAAACTCATCCTCTTTGTTTTATTTTGTTTGTTCTTGATGTTTGTTTTCATTACTGAGTGTGCGTTCATTTAAAACAGATGTGAGCCACCACAGAATAATATATTACAACTTCACAGTCATTTTACTGCTTATTTCCACATTTTAATTGTAAATACTGAGTTGCTCATTTGTATATTGGTCTACCAGTGAGAACACTGAGATTTTTAATGACATGTGAAGAATTTATTGAACTAATACAATCTAAGCCTCTATTAAATGGGATAATTACAGTTTTACAAGATTAGGAAAAACAAAATCACATCATTAGAATAATAACTTTAAATAGGGGTTCAAGTTATCTGAACATGCCCTAAATCATACAGATCTATGATTGTTTGTACCTCAGAAAAAATGCATCAATATATTATGTTCTGTCTCTAATGTAAAGAAATGCCTCAATAAGTAATGTCTTGGCAGAATTTAAAGAAAACTGTTCCAGAAACTCTCTCTCCACATACATACATACCCAAGCCATTTTAAAATATATCATTTACTCTGTCTATGTCAAATGTATGTGCATATTTTATATATATATATGTAAACATACCTAGGTAGGCAAATACAAACCACTGATATAGTTAATTGTTAACAAATTCTTCACCCATAGAATCTGATTCATTGATTGTCTCAGTATCAGAGGTTTGGCATTAACATGTTGAAATTTATAAACTATATACTGAAACAAATGTATTAAAGTCTACAATTTGTGATGCAATGTAGAAAAATAAATATGCAAAAATAACCTAGAATGCTAAGGTATTTGGTGACAAAAGAAAAAAATAGCATGTGCAAAGCCATTTAAAAATCAGCATGCAGCCATTACTTTCATAGACAGACTTTACAGTGTTCAGAGGAAAACTAAGGAAAATTATTATCAAAATCAAATTAGTAAGGGCCAAAATTAGATAGAATTGATTTCATGATGCCCACAACCTGTTTTTATATACTGATCAATGAGAAAACTAATTAAAAAAGAAGGTGTGGAGAGAAGTGCTCAATATACAGAAAAAACATGAAAGGGTAATCCGAATTTGGAAGCTTGGGGAGTAAAATGAATAAGGTAAATGGGAAATGGGAATGTTGTATACAACTAAGTAACCTGAAACACTTTCACATTCAGACTCAAGGTTAGTGAAAAAGTTTGATCTTAATCTGTCCTCATTTTTCATTTATAAAATGGGGATAATAATATTTCTCTCTTCACAAAACAGTTTTGAAAATAAATTGTGAAGCATAAGTGTACTGTCACAGTATGCCACACAGTAACACTACATGTATAAGCAGAAGAAACTTCTGTTTGTGGAGTAGGGTGTGAATAACGTGCAGTATATAAAGCATGAAGTCATGGATGCAACAGTAACAAAATGCTTTAACAAGAGATTATTTGATCAAGTAATTAAATTCAACATCATGATATTTGTGTCAAGAACACAGAGATATGAGAATTGCATAGAGCATCTGATCTCTGGCATTCCTAACTCATGTACTCAACCTTGCAACTTGTATGAAATTTTAACAAATATATTCTGTGTGAATGTGAATGCTAGTTCACTCATGGTTGTATCTCTGCCTTATTTATTTCTATTTCATGACCCAAAATTGAATTCAATACTCTTCTTTTGAGATACATTTTTGTCAAAACTTCTGGACTTTCCTGAAATTGTGCTGAAGTTCTGTCAGGAAAAACTGTAAACTACAATAGTCCCACACCCAAAAATAGCTGGGGTAGCTGAGTTCTAAGAAGCAGATTCATCTGTACAGTTAGTTATTAGCAAGAGGAGAGACATTTCATTTCTGGTACTCCCATAAGCATGGTAAGTAATAAAATGTCAAAAAAAAAAAAAAAGAAAAAAAAATCCAGGAAAAGATATCAATTGGTGGCATATGACAAGAAGAATACATGTAGTATAAAGTGGATTTGGATACTATCATCCAAATGAAGACAGCTGTATTGCAAATGTCCTCTAAATATTGAAGAAATCCATATAGATTTAAAAAAAAAAATATCACCCAATCAATAGCAACAAAGAATTTTTGAATGTTCTGAGAGACACAAGGTAATGTCTTCACCTGTTCTACATATGCTACATCCAATTTTCCAGATCCTGTCATGTAAAAGGTACTAAACAGTGAGCTATAGAGTAATGTATGATATATTTTTTTGTTGTGATAAGTGAGAGTTAAGATAATAACATAAGGCTGAAAGCTTTGCCCTTCCATGAACAAGAAGCGAGAGCGATAATGAAATGCAGTATGAAATCTGATGAATGGCCTAAACTAAGGTTTCAAGAACTGGTACTGGTTTTGACTCCATGAAAAAATCTACTGTGATCTTAGACTGAAGAAGAAGCTTTGCAGAGGCCTGGTTTTGTTTTGCATTTGGGACTGTTCTTTCGGTTGTCTGAATGGCTTGTGAACTACGTGGGATGTTTTGAGATTGAAGCTGTTGGATATAGGAATACAAAATACTAACCTCCCTAGGCTGTATTCCTAAATCCTTTGGGGTTGAAAGCGCAATTTGTAATTATCTTATTTGCCTCACAGTATGTGGTACAACAATTTTTTTTTTTTTTTTTTTTACTGCAAGCTGTAATAGGGTCACTCCATAAATTTAAGCCCGTAGTGGAAAAGCACATATAATAACTACCAGGGATTCAAGTCCAGAATTCTTTGGGTCATGCACAGTAATCATTTGGCTAACTTTTGTGTATACATTCTTTTATGCATGTGTGTATATAGAATAGAATCATAGAATATCTCCTGTTGGAAGGGACCCAAAAGGATCATCGAGTCCAACTCCATGCTCTTTACAGGACTACCTAAAACTAAACGGTATCACTAAGAATGTCATCCAGATGCTCCTTGAACTCTGACAGGCTTGGTGCTGTGACCAGTTCTCTGGCTTGGTGCTGTTCCAGTGACCAGCCACCCTCTCAGTGAAGAACCTTTTCCTAATGTCCAATGCAAACTTCCCCTGATGCAGCTTCATTCCATTTCCTTGTGTCCTATTGCTGGTCACCAGAGAGAGGAGATCAGCACCTCCCACTCCACTGCCTCCTTTGAGGAAGTTGTAGACTGTGATGAGGTCACCCCTCAGCCTTCTCTTCTCCAAGATGAACAAGCCAAGTGACAACTGGGGTTGTTTAGCCTGGAGAAAAGGAAGCTGAGGGGAGACCTCATTGCTCTCTACAACTACCTGAAAGGAGGTTGTAGCGAGGTGAGTGTCGGTCTCTTCTCCCAAGTAACTAGCAATAGGACGAGAGGAAATGGCCTCAAGTTGAGCCAGGGGAGGTTCAGATTGGACGTGAGGAAAAATTTCTTTACTGAAAGAGTGGTGAAACATTGGAAGAGGCTGCCCAGGGAAGTGGTTGAGTCACCATCCCTGGAAGTATTTAAAAGACGTGTAGATGAGGCGCTTAGGGACATGGTTTAGTGGGCATGGGGTTGTTGGGTTGACGGTTGGACTCGATGATCTTAGAGGTCTTTTCCAACCTTAATGATTCTATGATTTTATGATTCTATGATTCTATGACTGACACTTTTTGGCTGTGATTCACATGCACTACTTTAAAAGCCTACTTCAGAATGAGACTATCTACACTTACGTCTCCCTACTGGTTATGAACAGTATCTAGACTGTCAGCTCCTGTATAGAAGTTGACACCATAAGTGTCTGAAGTTAAGTGGTTTTGTGTTATGTAATGATAACAGTGGAGCAGTGTGGAGTCAATTTTTAATGTCATTTTGGTGTATTAACTATTTTTTTTAAATTACTGATTTTTATTAGTATTTAAAAATGCCTATGGCCATACTAATGTGATAACATTCATAAAATAAGAAGTAGAAATGTAAAATAACTATAGATATTTTAGAAATCTACAGAGTTGAGAAACTTTTAGACAATACAAAACTGAGAGAAGTGGCTTATACACTTATATCGTTCTGAGGACCTGGACAGGTTCGAGAAATGGGCTGAGAAGAACCTCATGAAGTTTAACAATGGGAAATGCAAAATCTTTAATATGGGAAAGAAGAAATCCATGTGCCAACACTGGAAACTGCTTTTCCAATTGACTGGAAAGCAACTTTGCAGGACCTGGGAGTCCCTGTGGACCAAAATTTGATCATAAGACAGCAATGTGCCCTTGCTGCAAAGGCGGCCAACAGCCTCCTGGGTTCCAACACTTAGGCAGAGTGTCACCAGCCAGTCAAGGAAGGTGAACTTTCCCCTCTACTCAGCACTGGTGAGGCCACACCCAGAGTACTGTGATGTGGTATACTGGAGCAAGTCCAGTGAAGGGCCAAAAAGATAATTAAAGGACTGGAGCATAGTTTCTGATAAACACTGAAAGTGCAAAACAACTATTGACATTTTAGATTCTCCCAAGGATGCTGAAACCCAGTTTTACACAGGTAAAAGCAGAGCAGATCATATTCTATGTTATAATTTATTCATATCTTTAAATCTTACTTCTTGCATCTGAATAACACACTGAAAATCTCATTAGTAGAGTTGTTCATTAGTGCAATATGCAACTGAAATTAGTAAAAGATGAACCGAGGTATCTGTTTCACTGAAAAATATTTTTAAAAGACAATTATTGCAAAGGTTTTTTATGAATGTAGAAACTGATTTTCTGAAAACACACATCTCAATAATTGCTAAGTTTTAGAATAGAAAAATATTTAAACACAACTTCACGTGGATGAAAAAGGAAACAGATTTAGTTAAGTTCTAAAAACAGTGGTGTCAGTGTGGTTTTACAGTTTTATGAGCTGTTAGAATCCTCAACAATTAACAAAACCCTTCAGATTTTACCTTTTTTTTTCTGCACATGTGGCTATTCATTAGCTTATATGTAGATTCAGAATTGCTCAAGGACCAAAGCCAAACAAATAAAACAAGGAAAGAAACCCTCAGACAGTTTCTTAACCTTCTCCTCGGATAGCTTCTTAACCTTCTGCACACTTTAATTTAAAAGCCAATGAGTTACTCTAAGATATAACCATAAGTCAACGTGAAGGAAATCTTATAGCTATGTAGATGATGGAACAAAACTGTAACACACAGATGACTTCTCTGTTACAAAAGTAATCAGCTCCTCAAGTCAACTATGAAAAATCTGCACATTTTCAAGACAGATATTAATATGCTCAAGTTTTTCTATGTGTATTAAAAAGTGTGCTGTGAATTTAAATGAGCAATCATCAATACATACACTTTTAGGATCTAACAAACTCACATTTCTTGAAAAGAATAGATTAAAAACCAAATTCGACTATAGCATGTTTCTTGTTCAAACAAAGAGAATAAATCTAGAATATTTCAAAAACTGAATTGCATAGTGATATTTCATAACATCTAATAACTGGAAAGAAAGAATAATATATATCACCATGTACATTATTAAGGCAGTAATTATTCTGCATCTTGTTAAACACCTTCTTTGGCATTCTAAAAGGTAGCCTCAATATTCACAAGTCCATTACTGTTGGTAGCAGGGAATCAGGAGGAAACACTACAATGCACTTACAACCTTTAAAATAGCTTTGAATATGTAGATTAATTCTAAGCATTAGCTTTCTTACTTTCTTTCATACATGATGTACTACTAGAAAAAATCCTCTCAGTCAGATTTTATGACTTAAGACAATTATTACTCTTCAGATACAAAACGTACTAAAGCTTGAGAAATTTTCTTAGTTGTTTTAAAAGTTACTGAAGCTATAGCACATTTTTTATTTGAAGAAAAATAGATATGGAATTTGCAGTGGATCCGTATATTTATATTAATGTAAGGTATGTTAGTTTTCCACAATCATGGAATCATAGAATTGTATAATGGTTTGGGTTAAAAGGGACCCTTAAAGACCATCTAGTCCAACCCCCCTGCCATGCACAGGGACAGCTTCAACTAGATCAGGTTGCTCAAAGCCCTATCCAACCTCACCTTGAACACTTCTAATGATGGGGCATCCACAACTTCTCTGGGCAACCTCTTCCAGTGTTTCACCACCCTCAGCGTAAAAGATTTCTTCCTTATGTCCAATCTAAACCTACCCTCTTTCAGTTTAAAACCTTTGCCCCTTGTCCTGTCACAATAGGCCCTGCTAAAAAGTCTCTCTCCATCTTTCTTATAAGCCCTCCTTTCAGTATATACTGAAAGGCTGCAATAAGGTGTCCCCGGAGCCTTCTCTCCTCCAGGCTGAACAACCCCAACTCTCTCAGCCTTTCTTCAGAGGAGAGGTGTTCCATCCCCCTGATCATCTTCGTGGTCCTGCTCTGGACCTGCTACAACAGGTCCATGTCTTTCTTCTGCTGAGGGCTCCAGAGCTGGACGCAGTACTCCAGGTGGGGTCTCACCAGAGCAGAGGAGAGGGACAGAATCACCTCCCTCGACCTGCTGGCCACGCTTCTTTGGATGCAGCCCAGGGTACAATTGGCCTTCTGGGCTGCAAGCGCACATTGCTGGCTCATGTCCAGCTTTTCATCCACCAGTACCCCCAAGTCCTTCTTGGCAAGGCTGCTCTCAATCCACTCATCCCCCAGCCTGTATTGATACTGGGGGTTGCCCCGACCCAGGTGCAGGACCTTGCACTTGGCCTTGTTAAGCCTCATGAGGTTCACCTGGGTGTACTTCTTGAGGTTGTCCAGGTCCCTCTGGATGGCATCCTGTCCCTCTGGCATGTCGACTGCACCACTCAGCTTGGTGTCATCTGTAAACTTGCTGAGGGTGCACTCAATCCCACTGTTTATGTCATCGATGAAGGTATTGAACAGTACTGGTCCCAATGAAGACCCTCGAGGGACACCACTCATTACTGGTTTCTACTTGGACGTTGAGTCATTGACAGTAATTCTTCAGACATGGCCATTCATCCAATTCTTTATCCATTTAATAGTCCATCTATCAAACCCATCTCTCTCCAATTTAGAGGTAAGAATGTTGGTAGTACTGGTAACTAGGAAGAGAATTGTAGATCTTGGAAACCCCATGATGAACCACAGTTCTTGTTATGGATTAATTTGCTTTGAAAGAGTTGAGTAAAATGCCAAGTCTTATAGAGATAATGCTTTATTACTGCCAATCATATTTATTTGGGTCATGCCTTAGAGCATACTAACAATGCAAAATTTCTGCTAAGTACTTTTCAAACAAACAGTAACAGAAAGCCATTTTCCCTAAATCCAGCATAAGTGATTAATTGGTAAAGACAAAGACAGACAAGGGAACAATGCAATAACATGCAATAGAGGAGAAGAGAGGACATTGTGACAGAAGAAAATGAAGTTTGTAGCATGTCAGAGGGATTCCATTCACAAAATCTGAGTGGAAGGTTTTTTCCTAGTGGCACATCATCTAAGTACCAGTAAGCAACCTAATGCTTAGAAATACTCTATATATGCAAAGCTATTTTGAAGGTTGTAACTGCTTCTCACTGGTGCAAATATTGGGAATTCACAATTTTTTATTTGTTCTACTTTGTTTCTTTTTTAAAAATTATGTTAA
This sequence comes from Pygoscelis adeliae, assembly GCF_000699105.1. Classification (NCBI taxonomy): domain Eukaryota; kingdom Metazoa; phylum Chordata; class Aves; order Sphenisciformes; family Spheniscidae; genus Pygoscelis; species Pygoscelis adeliae. The sequence continues at coordinate 71,949 of NW_008825308.1, read as the reverse complement.
AAGTCATAGTGGATGAATAGATCTTTTACCCTTTACCCATTTTTCAGTATTCTCAACTAAAACCATTTGGAACTTTTGAATATACCCAATTACTTGTGCTTCAGTCAGGTGTACCTAATACACAAAAGGATAGCCAGACTTCTGCTTGTTACTGCCTAGAACTAAGACATTTGTAGCTATGACTACTTTGGTTTAAAAAGGTTTGCTAGCAAAAATGTCAGTTACGACTCACAGTTCTGGTAGTTTTAGAATGTTAAAATGTAAGGATACGTAATAGAAATCCCAGACAAGAGAGTCTTCTATTGAGAATTACACTTCGTTTTCTCAGCCTGGTGATTCTGCCCAGTGGCCCACATGTATACATTATTTCTGGTAATTAAGCCTTTAATTAACATTGGTAATACTAATTTTAAGTAAACAGATATGGTATCAGTCTGTTAATACTGGCTTTTAATAACTTTGTTAATATCTAATTTACTTGCTCTAATTATCTTGCTAAACACCAATAAAATGCTTTAGTATACATTGCAGTCTATTAATAGCAGTTCAATTACTTTTGTATTGCTTGTGTAATTTAGAAGAACTAAATAGCAACATTTACATTTTATATTTTTACAGCCTATAAATGTTCTTCTAATTAATATTTAATTGCAAAAATACCAATACATTTCTTAATTTGTGATGTAATCTGTTTGTGAAATACTCATTAGTAGGAGCTAAACATACAAAGAGCAATCTTTCTTAAAAAACATACAAAGGAGATCTCTGTGTTCAGTTATTGTCTGTCAGTTCAGAAAGATGTTTTTCATCTCTGACTATCAAAACATTTTTAACTAGAAAAACAAATAGTGAAATAAACAATATATATTCAAAGAATACATTTCACCAGAAGTTTCGTGCATACATTTGTCTCTCATGGTAGGTTAAATCTCAAGGCCAGAAACCTTACAGTGAAAAAAATTTTTTACTTCCTCCATTCACTAAGAGGGGAAAGAACTGCAATAGAAATCCTGTTTGGCACAAGTACTCACAAATACAGTTTCTCTAGTGACTCAAAGTTGAATGAGGTTCACTGTAACCTGAGACCAATTACAGTTGAACCACTAAAATGTGGTAGGTGATTCATGTGGGACAAAGCAAGCAGCCTCTGTGGTACACAGCACAAAAAACAATGTGGATATTTGTTGCAGACCCATTAAGGCACTTGAGTTTTTTCAGAGTATGTATTCTTGCTGTACTTGCCTTTACTAAAAGGTGAGACACAAATTTCTGGATGTAAGTCGGCAGCCTCAAGCAGATGTAGGCAGAGAGATAACTTGGCCGGCTTTTCTTTCCTTGCTATGAACCATTTCTCAATTGATTTGTGAAAGGAAATTCCAGTACTATCCAAGCAAAGTGTGCCTTATGCTTAGGAAAAAAAAAAGTCTATATTGTCTCTATTACACTATGTTACAGCACTTTAAGTGTTGATCATAGTAGACATTACAGCTGGTAATAGTAAGGTGTCTATAGCTATCAGGCACTACTCAAACTGAAGCCATACTTAGAAGAGAGCATTATACTCATCTCCTCTGATCCCATGGCAGTGCAGTGTTCAAAACAGTCCCTGCATTCACTCCCTGTGACATGATGTCTATTTCTATAATAGAACAGAGATGTATTTCTAGCAGTGATGTGCGAATCTGACTTCTTTTTTTTTAATATTATTATTTTGTTAATTTGTTTTAAAGGAAAAGAGCATATTGGGAGAGAGTTTGTTGTTTGTTTGGGTTTTTTTTACATCAGCTAAAAATTATCAGAAGTACATTTGATCGAGCATTTTTTCTCTTCTCCAACATTTGTTCAGTTGCTTTAGATCTTTCTATGTCTAACTAGCTGTCAGTCTGCTTCCAGATGACCAAAGAGAAATAATATCAAACAGCTTAGGAGAGGAAGAGTTGTCCTGGTATGCTATCCCTTCATAAAAGCGAACCAGTAGAATGGCTGCTACCCCTTAAAAGGGTTTTGGAGTACTCCTTTGCAGTGTCTAGTAGCACTGCTGAGAAGAGAAAGGAAGGTACAGTGACTAAAAGACATCTCTAACATAGTACGCAAGTCTTACTGTGATGGATATAACAAAAGCAAAGAGTGAATGTACACATAAGGGTTTTTTTGTTTTGGTTTGGTTTGGTTTTCCTCTTTTGAGCATTTATCTGAACAAAATCTTTACTAAGATTTAGAGAGGATTGTCTGAACACTAATGAGGTATCTTATTGTAGAGCAGCTTCAACAATCCCCACTTAAAGGAACTTCAAAATGTAGGGGTAATTGTCAATGTAGTAAAAGAATATATATTTGTATTTTAAGGTATTTTGATTCTGTCATTCCCAGGTTGAATTATTGTGTCTTATTAGTGTCCAGTGCAAGTCTGTTCTATGTTTATCCTCACACTGAAGCTCTGTCACAGAGAAAACTGGTTTATAAATACTCAATATGAACTGTATTATCTGAGCTGGTCATATTCAGATTAGGAATGGAGAATTTCAATTGATTATCCCTGACAAAGTTATATACCTATATAAACACAGACACACTTGCTGTGAATGTGTACATGAATAATACCATATACTTCCATATATCATACCAGAGACTCTATACAATATGAAATTTCAGAGTTCTGTTTATTTCCTATAATCGTCCCAAATAAATTAAACAAAAACATAGAATACCAAATAATTTATTCTGCTAAAACATATGGCAAGCAATTTTCAAACATAACTTTGATCCACCTAGTCAAGCATTGTGGAAATTCTGTCAAGCATAAACTAGAAAATGAGTGTCATGGGTTGTGCACATACTGGTTTGTAGGGAAGGGAAGAGTCATTGTTGTGTATATGGAATGCTTCACATATTCATGGTTTTCAGGTAAGCTGCTTGCATGAGAAAATTAGAGACCTATTGTTTCACTCTTTATCTACTACATGCCAAACAATGGAATCACTGTAGTTTATACAAAAATGACACATATTAAAAGAGCAAGAACATAGTGTGGACAGCCACCAAGAATTAAAAGGAAAGATTACTGAAAGGAGGTGGTTAGGTGTCAGAGTCCAATACTCTCTGACCAGGGTCTTTTAGATATGGCACACATGGAGGGTGTAATGTTTAATATCAAATTTACTTACTTGGAGAAAATTGATGTTACACGAGATTTCTGATTTAGCAGAGCGATACAAATTATACTGAAAACGCTATACAAATGTAAGTAGCACATAGCAAAATACAGCAATTGCAATACACAGTTCAATCACAATATCAATGTGATTCCCATTACCAGTCTCTATAGTATGCTCACTGAGGCTGAGGGGAGACCTTATCGTTCTCTACAACTACCTGAAAGGAGGTTGTAGCGAGGTGGGTGTCAGTCTCTTCTCCCAAGTGACAAGCGATAGGACAAGAGAAAACAGCCTCAAGTTGCACCAGGGGAGGTTTAGATTGGATATTAGGAAAAAATTATTCACTGAAAGGGTTATCAAGCATTGGAACAGGCTTGATGTTCCAATGACTCAACCCAGGGAAGTGGTTGAGTCACCATCCTTGGAGGGATTTAAAAGACATGTAGATAGGGACATGGTTTATTGGTGGACTTGGCAAAGTTATCTGCTGGACTCCATGATCTTAAGGGTCTTTTCCAACCTAAATGATTCTATGATTCTATGAGACTGGGTTTCTCCAGTCACCAGGAAGGAAGACGTGGGTTGAAATCAGCTCAAGCCCATTGATCTCTCCAAAGTTATTTTGTTAATTGTGTAGTTTTTGTATTATATGTTGGGCTGAACCATGTTATTCACTCCCCCCATGTTGGTGTGGCTGACTTAGGGAGAAACAATTACACCACCAGTTGATCCACTCAGCTATGAGATAGTCCATTAATCCACTCAACTGACAAAAGTTCTGAAGGTATATTCCAAACTGAATGTTCCAAATTGTTTGCACAGAAAGGCACATGAGAGGTTCTGTGGACCTTGTTTGTAGGTCCATAGCCCAGGGAAGTGCTCTAGGTCTCTGCGAGTATTGTGGGCACTCACCTCAGAATTAAAAACAGTGTTTCTACAGAGAAAGCCCCTGAGATGTCTGATGCTTCTACCCAGAGAGAACTGGTAAGGAAGGAGATTTCAGTACAGATGGTAAGTTGCAATCAGTTACCCTTCTTCTGGAGAAAAGGTAAGTACCTCCAAAAGATGTGCGCAGATCTATTGTGTCAGGTGGCTGAATTGCAGGAAATGGTTAAAAGGCTGCACAGTATTAGAGGGGCCAAGATGGAGATAGATAAGTGGTTTCAGAACCGTGCTCCTGTGGTGGACACCACAGAGAATGAGGCACCTTAGACCCTGGTGACCCACAAAAGCAGGACTTCAGTCCCCACCCTCCAGCATTACAACGAAAAACAGATATGGAGCTTTAACAGCTGTAGACACCCACAAGCAAGGTCTACAAGGAGAAACTGTACCAGCAGAACACAATGGATACCGCAAAAAGAAATGATGAGTGCTCATAGTGGGTGACTTTCTGTTAAGGGGCACTGAGGCACCCATCTGCTGGCCTGACAGAAGTCATGAGAGGTATGTTGTCTTCTGGGATCTAAGGTCTGAGATGTTGCCAAGAGGGTGCCGCAACTTGTCAAGAGCACAGACTACCCTCCATTGCTACTCTTTCATGTGGGCACAAATGACACTACAAGCCAGAACCTGGGCAGAATCAAGGAAGACTACAAAGCCCTGGAAGTGCAAGCAAAAACTGTTGGTGCCCAAGTTACCTTTTCTTCCATTTTACCAGTTAGATGAAAGGGTGCAGCCAGAAATAGATATATAATGCAAATCAACTTCTGGCTTCGTGGCTAGTGCCGTTGCAAGGGTTTTTGCTTTTATGACAATGGGACATTCTTTAATGACTATAGCCTGTTAGGGAGGGATGGGATCCACCTGTCTAGAAGAGGCAAGGGAATCTTTGGCAGCATCTGCTACCAACCTCCAAACAAAGATGATAAAGCCAACGAAGCAATAATTGGGTCACATAAGCAAGCTTCAGGTCAACAGAACCTGGTTCTTATGGGTGACTTCAATTACCCAGACATTTTTTAGAAGAACAATACAGCATCTCACTTGTCATCCATCAAGGTCCTGGAATGTCTAGAGTACTGCTTCCTCGTGGAAATGTTAGATGTCCCAGCCAGGAATGAGGCACTGCTGGACTTGCTACTCACAAACCAAGAAAACCTGCTTTGTAATGTCTCAGTTAATGATAGTTTTGGCTGCAGTGATCACAATATTGTGGAGTTTGGGATCCTGCTGAGCACGCTGAAGGTTAGTACTAAGACAAAGTTTTTAGATTTTAGAAGAGCAAACTTCAGCTCACTCAGAGCTCAATTGGGAGGGATTCCATGGGAAGCTTCCATGGAAGATAAAGGAGCTATCTAGTGCTGGGAGTTTTTCAAGAACGTTCTCCTGAAAGCACAAAAACAGTTAATCTCCTTTAAAGGTAAGGGAGGTAGGCAGAGCAAGAGACTCCCTTGGCTTGACTACAAGCTTCTGAGTCTGCTCAAAACCAAAAGAAAAGCATACTAGAGATGGAAAAGCAGATGAATGCCCATTGAGAACTACAAGGGCATTGCCAGAGCATGCAGAGATGCAGTTAGAAAAGCAAAAGCTCAGCTCGAATTGAAATTGGCCAGAGATGTCAAAAACTACAAGAAAAGGTTCTTCAGGTATGTAAACAACAAGTAGAAACAGAAGGAAAACATTGGCCCACTGTTTAACAGGAGAGGTGAATTAGTCACCAACAATGCTGAAAAGACAGACACTTTCTTCACCTCTGTCTTTACCAGCACTGTTGGGCCCCAGACCTTGGGAACAAAAATCCTGGTTGATACAAACATAGACCCACTGTCAGTGAAGGAAGAGTTGGTATGTGAACTATTACAGGAGCTTGACCCCTACAAATCGATGGGCCCTGAAAATATCCATCCGAGGATGTTAAGAGAGCTGGCTGACATCGTTGTGAGGCCGCTCTCCATAACCTTTGAGAAGTGAAGACTGGGGGAAGTCCCAGAAGACTAGAAGAAGGCTAATGTCACCTCCATCTACAAGAAGTGTTTAAAGGAGGATTCAGGAAATTATAGGCCCATCAGTCTTACTTCAATCCCTGGGAAAGTTATGGAATGAATCCTCCTGGAGGCTATCAAAAATCAAATGAAGCACATGATTGGGAAAAGCCAGCACAGATTCATCAAGGGCAAATCGTGCTTGACAAACCTGATCACCTTCTACCACAAAGTAACCTGCTTGGTTGATGTGGGGCAAACAGTGGACATTGTCTACCTGGATTTCTCCAAGGTTTTCGATACAGTTTCCCACAGCCTCCTCCTAGAGAAACTGATGTGTTACAGCCTAGACAAGTGGTCTGTGTGGTGAGTGGGGAACTGGCTGACAGCCCACACCCAGAGGGTGGTGGTAAATGGCTCCTTTTCAAACTGGCAACCTGTCACAATTGGGGTCCCTCAGGGATTGATGTTGGGCCCAACACTGTTTAATATCTTCATAAGTGGTCTGGATGATGGGATCAAGTGTACCCTGATGAAGTTTGCTGATGATACTAAACTGAGTGGGGAAATGGATGCTTTGGAAGGGAGAACCACCCTGCAGGAAGACCTGGGTAGGCTGGAAGCATGGGCTAACAAGAACCTTATGAAGTTCAACAAAGACAAATGTGAGGTCTTACACCTGGGAAAACATAATCCAGGAGTGCAGCACAGGCTGGGATCTACTTGGCTGGGGAGCAGCTCCGTGAAAAGGGACCTGGGGGTCCTGGTAGACAACAAGCTCAATGTGAGTGAACAATGTGCTGCTGCAGCAAAGAAAGCCAACAGGATGCTGGGTTGCATCAAAAAGGGCATCACCAGCAGGGATGAAGAAGTCATCATCCCACTCTACTCAGCACTTGTCAGGCCACACGTGGAATACTGTGTTCAGTTTTGGTCCCTGCTGTACAAAAAAGATGTGGGCAGGCTGGAGAGGATCCAGAGAAGGGCCACAAAGACGATCAAAGGACTGGGAAGCCTGCCATATGAGGAAAGGCTGAAAGAACTGGGTTTGTTTAGCCTTGAGAAAAGAAGGCTTAAGGGAGACCTTTATTTAAGAGGTGGCTACAAAGAAGACGGAGACTCCTTTTTTACAAGGAGTCACATGGAAAAGATGAGGGGTAATGGGTACAAGTTAATCCTGGGGAGATTCCAATTGGACACCAGATGAAAATTTTTCGCAATGAGAATGGTCAGCCATTGGAATAATCTCCCCAGGAAAGTGGTGGATTCCCCGACATTGGACACTTTTAAGATTCGGCTGGACAGGGTGCTGGGCCATCTTGTCTAGACCGTGCTTTTGCCAAGAAAGTTTGGACCAGATGATCCTTGAGGTCCCTTCCAAGCTGGTATTCTATGATTCTATGATTTTATGAAATATTTTTATACCATCCAATGTACATCTATTGCACTTAAAAATGCTATTAAATAATATGCTTGACTTCCTGTTCCTTTAAGATCTTTTGAAATCAAGTTACAGTAAGTACAAAGATAAGTTAAATTTAAACACTTGTCTCCAAACCTCGTTTCCGTTTTCTTTGTAGAGAATACTTAAATTTAGATATATTTTATATTTAGCATTTTCTATTAAGAAGAAATTTAAGATTAAGTGAATACAACAGTTTAAGCATTTTGAGCAAGTTGCAGTTTCTTATTACACTGATTTGTACCACTTAATTTAACAAACTTCAGTATGCAGCAGGCATTTCTGGAGAAAAAAAAACCCATGCTGTTAAGAAGAAGTGTTTTAGAACAACAGATTTTGTGTTAGTAGTTTGTGGGGATAGTAAAAACACCGAATAGTTTGAAACCATAGATGCATACTTTCTGAAGAACATATAGCTCAGTCTAATCAGTCACACAAAATTAATGAAGCATTATCATTTCTTCTCTAGCATTTGTTATAATACCTAATATAAAGAACCCAAGCTGTTATCCTTTCTTGGGAAATTACAGTCATTAGCTGGGATTAAAAAAATCTGATAATAGGATAATTCATAGCTTTGATATATCACTAGAATTAGACTCAACATAGAAATTTTCATTACTAAGAAGTAAAAAAAGCAAATAAATCCAAAGAAAGGTAAAATACAACTGCTGAGTTTAAGCTGTATGTTTTAAGTGATAATATATAAAAAACAATTTAAGGAGGAAAAAAGGCTATTTAGTGGCAACCACCGAGCACTGCTGTTTTTCTGCGTTTTTTTTCTCTACAGGAAGTAATGTGTTGTAAAGCAGATGCTTCCTTTTGTGCATAATTTCTGCTTGGAATTTAAAAATAAAATATGTACTCTACACTAATGAATTATTTTCTTGTTATTTCCAAAATAACTTTTAAAGAGTACATTGACTGGAGAAGAAAGCACATCCGAGCTGAGTCTTCCAGTTTTAAAAGTCATATCTTTTTTTACATGTAAGAAATAACATTTTTGAGAATTACTGTACAAAAATAATCCTGAATATGTGATCAAGAAAGCAAATTAACACATAGGAATCTAAAAGTGAAAAGTTTGCCTGTCAGTTCCCAAATACTTTAATGCTAGAGTTTTAGATACACCAATGGGACATACATCTTTTCCTGAACAACATGGAAGACCTCAAACTGGGAATCTCAAAGGGTAAAAACTTTACCATTGTTACATTTCAATTCTAAAGAGAAAACTTTCAAACCATTTAGTCTAAAAACATGAAATACAATAACTTTTCTGAAATTTTCTAAAAATTCTCTTCTGGGGAAAGTGTAACAGAAAATAAAATCAGAATTTGCTTTTCTTGGCTTTACATAGAAGTAGATTACTAATATAATGGAAGTGCTAAAATAACACCACTACTCTGGGGGGTGATGGAAATAAATTAATAATAACGTGAATATTTGCCATCTGGGGTTAGATTTCATATTAATAGGTGCATGATGAAAAAACAGCTAATGACCATGATGATGAGGAAACTTGTTCTTTCAAATATGAATTTTTCAACTTATCACAAAGAACAAACACACTTTACTGAATCAGTGAGAGGTACTGTTGTGCAGATGGCATGGTAGATCCCAAAGCCCAGATGTACAGCTAAGATGGCAAGCAAGAAATTCAGAAAAAGCTGACTTTGTAACAAAGAATACATTACTTGCATTTAACCCAGCTCAGTGCTGATGTAAACTAGACGGAGGAAGTTTGAAGACCATTACAGATAGGAAGGGATACGAAGTGAGGATCAACTGGCTGCCACAGATGCAATAAAATTCCTGACAGTATTGGGTGTATATGGCAGGGTTTTGGGCGGTGTTGGGGGGTATGCTGCAGGGGTGACCTCTGTGAAAAGAGGCCAGGGGTTGCCTGGAGCGGGACACAGATGGTTCCAGCCAGCTTGGCAACAGACCCACAACTGACCAAAGCCAACTCAATCAGTAAAGCCGGTGGTGCCTCTGTGAAAAACGTAGTTAAGAAAGAGTAAAAATGATGAGCAGCACTGTGTAAGAGAGAGGAGTGGGTAAAAAAAAAAAGTGTGAGAAACAATCCCACAGACACCAGGGTCAGAGAAGAAGGAGGGGAAGGAGGTGTTCCAGGCACCTAAGCAGAGATTCCCTTGCAGCCCATGGAGAGACCATGATGAAAACAGTATTTCCCTGCAGCCTATGGAGAGGTTATGGTGGAGCGGATACCCACACTGCAGCCCATGGAGGACACCACGCTGGAGCAAGAGGATATGCCCTAAAGGAAGCTGCAGCCCATGGAGGACCCATGCTGGACCAGGTTTATCCTGAAGGACAACAGCCCATGGGAATGATCCATGCGGGAGGGGAAAAGTGTGAGCAGGAAGGAGCAACAGAGAGGAGCTGTTACGAACTGACCTAAGCACCCTCATTCCCCCACCCTTGTGCACTGCTTGGGGAGGGTGGAAGGCAGTAGAGGAGCTGGAAATTAAGAAGTGAAGTGGAGCCTGGGAAAAACAGAGGGGAAGATGTGTTAGTTTTTATCTTTGTTCCTCACCATCCAACTCTATTTTAATTGGCAATAAATTAAATTATTTTTCTCCATGTTGAGTCTGTTTTGCCTGTGATGATAATTGCTAAGTGATCTCCCAGTCTTTATCTTGATGCATGAGCTTTTTCATCCTATTTTCTCCCCCTGTCCCACAAAGGAGGGGGAGTGAGATGGTGGCTGGATGGGGATCTGGCAGCTAGGCAAGATAAGCCCTCCACACTGATGTAAAACATACCTAAAATCTTCTGAAGAGTGACTGATGCTTTAGTTGAACAAAGGGAATAAAACAAGGAAAACAAGGTGGTGACCTAATACTGTCAAGGAAAAACACAATATTAGGATCAGCAGCATAACTTCAGTAATCAGGGAGACAAGTAAGATCTGATCAAATCTATGATAACAAGAGTTTTATTTGTTTTCTGTGGACTTAGTGTTAATTTATCCTGTACTTCTTGGCAGTAAACACCGTAGTGATGAGTGATTCATGCTTTAAAGGGTCATGGTAAGAGGGAATATCTTTTTGCCATCATTGTAGGGATTTCCTTGCCTACCAACTATAATGTACCAAAAGAATTTCCTCCATTAGCTTGCTCAACTGATAAGTGGCAGCAGCATTCAGCTGGTGTTCAGAAGACCATAAGGCAGCATTCATATGTCTAAATATAGGCATCATGTACCATTAAGAAGCAGGACACCTTCAACTAAAGGTGGCAGAAGACACTCTATCCCCCAGGCTTTGTCACCCTGGAAGAAAGGGCACATGATTCTTCGTAGCAGTTATTCATGAAGACGTCCGTGGAAGAAGTTGACAAGTGTTTTTCTCTGTTTCTGGTTCTACAGCAAAATCAGAACATACATGATACTTTCATTGAAAAATGTTGATTCATTAAACTTAAGCCTTTTTACAGGAAAGAAAATAGTATGTTTTTTTCCTACTCAAGAGTTTTTAAAAACTTTACAACTTAAAACATTTTGACATAAGAGAAAAAGAGAAGCAATTTTTTCTTTTCCTAGAACGAGTTATTTTCAATTGACCAGTATTTAACCAGATGCAAACTTTGCTTATTGTGGATTACTCTAATTATTTAAAATGGAAATATTGAAAATGGACAAGGATAGAACACATAAAAATAAACTTAGTACAGGACTTTTCTGTAGTAGAAAATGTGAAAAAAAAAGCATAATCCAAAATTGGAGAGGAATAACAATGCAAAGAAATAAATTTTTAATGAATGCACGTAGATGATAGGTGTAACACAGCCTATCTCAGAAGCAACAATGCACATTTTTACAGGATCACATAGACTGCTGAATATGGATCAGGAAGAGTATATATACACACACACACTAGATATGCTGTGTAAGAGTACTATACATATATACTTATATATATACTATATAAGAGCATATATAGTATTTCAACAATATATACGTGGTCATGTTTTTAAACTTTTTATTCTTTGCCTCTGCTATTTCAAATACTATTGTAAATAAAGATACTTTTGTCAGAGCCAGACTTCCTTTTTCCTTCTCCACATTCTTTGGAGGAAACCCAAGTCTGTTCTGGAAGCTTCATCATCATGGTAGTGAAGCTCCAGGCCAGACTAATAAGTTTCCCAAAGAGTCTGACAGCACAGACGAGCCTTGAATCTCTGTTAGTAACCGGTTTTCTTGATATGTTCTGAAATATGGTAGGTCTTGTGGATTTCCAGGATAAAGGTATTGATTTCAGTTTCAGATAGTAGAATAAAAAGGATTCCTGTAAATTAAATTCTGTTTCAAAGAGAGTATATTTTATAATCAGAAATGTCTTACTTTTTTTTTTTTTTTCATTGTGTGGAGAAGGATAAGAAAGAACTGGAAACAGATATGGCTCTGAATGCCTCTGACTTACCTCCACTATTCAGGAGAGGGTCATGCCTTGTTCCAGCATTCCTTCTGGGCCAAGTGCTAATGTGACAAATGGATCACAAAGAGGAAAGGGAATTTTAGTTTATTTGTTCTCACATGGCCTGAGAGACCCATCCATTGAATATAAGCTTCACTCAAACACTGACAGAGTCAAGTAAAGTAAACTTTTCAAAGAAACCCACGGGTGACTTGATTACATGGCGTTTGGAGAAGGATGAGGGAAGGGGAAAATATATTTGCCAAAAAAATTGAAATATTACAAATAATCTGGAGGATGATGAAAGTATTTTCAAAAAAGCTATAATGATACATGCAACTACTTCTGGAAGAAAAATGTATTCAGGGGAGCAGAGGTAGTAGAGGAAAGTGATTTGTGTCTGAAGAATAAGAGATTATTATTGAGAAAGAAGGAGGATAAAGAAGATAAAGGCCTCTGAGAAAAAAAAAAAACAAAAAACATGTGTACTGGACAAAGAGCAATTAGTGACATAAGGATCCTAGTGATATCCTTCCTTACTGTGTGCACTAGGATTTTAAAAGTTCCTCACACCAGATTCAG
>NW_008825308.1:32502-59373 GCF_000699105.1 Pygoscelis adeliae | reverse complement strand
CTGAAGGAAATTTGAATTCAAGATTAATGTGACTCGGAGTTTCCTTGATATATCCAGTTTTATGACCAGAAATGAGATACAGATAAAGTTTGAGGACATTGCACCTTTGTCCAAGATTTCTAGACATACTGTAAGGAGTCCTGATTTTCTCATTATATAAAACTGCTAGAATTCCTGGCTATTTATAAATCCCGGACATGTCAGTTGCTTATGTGAAGGCCAATGATGCAGTACACATCTCATATGTCTAGGACAAGATTTCTCTACTGTAAAAGCTCTATGCTGATGTGGTCTGGACAGTGCAGAACATTCATTGCAAATCTGTCCCTTCAAAGATATTAGTCATTCAGCACACATACACTAATAATGTTCTATGCATAACCTATGGACGTGTCTACTAGTGTTTATGGGTAACTAAGCAGACATATTATTTCAATTGGAGACTCTGGAAAACCACTAAAAATCATCCATTTCATCCTCTGAAATGTTGAAGTGAAGTTTCATTCTGTTTTTTTTTTTATGGACATGCAGAAATAATAAAGCTTGGGTTGATTACAGTGGGACCATTTATATAATCAACCTGAACTTATAATTTAAATAGTTTTATTAAATTTTAAGTGATTAAAGGAATTATTGTATTTACAGAGTTGAAGGGAGAAGACAGAGACAACATTTAAGTCACTTTTAAAACAGCTACTCTCAGTTGTGTCTTTTTTGTCCTGTTTTCTTGGCTTATAGTCATACTGGTCTTGGTTCTGTTTCCTGACCCTACCCACACAGTGTGATTTGATATTTCTTAGACTATCTTGCCTGGTCTCCAGTTATTGCTGTAAAAGGGCATAGGTCTCTACAGTTCATGTATCATATTCCCCATCTGGTTACTTAGGAACATCATTAAGTATGTCAAGTGAAACCAAGGGACTATGTTTCAGCAACTGAGTCAAGCCCTAAGTGTTTGCTTTAGGGTGAGATGAACAGCCTAGACTACACTGACTGTATTGACCTGGGACTTGATTTAGTTGCTTACACTTAGGCATCCATTACCATTCATGATGCCCTAGGGACTCCCTAGTATCCTACAGCTGAAGGTCCAAAAAGCTGCCAGTATTCTGTATGTCTTGTGTTATTTTGCTGAGCACACAAATATCTTTGATAACCTAAAATATTTTGAATGATCATATATATTTAGGCAACTCAATCTTGTCCTGTAATAGAAAGAGAGATAGATAGATAGATAGATAGATAGATAGATAGATAGATAGATAGATAGATAGATAGATATGTAAGTATAGACACCTATCTCATATCCAGAGGTTTAAACTCCTATATTAGAAGTCTACAGTCTGAAGCAGAATCATCTTTCTTTCTCTTTCTTTCTTTCTCTCTCTCTTTCAGTCCTTTTCTCTTTCCTTTATCTTTCTGCTCACTCTCTCTTTCCCCTCCCCTCATTCTCCCCCCCCTCATTGTTTCTCTCCTTTCTTCCTCCCTCCCTCCCTCCCTTCTCTGAAGCAAATGTTTATATGTCATCCTTTTGCTGCAGAATTACTTGAAGTGTCACAAGTCTTTGCATTCTGTTTATTTAATTCAGCAACAATATACTATTCTTCCTGTCAGACTTCAAGCATATTCACTTGATAATGCATCCAGGCATTAAAAACAAAAAGATTGTATCTCTTATTTCTAAATTATGATTGCTGCCCAGAAAAATCATCCAATTAGCTTCCTTTCAGATTTTACTCTCGTTTTTACAATGTGTGCAATGTTTAGTCAGTAACAAAAGCAGAAACTGTATCAAAACATATTTGGATGAAAGCTAGGGGGACCAGTGGGATTAAACTGCCTGCAAGAGATGGGAGCAGAGAGTAAAGGGAGGCCAGCAGAGCAGGGACTCACTCAGGGGCATAGTCCCATGGTACCTGACCAGGAGAGCAGGGCTGGAATAGTAATGGGGGACTGAGGGCCAGCTGGTAGTCTAAGGCCAAGCCAGGAAGTAAAGTCAGGGTCAGTAAGGCAAAAGGCTGAACAGAGTATGCCAAAAATGTAACTCAGGACAGGACTCAGGGCAAGGGCCTGAGCTGAAACGCCACCCTCAAACCGGTGGGGCTGATGGCACATACATGGAAGACCTAGTTGAGGTTTCTCACAGTTTTCTCACAACTTAGATGTTTTCACTTAAGTGTAACCCAAGGTTGCACAGCTGAACCATGTCAGAGCACACGTTAAACACAGGTGACTTAAGCCTAAGGTGGGGCTGGAAATACAGGAGTACAAAGGAGGCTTACAGAGAAGGATGGTTATAAGCAATTAGAGCCTGTTGGTCCACTGGGGACCCTGAAAGCATGAGGGCTACAATTAGAAAATTGCAATCTAGAAGCCTTTAGAGAGCCCGATTAGACATCAACTGCAGTTTCATCTGTTTGTTTTGTACTCAAATGCTCTTTCCATTTAATCTTTCTGTTATCATCTAATTAAAGCTCTTTTTCTGCTTCTTCTCTTACTTTTTTTTTTTTTTTTAGTGCCTGTCAAAGATCTTGAATACCAAATCACTAAAAAGTAAATGTTTTATAATTTGTGGGTTGGCATGTTGCATGAACAATCAGGCTACATTTTTATATTTAATGAATTATAAGATTTGCTGCCAGGAAAAAGTAATCACCCATGAAATGAAGGTATTTTCAATTGCACCTGAAATGCATATACAGAGGATATATAAAACATCATTTTAATATTTTAACAGCACTTCCCCTGTCATTGGTCTGCTCTGCCCAGAGTACATTGGTGGTCCAGGCATCTAAGTAAAAAAGCAGGACAAACCATTTTCATTTTGTCTAGGTTTGATGGGCAGAGCAGACAGTTTGAAGAGATTATTTAAAACTGCAGCTTTCATGTTATAAACATGGTAGTGTTGCATATGTAATTTTCTTTCAAGGCAAAATCCTTCTCTAAAATTATCTGCAGGTTTATTTAAGCAGCTTCTTAATTATAATGATGACTATTAGATTCTTTTCTAACTATGCTTATATGCCTGATTTAGCTGCTTCCAATAAATGATGAGACACAAATTTTGAACTAATTTCAAACAGTCAGGACTTCAGTAGTTTCAGGCATAAGGATTGCCACATAGAATCAGAGTAGAACTCTATCAAGCTCAGTATTATGCTTCAGGAATAGGAGTGCCAGTCAACAGAATTTCTCATCATAGGGAAGTAATTCATTGCCTTTATCATACCATTGTTCTTCTCTGATTCTGTGACACCCTTTTTAAAGTGGGATGACCCTAACAGCAATCAAAATGTATATTTATTTGGTAGCAATGTTTCCTGTTTTGTTCTCTGTTTCCTTCTGACTATTTTCTAAGTCTCTCCTCCTAATAGCTATTGAGTTAGTGTTATCAGGAAAATCATGACTCCAAGACCATTTTCTTTAATTATATTAGATCACTTGAAACTCAGCACTGTCTACATATAATGAGTGTTATTTGTCCATATGCACATCATCTAACACATCACAAAACTGCAAAAAGTTTTATCAGTGTTCTTTACGTGCCATTAACCATAAGAGTTTTCTGAAACATTTGGCAGTCAGATTTGGATTTGTCTATGCTAAATAAGTTTGAAACACTTGTTGTTGGTTTTTTTTTTATCTTACTGTTTACCTCTTTTCTAAATCTTCTATAGTTATGCTGGTAGCACAATCCAACACAGTTCCTTCAGGGATCCTGCTCATGGCATCAGGTGCGTACATAGGAAGGTTGCATGAACAGTGTTAGTTCCAAGCAGTCCTTAAAAGTGTATCTATGTGGTTCCATTGCTCTTATAAATAGTTTGGTTCCTGACTTCCCTCAGAAAAGTCATACACCGTAACAAGTCTATCCACTCAATTTCTTCCTAGAATATGGTTTTACTAATAACACGACAAAAATATCCCTGAACTTGGCTACTACAGAGATATTCAGTATCATGGGTTAAAGGCTCTACTATAAATATTGTTCACTTCTTTTTATCCCTGGCAACTGAAAAAAAAATACTTATATCTGCTACTTCAACTCCATAAGAATCAGAATATCTCCCAGCATACAGACCACAGTTGTTAATACAACACACTTCCTTTTTCAGTGCCTGTGCAAACCACATAGTCTGATATTGACATATTCACCTTTTAGAAATTATTGAATTGTCTGATGCAAAGAGGTGTCTCTTCAGTTGTTTGTATTAGGTATAAATTTTTGTAAATGTTTACATAATTTGGAACTTTTTCAGAAAGTATTCATTAAATGTTGGGTTAAAAAACTGGAGAGATTAAGCTCATATGATATTTCTGCTCTTATCATGAGAATCAGAACTGCCATGAAAGATTGGATTATTATGTCTTGATATGTCACCTTGATGCAGAGGTGACCTTGTTACAAGCGATTTCCTGAAATAATAAAGGTCAGAAGTTAGTTGAATTTCTTCAGGATTTGATTAGACCAGTCTTTGTAATTTCACTTTTCATTTCTATGCTACCTTCTTTCTTGAACTGCTAAATAATTTTATTATTTCAATATACACTTAATCACTTGTTTGTCATAGGATAACCAAAGGTTACTTTGAATCTATAAACTTGCTAGAAAGTTAATTCTTTTACATGGAAATAACAGTCTTGGCAATTTGCTGTTACTTAACGAGTTGACAATCTACATGTCAGAAAGCTCAGCTCCTTTTATAATCTGTTAAACTGAAATGGTTGTTACCTGTCATAAAATTGTGTAGAAGGAAAATGTCTGTACTGCTCCTATTTGCTCAGAGATCCTTAACACCTGAGCACAATGTTAAAGATTTTTTATTTCAACTCTATGTTCTGCAACAATATTTGGAAAATGGTTTGCTTCTAACATCTATACGGCAAGATATTTTTCATTCTGCTGAAGGATTTGAACAAGTACAACAGTTACCTTTTACTGAAATTCATGTAATGCCTGCTGTGTAAATTCCTTTGCTCCCCATCACTGTCTTCAAAGCTGCCTGACTTTTACTTTTTTTTTTCCCCCAGCACTGAATGGGATTTTCCAGTATCATGAGAATAAAGACTTATGTGTCTCTACTACTTGAAGGACAGGTAGTAGTTGGCATTTGTGACATGTAAAATGGATTGTTTAATAGACTTCCTGTATCATCTTCCTACATTGGTTTCTGCTTTCTGAGGAAAAAAAAACAAACCACAATTGTTTCTTTTCATAGTTAGATGTAATTTGTGCTTTAGCAACAACTTCTGTCACCAGGCTAACAGATTTTTCTCCCCTGCTGCAAAAATATTTTTTTCTGGGAACACATCTTGATTTCTTTTAACACACTTCATAATTATTTATGCAAAAGTTGAACTCATCAATATCTTTACAAAAGCCTAGGTCTTGCAGTTGTATATCAGGAGTCGACAATGGTGTACATTCATGTAAAATTTACCTTTTGCCATAAAAATACATTAAAACAGACATGAATTTAGAAAAGCAAAATAGTAAATACAAAATATGCATGGTAAAATTAATACAAAGTGAATCTTCCAGTGTGATTATGAGTCTATATCCTGGTTTCGGCAGGGATAGAGTTAATTTCCTTCCTAGGAGCTGGTACAGTGCTGTGTTTTGGATTTAGGATGGGAACAAAATTGATAAGGCACCGATGTTTTAGTTGTTGCTAGGTAGTGCTTACACTAGTCAAGGACTTTTCAGTTTCTCGTGCTCTACCAACTGAGAAGGCTGGAGGTGCACAAGAAGCTGGGAGGGGGCACAGCCAGGACAGCTGACCCAAACTGGCCAATGGGATATTCCATACCATGGGACGTCATGCTCAGTATATAAATCTGGGGGAAGAAGAAGGAAGGGGGGAACGTTTGGAGTGATGGTGTTTGTCTTCCCAAGTAACCGTTACGCGTGATGGAGCCCTGCTTTCCTGGAGATGGCTGAACACCTGCCTGCCGATGGGAAGTAGTGAATGAATTCCTTGTTTTGCTTTGCTTGCGTGCGCGGCTTTTGCTTTACCTATTAAACTGTCTTTATCTCAACCCACGAGTTTTCTCACTTTTACCCTTCCAATTCTCTCCCCCATCCCACTGCGGGGGGAGTGAGCGAGCGGCTGCGTGGTGCTCAGTTGCCAACTGAGGTTAAACCATGACAATTTTGCATACACAATATGCAAAATATTGTGACATGCTGAATACTGCAGCATTAATTTATGTAACATATTCCTGCATGTGTATGAGATACAAATTTTAAAAATCTTATCACATATGGCCTTTTGTGTATAAAGGTAAAAGAGAAAGAGATTAATCTTCCACATTTATTCCCAAAACAACCAACCTCTTTGGAGATCTGTGTCATGGTTACTTTCTGTTCCTGACATCTGTGAAGCTTACCCTCTGCAAATATGTCAAGAGAAGGCATCTTCTCTTCTCATCCCATTCCAGACAGTATAAATGGTCCATGCTGGAACTGAGGGAGAGAGAGGAAGAATAGGTAATCATCTCCTCACTCCTACATAGTGACATGGAACCAGGAAAACAGGCACACCAAATTTCCATACTTTACCCCAAATGTTACAATAATTCATCAGACCCAATGTAAAAACATATTTTTTTTTTCACATCATGCTATTTTCTAAGCCTACTTAACCCATATAGTGAAATACAGTACAGGAACAAATCTATCAGCAACATAATACTTGTAGAGAATGGAACGGAGAAGAGAATGTAACCCACAGGATACCAGTCTGATTTCAGGGGCGGGGGGGTGGGTGGGTGGGGGGGAACCCAATAAAAAACCCAAACCTGTCAAAAGGAACACTCATATATTGAACAACTTCCACCTTATTCTGCATCTCTTCTGTCCAGTTTCATGACAAAGCCATCACAAGCACAGAAAGCTTTGTTTAAGAAGGAAAGGAACATATGTTTTGAACAAAGGAACATCACCAGCCTTCCATACATGGCAAATAGCAATTACCACATGCTGAAAGTATCAGCAGCAAACATATTGCCAAAAGCAGTCCTATAAAACTGTTGAAAACCGGTTTCAGACACCATCTAAAACATCTTTTATGTTTACCAGCAGCTGGTGTATGTTACCAGTATGTCCCATCTCTTCTAGAGACAACTAATGCCTCACAGGTGAATTTTCAGAAATACATGAGTGATTTTGAAGATTAATATTTATTTTCAACACTGACTAATACCTTGGAGTAAAATCCAGAAACAGATCCAATATAACTTAGCTAAAGGATCCTGCATAAGGACATTCAGCTGTTTGTTTGTTTGTTTTCACCATTTATCTTGATTTTTAATACATATTTAATTGGATGTAATTGGCTAAAAATAGTAACTCCTCCCAGTTACGTCATCCAACTACTAGGCTAAGGGCTCAGATTCCCTTTTGTTTGAGCCATCTTGCTTTCATGCCTTTTGTAGTTTCTCCTATTGATAGTTTTCTATAGTTTTTGATATTTTTGATATTTTTTATAGATATTGATAGTTTTTGATAGTTCTCTCTACCAAAACTGATCTCTGTTTCTCTCTTAATATCTTCAGTCTAGTAGGTTAGTTTCTCAAAAGACTGTTGGATTTTTTGTTGTTGTTTGTTTTTGGGTTTTTTTCCCCCTAGGTCCTGTTAGTCCTAAGGCAGTTTGTTTCAAGAATACAAGTGAATAAGAAATATGACCAAGCATGGTTCAAACGCAGTTGAATAGACTACCATTGGGTATCATACAAAGGAATATATATAACACAAAACACTTTAAATACCAGTGATGTCATAGGTAAACTGTGGGAGTGAACCTTAGTCTCTCTCAAGTACATATTTCCTTTTTTTTCAAGTAGTTGATGCATGTTGTGTATTGTACTATTTGTATAAACAAATGAGATAAGCCTGTAGAAAATTAGGAAAACATCGGGGCCCTTGTTTTAGTCTATGAACGGATGTCCATTTAAAAGATCCCACCTATTATTTTCACTGGTTCACAAAAGAATGCCACTAACATAGTTGTAAGACCAGTTCCTTAACAACTGCAAATTGCCTAGTTACCTGATAATAGTTTCAAAAGAATGTTTCATTCTTTTAAAATGCCCTGTCCCCCCACAGCCACATTTGACATGATCTCTAATACATTCCTTACCATGTGTGAAGATAACTGGCTTTTTCTTTACAGAAATTATACATGGATACTTTTAAAGATAGTGAAGAAGAGAAAAAAGTACTCTTTAATATACTTACCAGATCAAACATTTGAAACTTCTCCCCGTCTCTTTCTCTTTTCCTCTCACCCTTCATCATTAATATCTTGTGTGTTACTGATTTATAATTTTTTTCATTTTCTTTGTTTCCACACAGATGTTTCATTTTCCCAAAGAACTTTGCATAATCTTGTCATTCCATAAAAACAATTCCTCTTATTAAAGGAAATTATTTTTTTAATTCATAATATTTTATAGTTTTATCAATAAAATAACATGATGTAGTCTGCCCCTTTCATAATTTAACTGGCCCATCTTGACAGAAATCTGAAGTGTGGTCAGCAAAAACACTTGGCTGCACACATCTATATTGCTTTTGCAGGAAACTTTAAGTGCAGCTATTTATAAATTTCATCTGCTTTAGCAGCAGGTGACATCAGTGGAAATATTGTCTGCCCATATTGGGTTCATGATGTGTCACATTACTAAGTGATACTAATGGATTTGACTAGGTCAGGCAGAGAATATTGAAACCTGTCTGCACTTTAAAATGCTCCAAAACACAGCAGGCAGTTCACCTGAGTATTTTCTCCTGTTCGGCACAGCAGGCCTATAGTGCGATTACCAGCAGATTTGACCATGAAGGAATTGTTAAAAGGTAAATGGAAGACCAGTTTATATAAAGGCAAATGTATATCTGAATGGACTTCAATTTTTATTGTAGTTGCATGCACCTATAAATTTGTACACTACATTTTTGCTTTGGTTTGCTTTGTTTTGCCCTCTCAGCTCAATATTGAGGCAGCTAAGTAATTTTCTACCACTGCAGTGTATAAGGAAGAAAACATACTGTATCACCGTGGAACGTTCATACAGTTAAGCTCATGTGTCAAGCGCTCCTTCACCCTTGTTTAAAAACAGTCATTTTAGGCAATTTTTTTTTCCTCTTTAACTTGGGTTTAAGCAACCAAAAGCAGACAAAACTGGGTTTTTTTTTGTTTTGTTTTTGTGATGAGTTTTAACTTTTCTTCCAGGGAAAAAATGTAGCAGCACTTTGTAGATGTTTCAAATGTTTCAGTTTTATTCTGGCCAAGTGTAGATACTTCCTATGGAGACATTTGCATCTGAGCATCATCTCAATTCACATCCCTAAATGAAGAGCTTTTAAAGAAGGTGACAGTCTTCTCACTGTAATGTTGACATTTGTAACAGACCAGATGAATTTCACCCTAGATGTGCCTATTTCCTCTCTCCCTTGAGCATAAGGAGAGTCTATGACAATTATTTTAAACATAGATATTTGTTTAAGTGTGACAAATTCTAGCACTTTAATCTCAGAATTTTAAGTCTGGTTTTGTGCATGGGTATGAAATAACCACACAATACTTCTTTCTCTTATAATCACAAAACATTTACCCAAGAAGCTACTTCATTGTATTTAGTGAGTTACTTGCTTTTGTGCTCTAATTCACTAAACAAAAGAAAAAAAAGTTATGTGGTGTATTATTCCAAAATTAAAACATATACAAGTAAAGCTGAACAACTATGAAATAAGAGCCTATTAAGCAGTATGGCTGACATGGAGATATATGTAAAACATTTCTGACATTAATTGTACCCAGTAGCAACCTTCAAGATCAAGCGGATATTGATATTCACAGAGCATATTCACTGCAGTCACAGAGCCTTCGCAGAAGCTCATCTAGTAACAGAAATAGAAATGGATAATAATGACGTCCCTGAATTAACAAGGGAATGGCTGTGGAATAGCTTTCTTTCATACAGCAACATACTGACACTTATATTTAAACAGGATGATCCATCTCACTCTCTAAAGTGACTTACTGATGGTAGAAAAGTTATAAAGAAACAATTACTATTTTTTGTCTTTGGAGGAGTTCAAATGGCAAGACAGCAGTATTCCCTGTACTAGTATAGCCTGGGATTTTTTTGCAACCTTTCAGAAGAGAAATATACTTGATATTTTCATTCACTTGAATACCTGAAAATGACTGAGACTGTCTGTGGGTAATGTATTTTTAAGCTGTAAGTCTACCCAATAAGAAAAGCTATCCATTGCTAACATATTCCTTTAAATTCTATTATATATTAATAATACACTTTAACATGTTATTGAAGGCAAGGCACAATAGAAGCCTGCAGACCCTTTCTAGTTTCTTTTTAGCATTATTTCTGAAATTAACTAGAAAGAGGTCAGGTTTATCTGTAAAGAAAAGTGCTTTAGGTGTTTAATAATTTCAAGCCAGTAACTAGGTAAGAAGAAGGTTGGGATTAGAAATGAAAAATCAACAAGATAATATGCTGATTTTTATTCCTGTTAGAGTCATGGGGGTTTGACCACATTTAGTATTTAAGTAGCCTTGATATTAAAATTTTTATTGACTCACTACATACACACTTTATCTTTTGATCTGAAGTTAAATAGTTCAAATCATTGTTTCTCAAAAAAATTAGCATTGTCTATGTTAAAACTGAAATCTTTGTCTAAACTAGAGAAAAAACCTCTTGGCTTTATGAATGAAAGCTATTTAATATGGTTGTAGTTACAGTTTCAGAAAACTATTTTTAACTTCCAATAATTTATTTATATACCTGTAATAAATACAAATATTTAGAGTCAGAAACTCAAAGGCTTAAAGGGAATCGAATCTACAGTTTTAATAGTAGGTTGAGCCAATATAAAAATATTCTTACAATGTATCTATAAATTTAGTGTTTTCTAACACTAAAGGTCAGCAAGGAGACAGAGCCAGGCTCTTCACACTGATGCATGGTGGGAAGATGAGAGGCAATGGGCAGAGAATGAGAAATCTATTTCACCTTGAAAGCAGTCAAGCTGTGGAGCAGGTTGCCCCGAGAAGCTGTTAAAACCTGGTAACTTCCAATATCCAACTGGACAAAACCCTGAGCAACTTGGTCTGATCTCAGACCTTCCCCTGCTTTGAGCAGAAGGTTGGACTAGAAATCTCCTGAGGTACCTTCCCACCTGAATTACATGTGGACTTACAGTGCTAAGGAAAAGAGCCCTGCTTAATTTTTTAACTGAAAAATTGTTAGAGAAGGAAATATTAATGAGGAATTTCCAGCTTGCTTTTACTGCATAATCACAGCCTCCATGTCTATACACCTGAACAACATATATGAAATTAACAAACTTTCAGGGATTTTGTTAATTCTAAAAACTCCTAAAATTCCGTTTGAAGACTTGATGTGATAATGTCGTTCATGAATATTCTGCTAGTTCAGTATTCATAGTGAATTTCAGTCTCTGCAAACGTAAGAGTTCCAGCAGTCAAAGCATGGATATACTCCTCAAAAATAATTTTGGAAAAACTTCTAGTTTTTATTTATTACAGGGAATTCTTCTGACTTTGAATGCATGTCAGCCTTTTATGTTCATTTTTTTGTTTGCAATGTATTCTGAAAAAATGGTAAAAAACATTGCTTATCTCTTCAAAGCTTGTTTCAGCTGCCTCTTATTCTGTTGTTGCTTTTTCTTTTTGAAGTCTGCCATTATTAGATGTGGACTAGTGGATGGTTCTGAAAAGCTTAAAACTCCAGGGAAGGAAAGTCTGTTAAAACAGTAAGAAAAGGTTATTGCAAAAAAAACAACCTTTACCTATACAAGAGAAAACTGCCACATTCTAAGAGACTTTTTTCAGTTTCATAAAAATTTCTTTCAACTAAATGTTCTTAAAAGTTTTATATAACCTTTATTTTCAGAAGACAATAGGACATTATTTTCAATCATTACAGCACCATGTAAGCTACATGTAGAATCTTGATTTTTAAAATAATCTCCAAGGATATCTAGGTTTGCTTTCAATAAATATAACGTTAATTACCTTGAAGCAAATAAGACTATTTTCAAAAATGCTAGAGCTATTCTACAATAAAAGGTGGGATGCCTGTCTCCTTTTGGATGGGATTGGAGGAAAAAAGACAAGGCAACAGTCATAGATATTTAAGTGAACTGGCAGCTCTCTCTTAATTTTTTCTTTTCCCAGGTGCATACAGAATATTTCTCTGTTTCCAGTATAGGACTGAGTCTCTGTAGGAAGGTCGTAATAAAACCAGTCCAAGAAGTGGGCTCAGATAGTGGCCCAGATTATCCATACTGTTTAAATATGAGCATGCTCCCTGACATGATTTTTGTGTGTGCTAACCAGCATTTTTCCAAGTAATGGCTAAGCATTCTCACTAGTCTAGTGGGGTGTCATGGTTTAACCTCGGTCGGCAACTAAGCACCATGCAGCCGTGAGAAAACTCGTGGGTTGAGATAAAAACAGTTTAATAGGTAAAGCAAAAGTCACGCACGCAAGCAAAGCAAAACAAGGAATTCATTCACTACTTCCCATCGGCAGGCAGGTGTTCAGCCATCTCCAGGAAAGCAGGGCTCCATCACGCTTAACGGTTACTTGGGAAGACAAACACCATCACTCCAAACGTCCCCCCCTTCCTTCTTCTTCCCCCAGCTTTATATGCTGAGCATATGACGTCACATGGTATGGAAAATCCCTTTGGCCAGTTTGGGTCAGCTGTCCTGGCTGTGCCCCCTCCCCCAAGCACAAGGGGCTTCTTGTGCCCCTCCAGCCTTCTCAGTCGGTAGAGCATGGGAAGCTGGAAAGTCCTTGACTAGTGTAAACACTACTTAGCAACAACTAAAACATCAGTGTGTTATCAACATTGTTCTCACCCTAAATCCAAACCACAGCACTGTACCAGCTCCTAGGAAGGAAATTAACTCTATCCCTGCCGAAACCAGGACATGGGGGAAATCACCATCCAGCAGCATAGAGAAAGCAGAGCTGTTATTTCACTTCTTGACTCTGTACAGGGCTTCAGCTTGATGTCTCCAAGAAAAACACCAGAGGGAGTTTGGGTGATAGCTCACTCAAGGAACTCCTTCCAAGAAAAGTACAGAGGAACACATACCTTGTGGGCTCCCGCCATCCTGTCAGGCTCCACAGCACTAAACCAGACATCTAGAATGCTTTCAGCAGTGTAGATGTAGCTTGTATGTATAGGTAAAAACTTTTTAGCCAGGAAAAAAGAGTACTAATAGCATTATTTAAAGCAATAATCATTAATACTATTCAACGGTACTAATCAATCAATGGTACTCAATAGTACTGTTAATCAAAAGTACTATTCCATAATGAAATTAAAAGTACTAATATTATCATTAGTATCTTCTTCATAGGTCCTAAAAATTGCTTCAATAAAATGGAAAATAGTACTGAAAAATGATAAATTGATGAATGAAAATTGATACAGCAGAACAGAAAGCCAAAACCTAGTTGAGAAATTCGTGTTTACTTACATGTGAATTAATCTCCTGATTATACACACTATACTGGTTCAAATCAAGGTTATATTCTGGAGCCAAGGTACTGAAGAAAATCTAGTATTTTCCTTGACAAGCAATCCTAGAATACAATCTATACCAGAGGCTGAGTTACATGTTGTATGCTCTGCATATTTCCTAGATTTTTCTGTATGATTGCTGTTTAAGGCAATCTGCCCTATGCACTAGTTTGTGTTACATTCTACAACAATGAGGGGGGGGGAGGAAAGAAAAAAAAAACCTAACTTTTTGATTTTTCAAATCTTTAAAGGTTTAAAAAGTAAGACTTTCACAATTTCAGACAAATATATACATTTGTTTGCCAAACAAACTTTTACTTATCATATCTCATTTTTCAGTTTTATATTTATTTCATTTTTTTTGATCAATTTTTACTTATTTCCTAATCATCCTTTTTTTACCCAATTTTCAGTAATGACAAGAAAATTAAAAAGGAAAGGAAAATCATAATTAAAAAGGAATAAAATAAATAAAAACCTAAATAAATAGCAAGAAGCAATTAGCTTATTGTATACACTTATAATCTTTAAAAACTCACAAAGTAGCCAGGGATTTTTTTTTTAGAAAACATTTTGTCTTTTTCCTATTGAAATACATTTTAACTTAAAAAATTGAAACCTCCTTTAAAGAGAAAAGATACAAACATTATTTGAATGCAGAAGTTGAATGCAGACACATCTATCCTCAAATGAACATATTCTAGTATGTAAACACTGAAATAGTTTACTAAAAATGCAATTATATATGCATGAAATGTGTTCTAAAAATAAACATGTCAGTCATGAAAAAAAGGTTTTTGTGGCTACTGGCATATGTCATTGCCCATTGTAGTAGGCTTAAAATCTACTATATGTCAGCTGTATAGTTGTAAATTATCTGGGACATTACTGCATAGAGCTGGCAAACTTTTGAACATTATCAATTTTCTAAGAATACATATGGGTATAAATAATTATTTATTTTTCTAATTTTTCCTAAAAAGCACTTTTAAAATAAGAAGTATACAGCTATGTTCAAGGAAAAATTTTCTCTAAAATAATGAATGACAAAGAATTTGTAAAAGAAGTCTATTCAAATGCAGTTAAAAATTGAGTAAGTCAAAAGAACAAATTATGTTATTGAAGAGTGATTGGCTTCAGAAGCATTTAGGTGTGGAACTATAGCTACTAACAACAAGTATCAAATTAATTTATATTTAACATATATTCTAAGAAGCCACCTGTCTACGTCATATTAGATGTGAATCTCTATTACCAAGCAAGTCTGTCTAGAAAAAAATAAGTAAGTTTTAATAAATTGCTTGGAACTTTATGGCTTTTCCTCAATTTCCTCTTTCCCCGTATATCCCCATATAAAGAAACTGCAAACTATTTGGGTTATTAGCGTAAATGGAAGTTGACTCTTATTGTTAATGCTTATAATTCATTGGGCAAACTAACTCAGTTAGAAGAACCATTAAATTCCTGTGAAAGTTTTCTGCAGATAAATAAGAAAGCAGCTAAGGACAACATCCAGGTAACACCACTGCAGTAAGAAGTTATGCTCAATTAATTAGTGCTCTTGTAGTCTCCTAAAATTAAAAAAAAAAAAAAAGGAAAAAAGAAAAAATCTGTTTTTATTTAAAAGAAATAACCTGACATCCTTAAAATTAACAAAGTGATAAATGATTTCATATTCTAAATGGAAACAACTTTAAATTCTTTTTCTTTTTTTTTTAATCCTTTTAACTGATGATATAAAGAAAATTTCTATAATTCCATGCATACAACAGTATTTTCAAGTATCTCCATTGTTTTTAATACTAAACAGACAAATAGGAAACAAAAGAAAATCTTTACTTTTAGTATATAAATTATTAGCAACTGTAATTGAGCATTACCAGGTAAATCAGATCAGATACTCCACTGATCAGCACCTACGTTATTTTATCAACTTTAGCACATCAAAACACATCTTTACTCTGTTGCTACTTACAGAACAAATTATTTTAAAAGTCATTTTTAAAGTCTGAAATCGAATTAACCATCTTCAAATTTCAGAATGCAATAATTCTACCTGTCATACTGTTTAACTAAATTTATACAACTGATAAATCATTATGGGTTTGTGAGGGTTTTCTGGTGATCCTTTTAAAATGTTATTAATTATAAGTGGCTGTTTTCTAGTTCTTGAGTACATTATCTTATTTCAAAACATTACAGAACAAAGAATCAAAACAAAGTTTTCTTACCTATTCTACCAAATGCATGAATATGTCTCAGTTTTTATTATAGTTTCAAATTACATTACTTTTGCATTTAGCAGATACAGCTGATAGACATCTGCACTTTCATTCCACAGTGATTTACAGATATCTGGCTGTTCTCCTATGTCCATGACTACTAATTGTTGCAAAGAAAGTGGGAAGAAGCTGTGTAGCTGTGCAGAACTTCCCAGAACTTACTTCTCCAGTAGAAGTCTGACTGTAGTACTATTCTCGAAGTTATGCATGTACTTTTGTACCTTTTGTAGTTTCTGAAAAAGTGGTCTCTATGGTTTCTCTTAAGATTTTTTTGATTTTTTTTTTTTTTAATGTACTAGAAAAAAGACAGCTGCATTCTTTCAGCTTTTAGCATCCTAAAATTGAGGTAGTTAATATAACTTTTCTGTTAAGAAGCATAATTTCTTAAAAATATGCTGTGGATGAAAGATACAATTAACAGGCTTGGGGTAACAAGATAGCAAACAAAACACAAGCAAATAAACAAAAAGACCACTCAGAAGTCTAAACACCTTATATGAAAGGAAAATCCTTTAAGCATTGCAATGGTAAAATGACATAGACTACATAGAACACATATATCCTAGTAAATTTAACAAGGTTACAGCTTGGTGCAACCATTGGCACAAGGTCATCTATGCTAACTACTAACAAAGTCTCAGGAATTATTGTGTCCTATGTGAATGAGTACTCTTTCAAACAGTTCTTGGGTACCCTGTTTTCAGCGCAAAAATAGGTTAGCTGCCTAACCTATCTAACCTAGGTTGCAAGTTGAACTATGCCAATTCACCTTAAAGACAGTAAGTGTACTCTGGCATATTTTATTTATATAGCTATAGCCATAAAGTACAGTACTAAAATACTTGGCTGATACAAGATATGGAATATCTCTCTCTTGTCAGATAAGGAACATATTTTAAAGATCGTGTCCATTTGAAATGTAAACATGCCTAAAACTTTTGAGGGCAACCTGTTAATTTTTCATCCTAATTTGATAGGAAAAAGAAAAGATTAATAAAATAAATGGAGTACAATTATTTTTTTTTCTTTAGTATTTCCATGTTAAAAATACAATCATTTCAGTCCTTCATTCACTTTAGACTTCCTTCTAAAAGGAAGACACTTGCATAGGACTAGGACTGGAGAACTAGAACTGGAACTAGGAATACAATTGAGCTAGGGATAAAAGAAGACAATAATGGAGGTTTCTTCAGTGTGTGTTTTGTGAAGTTTACAGAAGTGTTTAATAGCTATCTAGTAACTGATACATTAAGACTTGGAAATACTTTAGACTCTCCTTCAAAAGAAGGACAACAAAGTACAAGTAGTGATTCAGAAAGGGTTTACTCATTTCTTCTGACTCATTTTTCTAGGTCTCAAATAAAACTGTAACATGATTAAGTACATTTTGTATTTCTTTGTTAAAAAACAATAGAAAAATATTGTTGTTTGTTTTAGTAATTAAAATATGTATTTAAAAACTAATTATAAAATATGGATTGATGGAAATACGCCAGTGATTACAAAAGCTTCCATTTAAAATAAGATATGCAAACTTTTACAAGTATTGTAAATCATACCTAATTACAATGTGACTAGAATATTGAAAATTTATATTATTTTGTGTTATTATTAAAATGTATCAATATTCTAATCTAATTTTTTTTTTTTTTGACCTGCTAATCAAGTATTTGTGAAGTGTAGACCTAAGGAGTAATCAGTGATATTTTATCCCAAAAAGAATCATAAAGTTACAAATGAAAAAAAACCAAAACAACAAAACACAAAACCCAAAACAACATATTGAAATGTTAATTTAATTCAAAATTAATTTTCCAGAAAATGATAATTCTGCTATTTTATTTTCACAGACTTCTTCTTAAATAACTTGTTTTATTAAACATGCTCCAAGAACAGTTTCAGACTTCCTGATTTTAGGAACTTAATCTAGAGGCCTATATTATAAAGCTCATTTGATTTTGTTTCCTATATAATTAGTGGCAAAAAACAGATTCCTCCACAAGCCGTATTCCACCAGCAGCTAAATTAGATATCTGTCATCTCAAAATTGTTCTCCTGAAGTAACCTTTAATTGTTTATATAAATAATTTATGTCTCCTATCTTAATTATCTATAAAAGATGTTTAAAATTATATGTTATTAATAACTTGGTATGGAATTCATCTCTTCATTAGAAACTAGTGCATAGTATACCACACAATTTCCTTTTCTGTCAGATTATGCATGCAAAATTACCTGTACCTGCCTGAGCTTCATTTTACTCACATAATGTTGGCCATATGCATTTTTTTAATAAATCTTCAAAGCTTTGACAAGCATAACGTTAACTTATCTCAATATTTTGGCATTTTTATGAACTATATAATTTTATAATAAGTTACTGAAGTAGGAGTGAATATTTTAACAGTGAGCATTACAGAGCAGAATGTATGTATAAGATTAAAAAAGAATATGCTGAATTATTTTTAAAGCCAAATGTAAACCAGAGAAAACCACTTGTGTAACTATCATCAAACTAAAAGTTGTATGATGTAAAACAGGTTCCCAAAGGTAGCTTGGAGTGATAAAATGAATAGTTAAACACTGGATCAGCAACATAAACAACACAACCAAAATAAAGGAATCATTTTTACTCCACCCCCCTCAAAACAAAACAATGTAGCCCTTGAAATGTTATTAAAATTCAGACCGTACGAAGTAGACACACTTTGAAGAGTAACATCAAGGACATATTAACATCTTTTTAACCATGACAAGTAACTATTAAAGGCAATTTTATATAAGTTTTAGAATATTCATGTTTTAACATTTTTACATATTAAGTTTGTATTTGTTTTAGCAGTAAAATGTACTGAATCGAAACACTTTTGTAATAGACATCATTAGATTGTACCTCAACTTGTTAATGATAAGACTTTTCCAATTTGTTTAAAATCAATAAAGAGAAAAAAGAAAAATCCACTGAACTTTTTTATTACTGCGCTATTAGCTTGTTTGTGATGGACTCATCCAGTTCAATTTCCTGTAGTCTGCTGCAGTATTCTCCAATTTTAGTGCAACTCCTCCTTCATTTGTTGCTCTAGCTCATAAAAGACCCGACTCTGTTTTCACGGTCTCAGGTGAACATTGCTGACTGTTGTTAACATATTGATTTTAAAATTTTGCTACTCACTTTTGACTGCTTGGAGTCAAACAACAGCCCTGAATAATAGATCTAATTTTAAGTTATCAACTACCTTCTTCCCACTGGTCAGCTTTCTGAAACCAATTGACTGCTGTTAAAATGAAGCTGTCTACTTCTGTCGGATGAAGTAGAAATGTTCTGTCCTGTTATGTTAGGGAACAGCCCTTTCCTAGATCCTGAAAACAGTACATCCTACTCAAGACTTTCATCTTTCCAAAGACTATTAAAAAATAACCCTGAAATGTACTATCATATGTGTGTCTATGTCTATGACACATGTTTATCATTATACAGAGCATTCTTAAATCTGGTGGTGGAAGATAATAAAATGAAAATATTTTAATTTACTGCATCTATTGTGCGTACTGCATAGTCTGTATTATTATTTGGGCACATTTTCTTTGCTCTTTCAATCTCTTCAGTAAGAGTCTTGCAGAATCTCTACTTGACTACTGAGGTGAGGGATCTTAAACTCTGACCTCAACCCAGCAAAGCACAAAAGCGTGTGCTTAACATTAACCCTGTGATTAGTTCAGTACATCTCAACACTCTGTTACGCAGAGATAATTCAGACCTTTGGTCCTTTACTACTTATAATCTTAGACTCTACCCATCCTCCCCAATGTGGCAAAACAATCACCACTTGTTGGGTGGCTACAAAGAGGACAGAGGCTCTCTTTTCACAAGGAGCCACATGGAGAAGACAAGGGACAATGGGTAGAATTTACACTGGAATACATTTCATCTTGATATAAGAAGGAATTTTTTTTAAAGTGAGAATAATCAATCACTGGAACAAACTCCCCAGGGACATGATGGAGTCCCCGTTGCTGGAGATTTTCAAGATGTGATTGGACAAGGAGCTAGATAATCTCATCTAGGATTCCTTTGCCATGAAAAGTTGGACCAGATGATCCTTCAAGGTCCCTTCCAACCTGGGCTATTCTATAATTCTGTGATCTTTCCAGCAACTTTCAACACAAAAACATTCAGGACAGGAAGTCATAGAATCATAGAATATCTCAAGTCAGAACGGACCTATAAAGATCATCGAGTTCAACTCCCTGCTCCTTGCAGGACTACCTAAAACTAAACTGTATCACTAAGAATGTTGTCCAGACGCTCCTTGAACTCTGACAGGTTTGGTGCTGTGACCACTTCCCTGGGGAACCTGTTCCAGTGACCAACCACCCTCTCAGTAAAGAACATTTTCCTAATGTCCAATCCAAACTTCCCCTGATGCAGCTTCATTCCATTTCCTTGTGTCCTATTGCTGGTCACCAGAGAGAGGAGATCAGCACCTCCCACTCCACTGCCTCCCTTGAGGAAGTTGTAAGCTGCGATGAGGTCACCCCTCAGCCTTCTATTCTCCAAGATGAACAAGCCAAGTGACCTCAGCTGCTCCTCCTAAGTCTTGCCCTCGAGACCTTTCACCATCTTGGTCACCCTCCTCTGGACACACTCTAATAGTCTGATGTCCTTCTTATATTGAGGCACCCAAAACTGCACACAGTACTCGAGGTGAGGCCGCACAAGTGCAGTGTAGAGTGGGACAATTACATCCCTCGACCAGCTAGCTATGCTGTGCTTGATGCACCCCAGGACTCGGTTGGCCCTTTTGGCTGCCAGGGCACACTGTTGACTCATAATCAACTTGTTATCAACCCAAACCCTCAGATCTCTTTCCGGGGGGCTGCTCTCCAGCCTCTTGTCCCCATTTGTACATATAACCAGGATTACACCATCCTAGGTTAAGAATCTGGCATTTGCTCTTGTTAATTTTTATACACCTCATGATTGCCCATCTCTCTAGTCTATCTAGATCTCTCTGTAAGGCCTCTCTACCCTTGAGGGAGTTTACAGCTCCTCCTAGTTTAGTATCATTGGCAAACTTAATGTACATTTGATTCCTGTGTTCAGATCATTTATAAAAACATTGAAGAGAACTGGCCCTAAAATTGAGCCCTGGGGAGCATCACTAGTCACTGGCCACCAGCCTCATGTAACCCCATTTACTATAAGCCTTTGAGCCCGACCCATCAGTCAATTGTTCAGCCAACGTATTATGGACTTGTCTAGCTGTGTGCTGGACAGTTTATCCAGAAAGATACTGTGAGAGACAATATCGAAAGCTTTGCTAAAATCCAAAACCCCCACATCTACTGGTTTCCCTTGGTCAACTAGATGGGTGACCTTGTCATAAAAGGAAATTAAGTTAGCTAAACAGGACTTTCCCCTCGTGAACCTGTACTGGCTATGACCAATGACTATATTGTCTCTCAAGTATTTTTCAATAACTCCCAGAATAACCTTCTCCATAATTTTACCAGGCACTGAAGTGAGACTGACAGGCCTGTAATTACCAGAGTCTTCCATCTTACCCTTCTTGAAAACTGGGACAACGTTTGCCAGCTTCCAGTTGACTGGGACCTCTCCAGACTCCCAAGACCATTGAAAAATAATGGAGAGGTCCCACAGTGACATCGGCCAGCTTTTTCAGTACTCTGGGATGAATCCCATCGGACCCAATAGACTTATGTGCATCCAGCTGGAGCGGCAAGTCTCGAACAAGTTCGGGTTGGCTGGGAGTTTATCATCCCCCCAGCCACAGTCTTCCAACACAGAGCTCCACGGGTCCCAGGGCCCATCATCGGTGTTAGGCAGAGGTGGAGAAGGCATTAAATATCTCTGCTTTGTCTATGTCCTTATTTGTTAGGTGACCGAGCTCATCAAGTAACAGACCAACGTTATCTCTGATCTTCCTTTTGCTGTTAACATATTTAAAAAGCCCTTTTTGTTGTTCTTCACAGTGCTAACCAGCTTGAAATCTAATCAAGCTTGGGCTGCACAAATTTCGTCCCTACAGTGGTGAACAGCATCTCTGTAGTCCTCCTGTGTCACCTGTTCTTGCTTCCAATGACCGTACACTTTCCTTTTCCACGGAAGTTCTAGAAGAAGATCTCTGCTCAGCCAAGTCGGCCTTCTGGCCTGCTTGCTTGACTTCCAACACTTTGGAATTGCGCTCTTTCCTTTGTAGCCTAGCTTAGTTTTAAGGATGAAGATTGTCATGTCCTAGAGTATCACATAGTCTAATGTCTGAAGAACTGTTGCAAAATACAAAGAAATGGATTCACGCTCCCTCTGGAAGAGGTGAACCTTTAATCCAAATTTCCTACATCTGGGAATTGTTTTGACGAGCCGGTTATACAAACAAACAATAACAAAAAAAGCTATGTATTAGACCTTATTCGTAAATGTTCTGAATTCTAAATCCCTAGCTGACTGTATAATCAGATGTGGCTCCTAGAATCATATGCTCAGATATTCCCCCAGGCCATTTCTATTTGGTTTCTCACTAAATGTGTACAAGCACTTAAACTTTCCACAGAAATATCTAGTTTTCCTATTCAATGAATGGAAAAATCCTCACAAAGGCATTCTAAATTGTCCTCAGGAGGCCATCAGAAGTCCCTAGCACTTTCCACTGCCTCTGCAATCAATGCACATATTTTGTAGGCACAGGAACACCTAAATAAGGTGACTAATTTAGTAACCTAGATATAAATTGTATAGTGAAACTAAAGAGTTTTAATTTCAGTGTAATGCACAAGATGATATAAAAATGGTTAAAATAAGACATCCTCACTCTAATCCTTTAATTAAAAGACACCCTAAAAAGAAGTATCTGAGTGATGTAACTTCTTTTCCTGTATTTTTTTGACACAGTTCTCCCAATAGTATGTATTATAACTTTTGCTGAAAGGTAGAAAATAGTTGGTGCCCAGAAGCATTTTTTATGTTTAGTAGCTGATGCCAGTGAATCACAAAACTGCTCACTAGATTCTCCTAGAAAGCAAGATGCATGCTCTTGTAACTCTGTTTCATGAAACCATCTAACCTTAAAATAACAGTTTGCCCAGAGACAGTTAAATTAATGAGAAATGAAAGTACAGACCATCACCTAGGAGCTGCTTGTGATTTCACAGGATTGAGTTCTCATTTACATCGTTATTAATTTGTTGGTTTACAGCATAAATGTATATGAAACTTTATAAGGAATCTGTTCTCAGGACATTGCACTTTAAATTAAATATAACCTGATTTGCTACGTTCTGCAGGTCAGACAGGATGTTCATATGAAATTAAATTAATGAAGCTTCTAGGGTCAAAAAAATCCCTTCAATTAATACAATATTGATCACTTGTTAAGTGGGTAGGTTAACACGGATTAACAGCAGAGCCTTTTAAAAATGTGAATGTAAAGAGGTTTAAAATGCATGGGAAATGTTCAGCAGAGTAGTTGGACTGCCCTAAGGATTAAGTCTGGTGCTTCAGGATTGTCTTCTGAATCAATTAAGATTTTTTTTTTTTTCAGATACATAATATTAGCCTTGTTTTCCTATAATCTAAAAAAGATATAGCTTCAAGATAATAAAAAATGTCCCTATCAAATTTAGAGACCAAAAGACTAGTCACAAGCATTTGCTCATTTCTGATGTTTCCTAGGACCACTTTAAATATTCAGTCTTTTAGACACAGACACTCTACCCCTTAAATAGAACTGTCAGTCTAATAAACAGTCAAACTAAGATACAGAAGAAGATAAGCCAGTTCCATATAAGAAGGTAGGCTATTTATGTTCAGACAAAATATATTCAGCCCTTTACATAGGAACAAATATGTAACTACAAGGAAAAAGAGAACTAATTGGAATAAAACTGGTTAGACATTCTTAAAAAAAATCTCATAGCCCCATATTTGTGTGATACTACCTCAGAAACAGAAATCTGACCAGGTTATAGCTCATACTAAGGATTATTAACATAATTTATTGCATCATAAAATCTGTTAATAAACTCTGCTGGTATTAAGTGTTTAAGTCAGTCAGTCATCACACAATTTATCTGTAAGACTAAAACCAGCTTAAGAAGTGGGACATGACCCCCGGATTCCTTATTGTGCATGCTTCTTCATTCTTAGGTCATTCTCTGGCCCTGGCTTGGACTTCTCCAACCAGCTCTGTCTAAAACAAATCTGCAAATCTGCTCTCCAAATCCCTGGCTGCCCCCTGTTTATCAGTACAAACTTATCCACAGTGTCCTTCAGCCACAGAACTTGAGTGTACCTTCATATCAGGTGCCAAACAGTAAAGCTTACCACCTTGTGCTCTACATCACACTTGGTTACTTTGGGTTGCAGATAGAGCAAACATTGTCAGCTTGAAAAAGTCTGTGTAGACACACTTTTCCTTTTGCATTCATTACTGCAAAAAGTGGACATAAAATGTCAGTGAATCACGAAGCAATTATGATCATGTTCATAGAATGGAAGAAGAATACTGTAATCAGCTATCCAGTTGTTATGAATTGGTTCATATCCATGCAGTTTAGGACTACCTCTCCTCTGAAACACTGAAACTTGTGACTCTTCTCTGAAGTTTTGTGATTCTAAGTCATAATTATAATTCAGTGCAATGACTTTGATCTACGATGTACTTTTGCAGATGGGATATTGCATGATACTATGAGTGTTTGAGGGTACCTAGCCTACCAGGGTATTTGACCACTCTCATGTTGATTTTTTTTTTCTCCTAGTAACTAACTGTAATTTCCCTTGCTGCAGTTTGTATGCATTCCAGCTTGTCCTTGCCAATGTGCTCCTCCAAGATGAGTCCAGCTCCATCCTCTCTACAATATGGCATTAGGTAGTTGAAAACAGCAAAAATCCTCCCCTTTTCTGCCATAGCCATCTTCCCCATAGTCATCTCTTCTGAACAAGCCCAGCTCTCCCTGCCTCTCCTCATACTTCAAGGGGTCTGACCCCCAACCATCTAGATGACCTCCACCGAACTTGCTCCAGAACATGTGACTTTCATGTACTAGAGAACAGTTCTTCTGATGTGGTATCCCAAAATGCCAGCCCTCAAGCTTCTGGTTACAGTTTTGCTGACATAGTACTATGTGCTGTTAACCTTCTTTATAGTAAGGACACACTGTTAACTCATGGTCAATGTTTTCTTGAGTAAGAGCACAGATTCTTTTCTCCACAGCTGCTTTCTACTCAGTCAGAACCTAGGTGTATCAAATTTGATAACTGCAAGCAGTGTATTGAAATATAAATCCATAATTTCTTCTATTCTTGTAATATTTTTGAACAACTTCAACTCCCGCTAGTTTACAAGTGAAGGTCTACAGTGCTAGGCACCTCACTCCTAAGGAATTTAAGTGACCTATAATTTTTAGCTCTGTATTCAAGAATTTATAACATTTTTTCAAAGTAAATGCTTTGAATAATAAAGTAAACTTGGTGAAAAATACCTTGTCTTTTGACACCTAATAAGAGATAATAGTATTAAATAATTTTATAACTAGTTTATATAAATTTTGAAATGTAGAATGGAAGTAAGAAGCAGTTGCTGTGTTGTTGCTTTTTTTAAATGTCATTCCACATTGTACTGGGTGTGTCTGACTGGGATGGAGCTAATTTTCTTGAGAGCAACCTGTACAGTGATATGTTTTGGGTTTGTGACTAAAACAGTGTCAATAACACAGGGATGTTTTAGCTATTGCTGAACAGTGTTTGCACAGCATCAAGGCATTCTTTTTCCTGCTCTTCCCCCTCAACAAGTAGGCTGGGGGTGGGCAAGAAGTTGGGAGCATTCACAGCCAGGACAGCTGACCCAAACTGGACAAAGGGATATTTACTGTATAGTATCATGCTCAGCAATAAAAGCTCGGGTAGAAGCAGAAGATGAGGGGTTTTTTGGCTTCCAAGGTGACCAATGTTTAGAGACTGGCTGGGCATGTCTGCCTGTAAGAGACGGAGTGATTTGCCTTGCTTCAGTTGTGTTTTTTCTTTTTTGGTGGGGTTTTTGGGCATTTGTTTTGGTTTGGTTTGGTTTGGTTTGCCTTTCCTTCACCTATTAAACTGTCTTTGTCTTGACCCACAAGTTTTCTCTCTTTTGCTCTTCCAACTCTCTCTCTTTGTCCCACTGAGGTGAGGGGGCAGTGAGCAAATAGTTGTGTGTGTGTGTTTGGCTGCTGGCTGAGGTCAACCCACCACATATGTGTAATCCTTCTCGTACTCTTGGACTTGGCAGTGTTATGTTAATGGTTGGACTTGATGATCTTAAGGTTCTTTTCCAACCTAAATGATTCTATGATTCTATGATTCAAAAAGAATACCAGAAAGAAACAGAAAAGAACTTACTGGTAAATGATTTTTCATGTATTTGAATAGCAGATTAACGTTGCAAATAGACAAATTACCTTAGTGTTTCCGAAAGACTATATATCTTTCACTTATTGGAAGTACTGGGTATGATAATAATCCATATTACTTTTATCTTTTTGTGCTTTCTACTATGCTTTTTCTACTAGATAATTTCTTGTTCATTGCAAGGTTAAAAGTACTTGAATCAGCTTGCTTCTCAAGCTTTACGCTATCTCTGCTAAATCCTTTCACTACAGTCAGATCATGATGCATGAAAATGTTCATGGAAACCTAGTAATGACTCTTGACATTACTACAAGTGACTGTCTAACATTAGATGGTGAATTATGTTTTCATAGTTTGACAGACATCAGTAAGTGCCAGCAGTTCTTGAAAAATTAACTTTTTGGAGGTTTGCAGGCTCTTGATAAAGGAAATGCTGGCCACCAGTAAAAGAATTTAGTCATGAATTTATAGAATAGGAAGAATATAGTAGGAGATGACTTTCTGTGCTGTTTACCATTAAAGCTGCCAGGGAGGCAGCAAGAGTAGAGCTGCTCTACAAAGGAAATTGAACCAGAAACCAAGGATGAAAACAGAGCAGGA
>NW_008825308.1:6618-32485 GCF_000699105.1 Pygoscelis adeliae | reverse complement strand
GTGCACAGTCCCACAGTACCTGAACAAGAAGAACAGTGCTGGTCCTGTGATGGTAACCATATTCAGAAAAGAGTCTAGTGATTGCCGGACAAAAGTGAATTGACATGGCAGGGCCGATGTCAATCTAGGAAGCACAGCCAGTCAGTCAGGATCAGCAAAGGGCAGGACTGAGCAGAAATATTGCACAGAAACTGATGGATGGAAGGTTTGCTGAAAAAAAATAAAAAACAAAACCACCAAAAAACTAAATCATTGTGATTTTGGCATAGGACAGTGCTCATGTGGGGAATTACATCTCTCGATCAGGCAGTCAGTCCCTGTCTAGTGGTGTCTTCAATTGCATCAAGTGAGTCTCTAAACTCCTATTCTTCTCAGTTCTTATAATCCAGCTGGCCCATGGTCCTAGGTGACCACTGCAACATATGCAGTATCCATCTGTATTGACTAACTTAAGTACATAAAAAAAAAATCTCTTTAATATCTTAACTGCATAAGAAAGACAGTTCTACATAACCTTTTCTGCACCTGCAGGAACAGTTTCTATTGACTGTTTACAAATGCCATAGAATCATAGAATCATTAAGGTTGGAAGAGACCTCTAAGATCATCGAGTCCAACTGTGTCTTATTTATGGAACTATTTAATCAGTTCTGCAGCAGAAACAGCCAAAGTAAGTCTCTGAAAGGGCCAGATCCTCCCTCCAGGAAGTCAATTAGCTATTTTAAGCATCCAATATGTCTATGCACAGCAAGAGTTGCCTGAAGCGAGTCTTCAGGATAGTCCAAAATTCCCACCTGGATTGCTCCTGTAACAATCAGTCAATTACTTATTTGTGAACCTCACTAGAAGTTCAGGCAAGCACCTATATTCAAGTCCATCTGTTGTCTCATACCAGTCTTTTATCTTATCTATGCAGAGGACTAGCCAGGGAGTTCCTGGATCCCCCCAGAGGGACCAATGACTGCCCTGGGTGTGCGCCCAAGCACAGCCCTGGTATCCAGCTATACCACAGTTAGAACTAATGAATAATCCTCATTTTCATACTTACACTTAGGACTCACAACTTTTGCCTCATAGCTCTTGCCAGAGCAACTGCTTGAGCTCAAGTGCTGCTCCTGACAGGTGGCCCCACAGGAGGCTGATCAGGGCACTTAAGGCCTATTGGTGCATGCAGGACCCTGGCAGCAGCCCTCACAGTCAGACGGAAATGAATGATCCACATTTGATATTCTGCACAGCAAGTAAAATTCAAATGACAACTTGCAAGATAACTATTGCAGAAAGTTACTGAGACAGTCATCTCAAATCTCTCAGTAATCAAGGGAGAGAAATAATCACTTCTAGGAAGACATTAATATCATTTCATGATAAACATATGAAATAAGTCAGATGAATTGTGCCATAAAAGTATTTGATTCTCTCCGCTGATTTTGCAGTGTTTAGATGACTGAATCACCTGTAGTTATGTAGGCAGCAGACACCTATATTTAGGTGAGATGATTCTCAGCATCTCATCAACATCTGTATTTGTATTCTTGACAGACTTGTGAAGGTCATGTAAAAGCATGACAGAGAACAATAGTAGCTCTGTAAGGATACAACAAACAACATTATAGTTTGCAAGTCAAAGAGATAATACTGTCTGTGTGTTAGTTTATAATACAAAGTTAAAACTTAAAAAAGGAAAGCTCCTCAGCAGGTCTTCAGTGCCTTCATAAGAAACAACTGTTTTGTTTTAGTAATGAAGAAATACTAATTCCTGTCTCACTTTCTGTTGTAGTAAACCTGTAATCACCCTGTAATAATTTCAGAATGACCAATCAGTGATGCTTATGAGGTAGTAAATATTTAACTGCCCCCTTCTAATCTAAATCTGACACAACAGATAGATAGTGTTCAACATGACCATTTTTAGAGACTATTGGTATATAGTCATACACTGTAAACACATTACCATCAGTAGCTCGTGATGTGATACAGTAGTAGGTGACAATACATGGAATTATATATGAGAGACTAGAGTACATCCTGTTCCTGTATATATAAGTGTTTTAAAATGTGTTCAGGTTTTATTCTGCAACAAAGCATGAAAGAATTTGACAAAATAAAACAGCTGGAAGATATATTTTTTATGATACCAGAATAAAAAACATGATATCCTTTTTTCTGTCCGTTGAAGCAATATCAATGTTGTATGAACAAAAAGTCAGTAAAGAATATGGTCTTGTGTACTGAAAAAAAAAGTATGTATATGTACCTGATTAACAAAAGTGTTAGAGATGCAAATAAATCTTGCAACTGATGTGTAGAGATAGTTTCCTAATTCAGTTATTGGGATCCTATGAATTCAACTAAACAGACAGCTCTAAAAAAAAGGAAAGACGATTAATACTGATCTCTGCAGTGCTGCACAAAGTTCTGAATTATTTTCTATGTATAAAGGCTACAATGGTAAAAGGTTTAATTTATTTTTAACTGAAACTGATGGGTGTTATTCACAGAAAATTATTTTTTGTTGACAAAGAAACTGAAAACTTTTGAAGCTCTATATTAATGAAAACAGTGGCAGAGTTATTTACTTTGTCAAGGAAAGAGAAAAAAGTAGAAGAGATCTTCATCTTCATAAGTAGCTTGTATATTAAATGAATCAACTCTCTATAATCAACAGTTATTAACCTGTGCTGTCAGAGGGATATCAAAACCCCTAAACAATATAGAAATACTGGGGGTTTATCAGTATCTGTAGTGATGTGCTGTTACCTTTTCACTCAAATTTGTCAGAGTTTAAAAACTGCATTGATGTGACATACTTTCATCTCACATTCAAATCACATTTGATTTATGTGTAAATATAGCAAACCTAGATTTGATAATCAGTTTGTGTAAAATTGAGCCACGGACCTTGCTGGGATACATTTGACACTCTTTTTCAGCTGGTTTCCTGTGTTTTACAACTCTGTTTGGCTGTAATCCTTTGTATAAGAGACCTTATGAACGAATACATTGCACACTTAAAAGCACATCTAAAAGCATCATGTTAAATGCTGATCAGTTTTTAAAATGTCTTTCATAATATGCCTTTTTGATGCCCTTTTAATAATGCAACAGTGCTGATTTAGGTTTGAAATAATGTGGTATTTATTATTTATGCATAATAAAAATTAATAATACATTAATAACACTTTATAACATGCTATAAACTATATGAAATGGAAACATATGTTTTTGGAAAACAATTATTCCAGTTCATGTAAAGACTTATAGAGCCCCCAAAGACTGAAAATGTTAGTGTCTCAAAAGATCAAACATCTTTGCTACATAAGTGACTGAATTCTGGTCAAAAAAAATCTGAATTGATAGGATAAGGTTTCCCAAATACTCTGTCCTTCTGCAGTCATGGTTTGAATGTTTAACCATGTGCCTAGTGCCATTTTAGACACAATCATACCCTGCCCGGACACCAGCTGCTGCATGAGAATGATGTGGGTCTCCTTAAGGTCCTATGTCCAGTCTGCCAGGCCAGTGGAGCTATCTCAGATACTTGATGGTTCAAATAGAAGTAGACATCTAAGTTTAAGCACTTAAATTACTCCCTTAAAACCCTAACTTGGGAGTGACTCAGCTTGAACAGAAATCCCATTAAATAATTTCCTTGCTTTTGTCGTTACACCTGTCCATCATGTAGCTCAAACTCCAGCTGATTGGTTGCACATTCTGCAGGGAAAACATGGTTTTCTATTGCTTAAGCCTGAGGCAGTTTATTAAACAGAATTCTATTTCTTGGGGTAAGGGGTTTTAGTAGTAGCACTGTATAAACAGTAGCATTTTTTAATTTTTTTAAAAAGAAAACAACTGTAATTCCATTTTGTGAAGCTGTAATGTTTGTATGAGTCCTGTGTGTTTTGATAACAGTTTAAGCTCTTGGGAGTATTCAGATGGCTTTCAGGTGAAATAAAGTATGTCTAGGCAGCTGCTGGGGTGTGATTATTGGATTGCCATATTTTAATTATATAGCTCGGAACTAGCCAATTTCAGTTTTAGCTACCAAAGTGTTTTTCTAAATCTGGCCAAAGTTCTCTAGTTAGGAAAAAATGAAGGCAATTCATTCAGTAAATGGAAATAATACTTTTATTTTTGTTTTGGCTTTTAGCTGGACAGATATTACAAAGTTAAAATACTTTCACTTACACTCTTAAAGACATTCTGACATCAGTATATTAAAAAAGCTCAGTTTACTATAAAAACAGTCCCGAGAAGCAATAAGTTTTGATCTATACAGAAACAGCACTTCCTCCTGGGTAATTATATGTTGCAGCAAGGTGCATGTTATAACAGGCTGATTTTAGAATGTCCATAACAAAATCAACATAATGTCCTTTGACTGATGCATCAAATCACATTGTTTTCAAAAGGTTTAAAATAAGGGCACAGATAGCACTAAGTCCTCTGTTAATTTTATAGTGACTTACTTAAGGCCAGGAAAGAATACTTTATTTCTTTTCTTCTTTTTTCTTTTCTTTTTTTTCTTTTCTTCTTTTTTCTTTTTTTTTCACCCTCTTTTTTTTTTTTTTCCCTTGTGTTACCTTGACACTTAAGGTCTTCATGTTTATAAATAATGGACAAAGATG
This sequence comes from Pygoscelis adeliae, assembly GCF_000699105.1. NCBI lineage: Eukaryota > Metazoa > Chordata > Aves > Sphenisciformes > Spheniscidae > Pygoscelis > Pygoscelis adeliae. Next base: position 27,857 of record NW_008825308.1, on the reverse strand, counting down.
TTACAGATTACTTCTTTTTTAACTCACTTTCTATATGGAATGGACTTAAAACTACTCTGATGGCAAAGACAAAACCTCCAGATTATAACCAGACAGGACTCTTCTAGTACTGAGATGCAGCAAAATTGGCAAAATTAGGGCTATTTACCCCCATATGGTACAAGTAAGAGTCAGCACTTGCTGGTGGGCATGAGCTTTGACTTGTGAGAGAATAAAGATGACTTGGAGAATGGGGTGACTCAGAACTAGTCGTGTTCTTTTTCTCACAGGTGCATTGATACTCTTGCAGACTTAGCAACCTACCATTGACCACTGACCACTGTATAAAATTGTATGTTGTACTGGTTTTGGCTGGGATAGAGTTAATTTTCTTCATAGTAGCCAGTATGGGGCTATATTTTGGATTTGTGATGAAAACAGCGTTGATAATGCAGGGATGTTTTAGTCACTGCTGAGCAGTGCTTACACAGAGTCAAGGCCTTCTCTGCTTCTCACACCACCCCACCAGCAAGTAGGCTGGGGGTGCACAAGAAGTTGGGAGGGGACACAGCTAGGATAGCTGACCCCAACTGACCAAAGGGATATTCCATACCATATGACGTCATGCTCAGCATATAAAGCTGGGGGAAGGAGGAGGAAGGGGGGGATGTTTGGAGTTATGGTGTTTGTCTTCCCAAGTAACCATTACGCATGATGGAGCCCTGCTTTCCTGGAGATGGCTGAACACCTGCCTGCCGATGGGAAGTAGTGAATGAATTCCTTGTTTTGTTTTCCTTGCATGTGCAACTTTTGCTTTCCCTATTAAACTGTCTTTATCTCAACCCACGAGTTTTCTCACTTTTACCCTTCTGATTCTCTCCCCCATCCCACTGAGGGGAAGCAAACAAGCGGCCATGTGGCGCTGAGCTGCCTACCAGGGTTAAACCACAGCAAAGGTTAAACCAAATAATGTGTAAAAGACAAGCCTTATTGAAGACATGTAAATGTGCTTCTGGCACTGATATTGGTAGCCATACAAGTGTGCAAACTGCTATAGCTAAATGGAAATTTTCCCTCAGTAACTCCACAAACTAATTCATGGCCAGGTGTATGTGTGTATAATGCTTTCTTTTACAGCCATCATGAATTTATTCTAAAATTTTAAGCTGCTTTGTAAATATACATGCATTTTTCTGCAACACTATCATAAGTAGTCTTAATTTTTAAACAATTATTTGAGATAACCAACCCAACATGAGATTATTTGTCAAGTCATTTTTTACTAAGGGTATACTACACACTTTGCGTATACAGTTGTTATAATTTGAATTTAAAATGTTCAAATGCAGATGCTTGCTACCTGTGTTAAGTGACTGTAGAAAACATCCACAATATTAATGAACCTATAGTGTCCCAGTGGCTCAGGAAAAAGAAGTAATCTGAAGTCCTCTGAAGACTTTCCTTGAATTAATTAACAGTCACTAGATCAGACCACTTACTCTACAGTCAGAAGCTATTTTTTTTTCCATTTTATTTAACTGAAAATCACAACATCATCAATCTATTTGATGGTTGTTAAGACTAAGTGTGTTAACAATGCAGAAAAGAAAGGGCTAAATCTGATGGGTAATCTAGACCACTGTCTTGGAAAACGTTGGTGCTTAGTATCACCTGATCTATTGTATTGGCATTCAGCAATTAACCTAACATCATGTGTAGAAGTCAAGTTAAGAGGTACAGGTCTGACAAATCCATAAACATTTGTTGTTTAATTTATGCAAGAGTTTAAAAAATGAATCTCACATTTAGCTAATTGATTTTCAGGAAATATACATTGACTTTGATATAAAGAGGGGATTTTGGTATCTTATGATACGAAGGATTTTGAGTGCAGCTTGGTTTAGTTTGGTCTCAGTATGTTCCTTAAGAATAATGAAATACTGTGTATAACAGATTTTGAAATTAGTAGCCACAAGATTCTTATGGATCTTTACTAAAGTGCATAAGATTTTTTGCCCTGTTTTTGCAAAGTGTTAACCAAAACAGGAGAAAATTTAAAAATTTACTCCTTGCCTTATCTTACACCCTAAAAAAGGAAAAAAGATTGAGCTGCAACCTCCCCAGTGATTAGATCTGTACTATCCAGGGCATTCAGAGGGAAGCAGGAAAAGCTGAATAACTGACTAGACATATTAAATAAGCAGGTTATTTATTCTGAGTTTGTGAGGAATTTCTGGAAAACTGTCTCAACAGGCATCTCCCAGCCACCCCTCATAGCTATGTGTAGCAGCACAGCTTTCTGCATTACTTATCTTGTAAAAATCATTCTATATTGTGACAGGTAAGTAAGGTGATAGTTTCAAGTTGCAATTACTAAATTAATTGTTATTGTGTTCAAATCCTCCTGGAGCTTTTAGTCTTATTGATGTTTCAGCTGCCTTAATATAGTTGCCAAAAACTTCATAGCAAAGTAAAATAAATCTAATAAAATATTTTACAGTACAAAAAAAAAAAAAGTTGAAAGAAGAAAAGATACTAATATTAAAAACAGTGGGACCCATAACAAATAAAAAACCTCAGACCTGTAAAGATATGTCAGTAAAACTATCCACCTCTGAAAAAATATTGCTATTATTCTTCTAATTATATTTTCTGAATACAGAACTTCCTTCTAATAACACCAACTTTAGTCTAGATTGCTCAACCATGATTTTTTCCCCATACCATCATTTTGTAAGTAATTTGAAAATAATAAAGAAAAACCTTTCACACTGGGTTTGAGTTCTGTCATACTTCAAATTACTTTGAAATGCACAACTTGAAACTTTCCTAGGTGCTTTTGTACAATTTGATTTTCTTTTTATTATAGACAAGCTTTTACAGTGAGAGATCAGCTAAATCCCCAAATGTAAATGCTCTTGGCTTTTGGTTTGTCAATAAAAAATTCAGCATTCAAAATTACAGTTTAAAGTAGATATTCACTTGTGGTTTTTTTTTTTTTTTTTTTAATGAAGAGCTCATTTTCTCTCCTTCAAATGCCTTGCTTTATTCAAAAGCAAAAATTTCCTATTTTAATATATCTGTTGACATTTTAAATATATTTTCCCTGCTTATATACAGCTTGGAAGTGTTTAGAAAAATGTTGATAGTATGGTGTTGGAAGTAATTATAAACATTTTTTAAAACTTATGAAGCTCAAAGACACTATTTTAAGGATGTAACTTCTTTAGTCATAAAATGTGTAAAAATGGATTACATTTCTATTCCACTTTATTGCTGGATATTATTTATACAAGAAATAAAGAATTATTGTATTTCAATTAAAAAAATGTTATGGGTTATGTTTCTTGGATGCTTAATGTTTTCATAAATTCTATTTTAGATCTTTGATATGTATTATTGGTTTTATTCCTGAGCATGGCAGCTTGAGAATTTTGGTATATGAGCAACAAAGCTGGTGAAAGGGCTGGAAGGCATGTCCTATAAGGAGCAGCTAAGGACCTTGGGTTTGTCTAGTTTGGAAAAAAGGAGGCTGAGGGGCACCTCATTGCTCTCCAGAGCTTCCTGAGGAGGGGAAGTAGAGAGGGAGGTGCTGAGCTCTTCACCCTGGTATCCAGTGATAGGACACATAGGAATGTTTCAAAGCTGTGCCAGGGGAGGTTTAGACTGGACATGAGGAAGCATTTCTTTACCGAGAGGGTGGTCAAACACTGGAACAGGCTTCCTAGAGATTTGGTCAATGCCCCAGGCTGTCAGTGTTTAAGAGGCATTTGGACAATGCCCTTAACAACATGCTTTAACTTTTGGTCAGCCCTGAAGTGGTTGGGCAGTTGGACTAGATGATCACTGTAGGTCCCTTCCAACTGAAATAGTCTATTTAGTCTATAGTCTATAGTCTATAGTCTATTCTATTCTATTCTATTCTATCTACATTTAACTGATGTATCTCATAGAAAATAGTGTTTGAAAGGTAAAATATCCTTTGGACAAGACTCAGTAAGATGAGGGGTGCAAATGGTGTTATTTAGTAAAGAAGGAAGATACAGAAGACCATAAAGGTTAAAAAAATGGCATAACTGGAAAGAATACCAGCACTTTTAAGATTGGTTATAAATTGTGTTAACTACTAATTCAACCTGTTATTTACACTTCATACACTCTTTTCAGTTATTTATAATAAAATGTGTTGGCTAAATCCCACCTAATTTGCTTCAGTAACTCTCCTAAGTGAATATGATTTCAGAATCAAGTCAGTCCTCATCTAATTTATTTTTAAATAACTTTATGACAGTAAGAATAGTAGTAACACTGAATTTGAAAACAAAAAACATCATGTATCTTTAAAAAGTCTTTCATTACAATTTTGTCTGACACACCACTACTTAACCTGAAAATTTAATGATCAAAACGTAAAACATGGAATTGAATAAAAAGTAATCAGAAAAATGGGAATTTATAGCAATATTAAATACAAAGGAAAATATAAAAATTTAAGCTTTATCCTGAGTTTTATTTAGTTATTCGTTGATTGATTCAGATCTAGTTTTCTGTAAGTTTATAAATCAAGAATTTCCAAAGTGATTTTTTTTTACTAATAACCATATATTAAGAAAGAAAAATAAAAGAGAAGTTATAGTGGTCACTGAGTCACTCACACTTCTTAGTAAATTAGCCTTGGGTGGAGCTCACAACAGTGTGGAGCTCACAACCTTACTGGATTTAAGATATGATTTGGGAGTATTATTTCATTACAAGCATTTTTTTGAAATATTAACTTGTATTGCTTGGGCATTGTGGGCAAAGGGGTTTACTTTGGGATGTCTATGGCCACCAGATATATCTGTAAGGTTGTATAATACATCTGTAATATACCACAGAGTTATATTGAGGCTTCAAGGACATCCAGATTTCCAATTTAAGTTTCTGATATAAAAAAACAAGCAGAGGAACTTCAAAAAATGACTTAACCATGTAATTTGATCACAGGTTCATTAGCTTTTAAATAATTAAAATATTTGAACTTGAAAATAAGATTAACTTATTCTTTCCCTTGATCTGATTTTGCCTTTTCCACAAGTCCAACATCTGGCTGTATTTAAAATAGAAAAGTGCAAGCCAGCTTGTGTTCTCCAGTGGGATCAATGGTATCTGTCAAATCTGCCTGGTAGGTGAGGGGAGAAAAATGGATATTGCCTACCTAGACTTCAGTAAGCTCTTTTACACTGTCTCCCATGAGATCCTCATAGAGAAATTATTGATGCACAAACTGGATTAGCAGATGGTGAGGTGGATTTAAAACTGCCTGAATGGCTGGGCCCAGAGGGTGGTGATCAGTGGCACAAAGTCTGGTTGGAGGGCAATGACTAGCGGTGTAGCCCAGGGATCAACACTGGGTCCAGTCTTGTTTAATACCTTCATTAATGACCTGGATGATGGAGTAGAGTGTTACCTCAGCAAGTTTGCAGATTGCACCAAACTGGGAGGAGTGGCTGATATGCTAGAGGGTCATGCTGCCATCCAGAGGGACCTCAACAGGCTGGAGAAACGGGCTAACAGGAAGGTCATGAAGTTCAGAAAAGGGAAATGCAAAGTCCTGCACCTGGGGAGGAACAACCCCATGCACTAACACATGGTGGGGGCTGACCAGCTGGAATGCAGCTTTGCAAAAAAGGACCTAGGGGTCCTGGTGGACACCAGGTTGAACATGAACCAGCAATGTGCCCTTGCTGCAAAGAAGACAAATCGTATCATCAGCTGCATTAGACAAATTATTGACAGCAGGTTGAGGGAGGTGATGCTTTATTCAGTGCTAGTGAGGCCACACCGGCAGTGCTGTGTCCAGTTCTGGGCTCCTCGTTATAAGAGAGATGTGGACATACTGGGAAGAGTTCAACAAAGGGCCACAAGGATGATTAAGGGACTGCAGAGATGGAGAGTGAGGAAAGGCTGAGAGAGCTGGGACTGTTTAGCCTAGAGAAGTGAAGGCTTAGGAGGGATCTTATTATTGTACATAAAATCTGAAGGGAGGGTGCAAAGAGGATGGAGCCAGTCTTTTTTTCAGTGGTGCCCTGTGACAAGACCAGAGGCAAGGGCCACAAACTGAAACACAGGATGTTCCCTCTGAACATCAGGAAACATATCTTTACGGTGAGGGTGACTGAACAATGGCACAGGTTTCCCAGGGAGGTTGTGGAGTCTCCATCCTTAGAGATTTTCAAAAACCATCTAGACATAGAATCATAGAATCATAGAATAGTTTGAGTTGGAAGAGACCTCTAAAGGTCATCTAGTCCAAACACCCTGCCGTGGACAGGGACATCTTTAACTAGATTAGGTGGCTCAGAACCCCGTCCAGCCTGACCTTGAATGTTTCCAGGGATGGGGCATCCACCACCTCTTTGGGAAACCTGGTCCAGTGCTTCACCACCCTCAGAGTAAATAATTTCTTCCTTCTATCTAGTCTAAATCTACCCCCCTTTAGTTTAAAGCCATTCTGCCCTGTCCTGTTGCAACAGGCCCTGCTAAAAAGTTTGCCCCATCTTTTTTATAAGCCCCCTTTAAGTACTGATAGGCTGCAAGAAGGTGTCCCTGAAGCCTTCTCTTCTCTAGGCTGAACAACCCCAACTCTCTCAGCCTTTCTTCAGAGGAGAGGTGTTCCATCCCCCTGATCATTTTCGTGGCCCTCCTCTGGACCCGCTCCAACAGGTCCGTGTCTTTCTGATGCTGAGGGCTCCAGCGCTGGACACAATACTCCAGGTGGGGTCTCACCAGAGCAGAGTCGAGGGGCAGAATCACCTCCCTCCACCTGCTGGCCACGCTTCTTTGGATGCAGCCCAGGATACAATTGGCCTTGTGGGCTGCAAGCGCACATCGTTGGCTCATGTCCAGCTTTTCATCCACCAGTACCCGCAAATCCTTCTCGGCAGGGCTGCTCTCAATCCCTTCATCCCCCAGCCTGTAGTGATACTGGGGGTTGCCCTAACCCAGGTGCAGGACCTTGCCCTTGGCCTTGTTAAGCCTCATGAGGTTCACCTGGGCCCACTTCTTGAGGTTGTCCAGGTCCCTATGGATGACGTCCTGTCCCTCTGGCATGTCGACATGTTCCTGGGCAACTGGCTCTAGGTGGCCGTGCTCGAACAGGGGGTTGATTGGTGACGTCCAGAGGTCCCTTCCAACCTCAGCCACTCTGTGATTCTGCCACTTCAGAACAGACCTTGGTCCTCACAGGAACACTCTAACCCTCTGCTATTACTTTGCTTCTAAGGCTATTTAAAAAAAAGAATTGTTTCAAGTCCACCCCTTAAAACCCTCTATAGAATAAGGGTTCAGAGGATCATATTGATTGCTTCCTAGTAATAGTCCTTCAGAAAGAAGTCAAACAACCTCCTGGAGTAGGACATTCTCTGTAATACAATAGGTAGTCTTCAGCCTGCTTTGGATTTATGTTCAGCATGTAATAACAAACTTCCAAGTCAACAGTTTCTCATTCTCTCACATTAGTTCTGTTCATAGAAGGTTTTTTGGAAAATAACCATAAAAAGTCCATTTTACCTTGCAGAATTAGCCTACAGTTCTTCTTATTTCAACAGTGTCACAGTTTAAGATCAAATGTACACATGGAGATTCAATGGATTTGGACACTAAAACACTTTAATCACAGTTATATTCAATTTTACAAATTACATTACTTCCCTATTCAATGAGAGAGGTGGCACAATTCAGGAGAAGAGTTGAGTGGGTCAGTGTAGCAGTTCCTGACATTAATTTCCTGTGCTATGGGAGAGATGAGGTAGTCCAGGAGGAGAGACAGGGTGCTAGTGTGGCATCTACAGCTGTGTGGAGTCCCTGGGCTTCTCTCTGGTTCCCTCAGGTTTGCTGCATGTTGGAGAGATGGTCCCAAATCCTAGTGCGGGGTCATGCGTCCCCCAAGACTCTCTACAGTTCCTTGGGTTCCCCCCAAAATTCTTTACTTTCCTCAACTCCAGGATTGCGTAGATAATATCTCCTTGATGACAGATCTGTTCAAATAGCAGTGTTACTTTCTGATTTGCTGTCAGTATTGCTGGCACTCACAATCTGTTTGTTCAGGACAGTTCTGGACGCTTTTACACTGCTTGATGACTAATAAGCTGTTTGCACAGTTTGGTCATCTATCTCCTTGAGCAAATAAAAACTATTCAAATTTCACTCTCTTGTTTTGGTCAAGAGGGGGGTTCATATTTTGCCTACTTGCACTAAAACAAAAAGTTGGTTTAAAGTTCATGGATGTATGCTAGCAGCTATGCTAGCTAGGCCTAACTCATACCAATTGTTACACAGAGAGCTGTAGACTGTTCTAGATCACTGGTAAAAAATATGAGAAAAGAACTTCATTCAATTAGAGTCTTAGGAAATGTGTCCTAACAGATTTCAGTCATGGTCCTGCTAACTGCTCACCAGTCACATTAATTGCAATAAGATCTCATATTTCAATATATCAGGCAGGTTTAGCTGATTCTTCTTTATTCAGCTCTTATGAGACAACATGGAGTACCATGGCCAGTTTTGGGCTTTCCAGTACAATAAGGATTTTAACATACAGAAGGCAGTCTGGCAAAGGGCCACCAAGGTGATCAGGGAGCTGAAGCACAGGAGAAGCTAAAGGACCTCAGCCTGGTCAGCTGGGAGAAAAGAAGGCTTGGGGGGACCTTTTAGCTGTCTGTAACTACCAGATCAGAAAACATAAAGAAGACAGAGCCAAATTCTCCTTAGAGGTGCACAATGACAGGACAAGAGGTAACAGACACAAATTGGAACATAGGAAGTTCTGATTAGATATCCATATATATCTCTACCATGAGGGTGGTCAAATACTGGGCAAGGTTGCTCAGAAGGGTTGTGGAATCTCCATCCTTGGAGATGTTCAAGACTCAACAGGATGTGGCCTTGAGCGACTTGATTTAATTATACCTGCTCTGAGCAGTGGTTTGAACTAGATGACCTGCGGAGGTCCCTTTCAATCTGAATTATTCTACACACAACATTATTCTATTTGAAACACAACCAAATAGCCATATATTTGTATACATTTATGAAATACACATCAAGTTGATCTGGAAAAGTACATATAAATCCATACATGTAAGAGTATGTATATATATATAAAAATTATATATATTTCTCTACACATAAATCATCAGTCGCAAACATATTTACATATTTATTCATAAACTGAATTTCTCATGTTCACAAATGTTGGAAACACAGTTACCTGAATAACTTCTGCTTAGTTTTTTTGTGCATGGGGATTGTGATAGTCTTTTCATTTACATACTCTTATTGCTTCTTTAGTATCAATACAAAAACAAAATATTCTTTTTCAATAAGTAAGTGTGTGTGTGAGACTCTCTTATTCACTTACTCCCCCTCTACATTACAACAGCATGCCTGGAAAATTCAAGAATGTTATAAAATCTGCACCTGCTCCAAGTTTTCTTTAGTCTACTAATGGTCTTTAAATGCTTAGTGCAAACCTTTTTTCTAGTTTTCCCTTCCTACGTGGTTTGGTCATGGGTGAAGTCATGGAGCTAAACTGAAAGAGAAATCATCCCTATAAAGGGCTGGGCATGCCTTCTAAACTTGGGTGCAGGCCAGTTTTTAATAGTTTCCATCTGTCTGAGCTCTGACTTAATGTAGGTGCTTCCCAATTTATTGCACAGATAAACTGTTTCTGCAATCTTCACTTTACACTTCACCGCCTTTACATGCAGGGGGATCAAATTAAATATCCACAGGCAGTATTCACTGCAGTATTCCTACTTCTGAGCATCTGTGGTTGCAGCCTTGATAATGTTTTAAAATTATTTTTTTCTTGGGAGTAATTTTATGCTTAAGGAAAAAGTATGGAAAATATAAACAATTCCTCATGTAGGCTCATGCTGATATCCAAACAAATCATGCACAGGTTATGATCCTTTTCGATCACTGTAACTATCTGTGCTAATGGAATAAGAAAAAAAGCAGTAATTAACAGAAACAAAGTCCAAGAACTTATAAGACACGTTGAGAATAGATTTCCTGGATTTGGTTGTGACTTCCAGAGGTCATGTATTCTAGCTATCACAAAGTTGCATTTCGAGTCCCAAGCTTGACCAATGTGTCATGCATAACTCACCATTCAGTAACGCAGTCATCTCAGGGAACAGAAAACAATGTTGATACTTTACAGTAACTCTCTGCTTTATTTTTCTTTCATAATGGTTTTATTATTAGCTTCAAATATTCTTAGATGGCTTCAGGTAAGTTAACTCCAACTTACAGATCTATAATATGTGTATAAATTATGCTTTATGATGCACAGACCCTCTCTCCATTTTCAGCCAGTACCTCTCCTAATCTCCCACTTTCTTATGGCTTTCTTTGTTCTATTTCTATTTTTTAAGGAATATGGGCCTTAAAGCAACATTGTCAATCAGCTGAGCTTAATCCTCTACTATTGTGAGCAACTACACCATAAAATCCCCATTTAATGTCAAACCTAAATTTACACTTGAGCAGTTTATACCCATTTATGCCTACTAGCATTTAAAATTATTGCTTTTATCTTAATATTTTTGCCTTGTATTTACAGAGAATAACCATATCTGCTATTAACTTCCATTTAGCTAAGCCAAAAAAACCCACATAGTTCCTTAGGGTACAGTGCCATGACATCTTAAACCAGTCTAATTTGGGATTACCTTTTCTGCCTGTCCCTCGATCCTCAGTCATGTGTGCAGTGAGTAGTAACTGGCTTTCATGCTGTCATACACTAAGCCAGTTCAGGGAGCTAATTCAAAAGAAAATTAAATATATATATATAAAAAAAAAAAGTCCAGTTCTTGGAAATTTTTTCTATCTTTTGTGAAGTTTTCTTGTCTTAGTTCTCTCTTTTGAACAGCATTATCTGTGGGTACACATGTATTTCTTTTAGCACAAGTATGTCAGAGGGCCAGAAACAATTGTTTCAAGGTGCAGGTTATGGAATTTCCAGTTTAGATTACATCATGTGTCATAGAATCACACCTTGGGTTTCTAGGAAGTTATATTCCCAAATAATCTAGAGCTTTTCAAGTAACTGACTTCAACTGTTCTTGTATTCTGTTAGAATATTCTAACAGCAGAATATGTCTGTCTTCAAAATCACAACAGAAAGTATATATCTCAGGCAAAGAAATTTTATTGATGATAACTTTCTAGTACAGGTGATTGAGGATCAAACAAGGGCAGGTGCTCTGTTGTATCTTACAAAGAAGGAAGAATTATTTGGGGAAGTGAAGGTCAGGGGCAGCTTTGGCTGTAGTGACCATGAGATGATAGAATTCAGGATCCTAAGAGGTGGAAACAGTGCAAAAATCAGTATCCCAACCCTGGCTTTCAAGAGAGCAGATTTTGGCCTTTCCAAAGACCTGCTAAAAACAATCCACTGGGAGATGGTCCTTGAGTGAAGAGGAGTCCAGGATACCTGGTTGATTTTCAGGAATCACATCCTCCAAACTCCAGAATAGTGCAGTTCCACATGCAAGAAGTCAAGTAAAGGTGGTCAGAGGTCTGCATGGATGAACAGAGAGCTAACTAAACTGAAACAGAAGGATGAAGCATACATGAGGTGGAAGCAGAATCAGGTGACCCCACAGGAATGTAGAGACATTGTTTGAGCATGCAGGGATCAGTTTAGGCCCACCAGGAGCTGAATCTGGCAAGGCGTGTGAAGAGCAACAGAAGAGCTTCTACAGGTACATGAGCAGCAAAAATAAAGCAGGGATAAATGTGGGCCTGCTGCTGAATGTGGCAAGGAACCTGGTGTCAAAGGACATGCAAAAGGCTGAGATCCTCAATGCCCTTTTCACCTTGGTCTTTACTTACCTGAATTGCTTTCAGGTATCCCAGTCCCCTGTGTCCTGTGGGAAGTTGTGGAGCAAAGAAGACTTACTCCCAGTGGAGGAGGATCAGGTTAGAGAACATTTAAACAAATTGGGCGTATACTAGTCCATGGGCCCTGACAGGTTACACCTGTAAGGTAGATAACTCATGTAATTGCAAGACCACCCTTGGTTGTCTTTGATAGATCATGGTGATTGGAGGTGATTGGGGACCGGAAGAAAGCAAAAGTCACTCCTGTGTTCAAGAGAGGCAAGAAGAAGGATCCAGGGATCTACAGGCTGTCTAGCTTCACCTTGATCCCTAGGAAGGTGATGGAGCAAATCATCCTGGAAACCATTTCCAAATACATGAAGGACAAGAGGGTGATGAGGAGTAGTCAGCATGGACTTTCAAAGGGGAAAACATATCGGATCAGCCTGATAGCCTTCTAAAATGAGATAACTAGCTCAGTGAGCAAGACACCAGTGAATCTTGTTTATTTTGAATTCTTCCGTAACATCCTCATAAGCAAACTAATGACGTATGGACTAGGTAAGTTGACAGTGAGGGTGACTGAAAGCTGGCTAAACTGCTGGGTTCAGGGGGTTTTGGTCAGTGGCACAAAGTTCAGTTCAAGGCCAGTCACTAATCATTTACTCCAGGGGTTGACATAGGCCAATACTGTTTAACATCATCATTAATTAAGTGAATGATGGGACAGAGTGTGCACCCTCAGAAAATTTGCAGATAGTACGAAACTGGGAAGAGTGGTTGACAGATCAGGTGTTCTACTATCATTCAATGGGACCTTGATAGGCTAAGAAAATGAGTCAACAGGTGTCAGGAAGCAGCAAGGGCTGGCAGCTCCCTGCAGGATAGCGAGGGAAGTGGTAGCCCAGAGCAATAATATGACTGGCAAGGCAGAAGACTCACCAGACCAGGCTCTGTCCCGCTGTGCCCGGTGAGAAGAGCAGGGCAGAGACAGAGATGGTAGGCAGGTTCAGCCAAGAGTTTGTGATAAGGAGGTAAACATGATGTCAAGTCAGAAAGTCATTCCAGAGGTAAGAATCTGGTCTGGTGTGGATAATCAGGGTCAGACACAGTCCAGCGATCACCAGACAGGTCCATAATGATGACACAGGTTCGAGGTTTAGCTGAGAATTCAGGTCAGGATCTGAACCAACAGGGTCAATGTTCAGGCAAAGGCATGGTTTTCTGGAGATGAGCACTTTTACAACGTATCTCAGGCAGGAATTTGGTGCCTAGGTTTGAGCTTAAATGAGACTTCTGGGCCTATGGACAGAAGGCGGAGGTGGAGGGTCCAGGTGAGGTTGTTAAGGAATATTTAGGCCTACTTGTGCCTTCAAAGTCATGAAAACAGGAACTTCATGAAGTTTAACAAGGGGAGATGCAAAGTCCTCTACCTGAGGAGGAAAACCTCTTTACCAGTACAGTCTGGGGGCTCACCAGCTGAAAAACAGCTAGGCAGAAAAGGTTGTGGAGGTCCTGGTAGACAACAAGTTGACTATGGGCCACCAGTGTGTCCTTGCAGCAAAAAAAGACCAACAACCTTCTGGGCTGCATAAGGAAGAACATCACCAGAAGGTGAAGGGAGGTGATCCTTCTCCTATCCTCAGCATTGGTGAGACACACCTGGAGTTCTGGGTCCACTTTTAGGATTGCAATAAACGGGAGATATGGACATACCAGAGCATGTCCAAAGAAAGACCATGAAAATGATTAAGGGTTTGGAGCATTTAACATATAAGGAGAGGCTGAGAGAGCTGGGACTGTTCAGCTGGGAGAAAAGAAGGCTCAGTGGGGATCTTATCGATGTGTATAAATACCTGATGGGGGGAATAGAGAAGGAGACAGACTTTTCTCAGTGGTATCCAGTGACAGGATGTGTTGGGTTTACGTGTCAAGGTTTTGGTAGTGGGGAGGGCTGCAGAGGTGGCATTTGTGAGAAGACACCAGCAACTGCCCCCAGGTGGACAGAGCTGGTTTCAGCTGGCTCCAAGATGGCCCTGCCGCTGGCCAAAGCTGAGCCAATCAGTGATGTTGGTAGTGCCTCTGTGGTAACACATATAGGAGAGGGTAAAAAGCAGTGCACAGCAGCTGAGAGAGAGGAGTAAGAAAATCTGAGAGAAACAGTCCTGCCAACAAAAAAGTCAGTGAAGAAAGAGGGGGAGGAGGTGCTTTAGACACTAGAACAGACATTCCCCTGAAACCCATGAAGGACCACAGTGGAGGAGATATCCACATTGCAGCCTATGGAGGACCCTACGCTGGAGCAGGTGGATATGCCCTGAAGGAAGCTGTAGCCTGTGGAGAGCACATGCTGGAACAGGGTCCTGGCAGGAACTGTGTTCTGTGGAGAGGACCCCATGCAGGAGCAGGTTTTCTGGCAGACCTGTGACCCATTGGGGATCCATGCTGGAACAGTCTGTTCCTGAAGGACTGCACCCTGTGGAAAGGACCTATGCTGGAGCAGTTCACTCAGCAATTACCGTCACGGGCAAAACAGACTTGACTCGGGGAAATTAATTTGATTTATTACCAATAAAATCAGGGTAGGATAATGAGAAATAAAAACTAAATCTTAAAACAGCTTTCCCGCACCCCTCCCTCCTTCCCGGGCTCAACTTCACTCCTGATTTTCGCTACCTCCTCCCCCTCCAGTGGCGCAGGGGAATGGGGAAGGGAGGTTGTGGTCAGTTCATCACACGTTGTCTCTGCCGCTCCATCCTCCTCAGGGGGAGAACTCCTCACACTCTTCCCCTGCTCCAGTGTGGGGCCCCTCCCATGGGAGACAGTCCTCCATGAACTTCTCCAACACAAGTCCTTTCCACAGGCTGCAGTTCTTCATGAACTGCTCCAGCGTGGGTCCTTTTCACTTGTCCTTTCCACAGGGTGCAGTCCTTCAGGAACAGACTGCTCCAGTGTGGGTCCCCCATGGGGTCACAAGTCCTGCCAGCAAACCTGCTCCAGCATGGGCTCCACTCTCCATGGGGTCACAGGTCCTGCCGGGAGCCTGCTCCAGTGTGGGCTTTCCACGGGGTCACAGCCTCCTTCAGGTGCATCCACCTGCTCTGGCATGGGGTCCTCCACAGGCTGCAAGTGGATATCTGCTCCACTGTTAACCTCCATGGGCTGCAGGGAGACAACCTACGTCACCATGGTCTTCACCACAGGCTGCAGGAGAATCTCTGTTCTGGTACCTGGAGCACCTCCTTCCCCTCCTTCTTCACTGACCTTGGTGTCTGCACAGTTGTTTCTCTGACGTGTTCTCACTCCTCTCTTCCAGCTACTGTTGTGCAACAGTTTTTTCTCCTTCTTAAATACATTATCACAGAGGCGCTACCACCATCATTGATTGGCTCAGCCTTGTCCAGTGGCGGGTCTGTCTTGGATCCAGCTGGCATTGGCTCTGTAAGACATGGGGGAAGCTTCTAGCAGCTTCTCACAGAAGCCACCCCTGTAGCTCCCCCACTACCAAACTCTTGCCACATAAACCCAATACAGTATATTACATAATTGTTTCATGTTAATTTCATTCTTTTGTTCTCCTATTAGAAGCTCCTGAATAACTTCTCCATCACAGAGTTCTCTCTATAGAGTTCTAGTGTATATTTACAAATACTGGATTATTAAAGAGAAGCACGTAGCTGTTGTTATTTCCTGTCGTGCTTGGTAGAATTAAATAATATAGATTGAATGAGAATCCCGAAGTCTTGGATTTGAGTCTATGTTTTTTTTTAAAGTTAATGCAAACCTGTGTTCCATTTGTTTTGTCAATGTTACGACCCAGACTGGATACCTCAAGGGGTCATAGTGGTTTTTTGCTTGGGTTAAATTAAGGTGAAACGAGACCAGACGATCGATCAAACGTTTTATTTATGGTAGAAGCAACCTGAACTTGGAAAGCGTAATGGCAGGGGCGTGGGTTCTGTTGAGACATTTATAAGAAGAAAAGGAAAGAGAGGAAAAGGAAAAAGAGAGGGAGAGAGAAAGAGATCACCACCCTTGGATCCCACGATGATGATTGCAGACATGTGGATCCTCCGGTGGTGGGCGCGTACGTGGCTCCTTGGAGTGGTGCCTTTTATAGTGTAGTCCCTGCCTCTCGGCCACGCCAGTCACACCCCTCAGGGAGTTATGTAACTCTTGATCTCCTGCACAGGTGCCACTGTGGGGGTGGTCACAAGAGGGTCTTTTGGGTGGTCATGAGCCCCTTCCTCAAAAGAACTCTGTATGACCTTGGGCCATATACGGTGCGTTGTCCTGCCGGGCCTATCAGAACACAGAACTGTGTACCCTCTGGTACGCCCTCTGCATCCAGTGCCTCTCACCTAAGGTCCACTGTTGCCATGCAGACCACAACCTGGTTTGCCACAATGTTTGAGACATTAACTCTTTCAGTCTTTCACAGTCAGCTGACATAATGCTTTAATTTTCCCATCAGCCCCCTCATTGATTCAATTTTTCTAAAACAAGGTCTGGATTTCTTTACTGGGTATTAAACTACATGCTGATTAGGGATTAGGACTATTTTTCAGTGATACAGATGCTTATCTGTGAAACAGAACTTATACTGTCAGCTCTTGCTCTTTTTGATGAATCTATTTAGATAAAATCTTTAAGTGTGTGGGCAATTAACTATTTTGTGTTTGTACATTATCTAGCAGAATGGAGACAATCTTAATTGGGGTCTTGCCAGTTTTTGACCTCTCAAAGAAAATTTACTTGTCAACACACTGAAATTGAGCCTATAAACATAAATATCAACCCTCAGCAACTATGTCTTCATTTCGTGTCTCATAAAGATGTTAAGTTAGCACTCCAGACAGCTTTCTACAAGGAAAAAAATACCTCCATGATGATTCACTTGAAAGACGTCTGCCAACAGGCAGTATGAATGACTGTGCCAGGTTTGGCTCCATTGCAATCCTTCAAAATTATGCCAGTGAACTTTACTCTGCTCAAGTACTCCTCAAGTACTCCCAGATACCATCATCATATGTCCCAATACATTCAATGCATATTAGTTTTTTCCATGCACATGCAGTAAAGAGTTTTCCATGAAAACATGTTGATGGGATACAGCATAATCATTGTATTATTTCAAAACTTAGAAATAAAAGAAACACACACAAAAATGTCTGAAGGCCAGAGAAGTATCACATGTAGTCCAGAAAAGAACCAGAATTGTGTTATGGAGGGTGGATGTGGCCTGGCTGCTAAAACAAAATCAGTCTTTAGCAATGTGGATACTAGTCACTGCACAGTTTTGCCTAGGGGCAAAGGATCAGTCTGTGGACTAGTAAATACTAAGCCCACACTACTGTTAATAGCGTACTTCCAGTCACAAAACAAATGTGGGCCAGCTAGATATATCTATAGATGGATATGTATAACCATATCTACTGACAGTCAAATTTCTCATATATTTAAGGTGAACTCTGAAAAACACCATACAAAAACCTCCTGTATAAACTAGACTTCTTTTATCCAGGTAAAAAAACCTAGGTAATTATATCGAAGCATCACTGTAACAGGAAGACAGAAATGGATAACAGGAGAGGCCACGAATACAAGATTTTCACAAAAAGCAAACAGAAAATGCAGGTACTTGAGAACTATGCACAGCAGAAACAACAGTTATCACTATCAGGAAACAATATGTTCAAGTCAGCAGATTTTAAGAAGTCTATAGACTAAATAATTTACATCTGTATCTAAGATATGCACTGAAGACAGATGTCAGATGAGGAACTAAGGCACACTCTGTGAGATACTGATTCATGTTATATCCATATATTCATGAATAGAAGCAGCCAGTGAATCCAGTATAAAGAATAGATCCAGGGAATTTAAACACAACGGGAGGTTCAAAATAAATTTGGAAGACTGAACTGAAGCAGGAGGAGGCAATAAATATACCTGGTAAGCACAGCAGAAAACAGTACCAAACAATGAAACTTAAGTAAAGCTTATAAAGATTGTAATAAAACATCTTTAAACAGATATTCAGAAAACCTATAGAGAGTTAAAAAAGGAAAAAAAAGCCCAAAGAACAACAACAGCCTCTGAAAGACAAGAATTTAAATGTTAGTGTATAAAAATCCTGGCCATCAGGAAAAGACAATAATGCAGTTTTAGTGTTTCACATCAGAATTGCTGATAGAAACTGCACCTCATAGAACCCCAGCTAAAAAAAAAAAACTGTTTCACAAATAAGAACTTAAAAAAAATACTGCAAATTTGTGATAACTATTGAAGAAAGAATAACTATTTAAAAAAAACAGAATCTTTAAAATTTTTTTTATTAATTTCAAAATGGTTTTTCAAATAGTATTAATGCTTATAATCTTTCATTAAAGCAATGAAAATAAGTTGATACAAATTCATACAGGTAACAACAATTCTCTATAATACTGTGATTCATATTTACATATCTAGATATCTGTACCTAGATGAAAAATTTGCCCCCTCTATCATCTCTATGATTGTGTAGTGAGTACATTCAACAATGCATTCCTGAAAATTCAATTAAGAAAAAAAGATAAATAGCATAACAAAACCATAAAAGATGTGCTTGGGATACAATTTATATCCTCTCCTTTTCCATACAACTCAACACATACTCCATATCACAAAAGCTGATAAAAATGATATAACTATCATAACTACACACTCCCTAAACTTGCATATTGAAGCATGTGGGAGTTTTCATAAATCTTGAACAGGTGTTTAGACAGTATAAACTATCTGCTTAGATGTGGTACATTATTCTTATTCTAATTTAATTACTTTCAGTTTAGTGATGGATATATAATTTAAATGAAGCTTTTGGGGGTATGCTTTTATCAATAATGATTAGTGCTGTTTTCCTCCCCAGAAAGGCTTTTCATTGTCATTTTCCCATCATCATGGTGAAACTGAGAATATGTGTAATAAGTAAAGTCGAGAGGTGATTAAATAGGAGCGTTTAGATTCGAATTGTATTCACTTTAAAGGTCCTTCAAATTCCAAGAAGCCCCTGAATAATTCTAGCTCAGTGGTCTTTTGACTTTTCTGAGTTTCTGTAATATTATCCTGAGATAGGATAATAGAAGAAATTGAATAAGGAATAGATACTTTCACTGTGACTCTAGAGTACAAAATGCCTACATATTTCATCCTTCTCTCTCTCCCCCACTCTCTCTCACCTCCTTTCTCCTTGTATGCGTGTATCAGCAATCATCAAATAAATCTACTACCTTGTAAATGACTGGCTGCTGAAGGGAAGGTTTACTTCATGATTTTCAGTCACTTTAAAATTCTAGTGATACCCTTAAATTTCAGAAGCTAGAATTCAGTTTTCAAATGAGTGGCCAGCATGGATGGGTTATGCCGGTCACTAAGTAGCCTCTTGAAAGCAAAGAAGGCCAGTGCCAGTAGGTTATACTGTTCAGATGGGAGTTGATTGTTTCATTCAAAAAATACAATGGCAGGCCCTGAGAAAGAGAGCATAGCCCATGTGTTTAGGATTCCATAGTAAGTGGACAATATCAGGACACATCTGGAAGGACCTCATGGCCAGTTTCTGTACTAAACAAGACTTAGATGTTGATAGGATACATAGGGATGCTTGAAGTTTAAGAATTTTCAGCAGATAAATCTCAATGTCTGCCTAAAATAATTTAGGCATAAAGACATTAGATATGTTTAAAAAGGCACAGAAATGAGACACATTTAAGTCTTTAGAAGTGTTCAAAACACTGTGAAATATAGCAAGAGAATCTAAAGAAAAGTCATTAACAAAATAAGGTCTAACTTGAAAGCTGAACAAAAAATAAAAGAAAAAATAGTCGAAAAGACATTGGTTACAGTTCTTGCTATTTGTTCTGTCCTGAGAGAACTGAATGAACATGGAAATTCTGGCAATGATAAGTTTGTCATCATTTGCAAAAAAAAAAGCAGAGGAGATTGAAATACACAGCATACTTTTATAAGCTCTTTACATAGCTAGTCTTTTGCCAAACATTGAGACTTTAAAACTGCTAGAAAACTATTACTTTCTTTGCTTCACTGCAGCCATATGCATAGCATAAAACAAAACAAAAAAACCCCAAACACATTAACAGTAATGTTCTTAGTTTTATAATTCCAGAAAAGCACCTATTCAATCCTACTAGATTTATAATATTGCTTTCATTTGTGTCAAATGTAATGACACTTTTGGGACCAAAATATCTTTTGGAATGTACCTAACCTCAACTGATATAAACATTTCCATTTGCGTATGGTCTTTTACTGTCTTAGTTGTTATTTTCCACTTGTCTTGCTCAACATAAATGTATTTCAAATACAATCGAACATAGTACTTTTAACTTTTTATTTTCTTGTGACAACTACCTAATATATAACTCAACGGTAAAGAATATCATCCTAAAATGATGTCAGCTACTGCCATGCTGCAAGAATTTTGTAGGAAACTTAAAAATATTATAAAAGAAATTCTGATGATGATCTTAAGCACTTACTATTTATCTTCTTCCAGTTCTTCCACTCCAAGAAATTTTTGGGGTTTTTTTAGAGCATCTGAGTAATGATTAGGTGTTCACTATAAAGGTCTAAGGCTAGAGAAACAAAGCCAGACTCCTATTACTGACACCAAACAGGTTATTGAAGGGACTGAATCTTTATACAGTTTTGGAAGATGTTTCATATTTTGTTTAATCCCTATGTTCATAAAATAAAGCACTAGATAGCTGGTAATGCAATTTCTTCTGACATGGAAGTAGGTGATCTTTTTTGCTTGACAAGTTTAACCAGCACAACTAAGAAAAGGCGACAGGTGATAGTAGTAGGCAACTCTCTTCTGAGAGGTACAGAGGCATCCATTTGCCGACCTCTAGAGAGGTGTGCTGCTTACCGGGGGCTTGCATCAAGGATGTCACCGAGAGGCTGCCAAGCCTCGTACAGTCCACTGACTATTATCTGCTGCTGCTGTTTCACATGGGCACCAGTGACACAGCCAGGAGCAGCCTGAGGACTATCAAGAAGGACTACAGAGCCCTGGGAGCGGCAGTAAGGGACTCTGGAGCACAGGCAGTTTTTTCATCAATCCCGCTGGTCAAAGGGAAGGAATTTGAAAGGGCCAGTCGAATCTGGCGAGTCAACAAATGGTTATGGGACTGGTGCCACAGCCAGGGGTTTGGTTATTTAGACTATGGGACTCATTTTGAGAAACCTGGTCTACTGGGGGCTGACGGGGTCCATCTATCAGAGGAGGGGAAGAGCATCTTCAGTCATAGGCTTGCCAAGCTGGTGAAGAGGGCTTTAAAGTAGAGATGCTGGGGGAGGGGAACCTCAATCCATCCCACTCCTACCAG